>NC_135327.1:105156726-105478504 GCF_023851605.1 Tamandua tetradactyla | reverse complement strand
AGGTGATGGTGGAGATATACAGAGAAGATAGGGTTTAACAGATAAATATGATTGCTGAATTATTATATTGCTGTTTCTTTTAGTCTCCAGTACCTTAGAGCAGCTGGAAGTAAAAACATGGTGTTGTGGAACTGTAACCCATACCAAACTCTAAAATCTGTTCTACAACTAATTGTTGCAATATGCTTTGAAATTTATTGTTTTTTTGTATATATGTTATTTTTCATAAAAAATAAAATTAAATAGATTGTGAATGATAAATGCATAGTTATATGATGAAAAAAAGAAAACTAAAGTCTTCTTTCAATTTAAAAAATAATTTAAACAAGCAAAAAAGGCAATCTCCTTATACATGGTGCTTTTCATATGATAGTGGATGAATCAATTATGCTTCTAGTAGTGCAGTAGTAGTAACTTTTAATTAGTGACTCACTTCCAATGACTGGAGTACAGAAAGGGGAAAACAGTAATGTTACAGTGGTGAAAGCTGATCAATACCTCCTTAGCTAAGTGATCAAGATTAGCATCAGGGGACACTGATATGGATGTAATTGTAATACACTCATGAATGTGATGCGATTGAAGGGTGCTTCTCCTCTGTGGTTTACATCCCCAAATCCAACATTCCAAAGTAATTATTAAAAAGCATCAAACTGAAATTCAGAAACATTCTAAGAAACAGCTAGCTGATCAGTGCTCTTCAGTATGACTGAAGGTAGTGTAAAACCAGTGAAGATTGAGAAAATGTCACAGAACAGAAGAGGTTAAGGAGACATGACAACTAAATGCAATGTGGAATCCTGGAGTCATCTTGGAATTAAAATGGACGCTTTGTACATGCCAATTTCAAAGAAGCATTATTCTCAATTGTCGAAAGATGGAAGCAGCACAAGTGTCCATCAACTGATTAATGGGTAAATAAAATGTGATATATCCATGCAATGGAATATTATTCAGTCATAAAAAGGAATGAATTCCTGGTATATGTGGCAATGTGGATGGATGTTAAAGATTCCATGTTGAATAAAATAAATAAGACACAAAATAAATATTGTATGAC
The DNA here is from genome assembly GCF_023851605.1 of Tamandua tetradactyla. Taxonomy (NCBI): domain Eukaryota; kingdom Metazoa; phylum Chordata; class Mammalia; order Pilosa; family Myrmecophagidae; genus Tamandua; species Tamandua tetradactyla. The sequence goes on along the minus strand of NC_135327.1, from coordinate 105,477,444 downwards.
CTTGCTGATAAGAAATAATTAGAATAAGCAAACCTGTAGGGTCAGAATCTAGAATATAGCTTTCCAGGGGATGGGGTGGGGATAGGGAGTGGAAAGTTAAGGTATTTTTTTTCTTTTTTGTGAAAAATAACATGTATACAAAACAATAAATTTCAAAGCACAAGGCAACAATTAGTTGTAAAATAGATTTTAGAGTTTGATATGGATTGCAATTCCACAATTTTAGGTTTTTATTTCTAGCTGCTCTAAGATATTGGAAACTAAAAGAAATATCCATATAATAATTCAGCGATCATGCTCATTTGTTAAACCCTACCTTCTCTGTATATCTCTGCCATCACCTTTGATCTTTCTCCCACTCTTTAGGGATATTGGGGCTTTGCCCATTCTAAAGTTTTTATGTTGAAAGAGGGTGTCAATAATATGGGATTGGGGGATGAAACTAGCTGATGTTCTAGAGAGGCTGGTCCCTTTGCATTTCAGGACTTATTTGATCTAGGGACCCATCTGGAATTTATAGGTTTCTGGAAAGTTGCCCTAGTGCATGGAACCTTTGTAGAATCTTATATAACTTCCAGGTGTTCTTTAGAGGGAATAGGAAGTTAAGGTCTAAAATGTACTGTCTTCATATTTGGAATGACGGAAATGTTTTCGTAATGGATGGCGTTAATGATAGCACAACATTGTGAATGCAGTTAACAGCACTGAAATATATATCTGAATATGATTAAAAAGGGGGAAATGCTAGATTGTATATATGGTAACAGAATAATTTTTTTTCAAAAATTCATGGAACTACATTACACAAACGGGGAACCCTAAGTTAAACCATGAAATTTCACAGTATAACTATAAAAGTGTGCTGTCCTCACTTGTAACGAATGTTACCTCACCAATGCAAGGTATTGGTGGTGTAGTCATATATGGAAATATTTTATTTTGTGTAAGATTTTTCATTTCTCTAAAATGAAAGTTCTTTTTTAATTTTAAAAGAGGACATAAGCAGAAACACTGGTGAAATCCAAATGAACTCCATAATTTAGTTAATAGTATGGTAATTAAATTACAATGGTAATTTCCTTAGTTTTCACAAATGTACCTTGGTTATGTAAGTTTTTTTGACATTAGGGAAGCTGGGTGAAGGATATACAGGAACTCAGGGTACTATCTTGGCAACTTTTGTACAAATTTGAAATAACTCCAAAATAAAAACTTAAAATTTTTTTGTTTCAAGTTAAAAAGAAATCATAGAGTGGCAAAGAACAGATTAGTTGCTGCCAGGGTTTGGGCTGATACAAAGTACTAGCATCAGGGAGTTTTTTGGGTGAAGCACATGTTCTGTGTCTGATTATTATTGATTGCATTTGTATGAATCTATACGTGGGCTAAGTTCCATAAAAATGTACACCAAAGGATGGGCCACGGCGGCTCAGCAGGCAAGGACGCTTGTCTGCCATGCCAGAGGACCCGGGTTTGATTCCCAGTGCCTGCCTATGTTAAAAAAAAAAAAAAAATGTATACCAAAAATCAGTTTTACTGCTTGATAATTTAAAAACAATAATAAAATATTAATGAAATGAATAAAGTATAAGAAAAAATATATAGAAGGTAAAAGAAGAAAAAGTGTACATATTGATTACTAAAATTAGAACCTTATTTCTTACATATGATGCTTTTATCATCAAATCAGCAAAACCTTATTGAATGTTTCTGTTATTTCATTCAACAAATATTCACTGATACCAACGATGTTTCAGACACTGAACTAAGACTTGGAGGTAGTCAAAAAATTGCCATATTCTAGATGTTAAAAGAAACCCTTAGAGTAGAACAGGTATTTGTGTACCAGTAGTCATAACAGCATTATTTACAATAACCAAAGGGTAGAAGAAACCCGATGTGCTTTTAGCAGATGAGTAAACAAAAGCAACCCAACATCTGTTTAACAGATGAGTGCAACGTACACATGATGGACTATTGTTCAGCCATACAAAAGAATGCAGTACTTATACATGCTGTGGCGTATATGAACCTTGAAGACATCATGTTAAGTGAAGTGAGCCAGCTGCAAAAGGACAAATATTTTATGATTTCACTTACATGAAATATCTAAGAGAAGCAAATATATAGTGACAGAGATTGGGTTATAAGGTACTAGGGGTGGAGAGGGATGGTAATGGGTAGTTATTTTTTGAGGGGCACAGAAGTTCGGTTTTGAGGGTGATGAAAAAACTTTAGTAATGAATAGTGGTGTTAGTAGCACAATATTGTAAATGTAGTTAATGCCACTGTCTACATGATAGTGGTTAAAATGAGAAATTTTGTGTTTGTGTGTATGTTATCACAATAAATTTTTCTTATTAAAAATGAAGTCCTTTACCAATTTAATAGGCCGAACCCTCAATGTTGGTACTTGCCCTTATGAAATCTATTCCTGTAAAGGAGAAGCTAGGCATACATATAATTATGCCTAAGAGTTGCCTCCAGGGAACCTCTTTTGTTGCTCAGATGTGGCTTCTCTAAGCCAACTTGTCAGGAGAACACACTGCCCTCCCCTTTATGTGGGAAATGACACCCAGGGGTGTAAATCTCCCTGGTAACATGGGACATGACTTCCAGGGATGAGCTGAGACCTGACATTGTGGGTCCCAGAAAGCCTTCTTGACCAAAAGGGGGAAGAGAAATGAAATAAAATAGAGTTTTAGTGGCTGAAAGATTTCAGATTGAATCAAGAGATCATTTTGGAGGTTATACTTATGTGTTATGTATTTTTTAGTGTATTAGAATAGCTAGAAGGAAATACCTGAAACTTTTAACTGTAATCCAGTAGCCTTGATTCTTGAAGATGATTATATAACTATATACCTTTTACAGTCGGACTGTGTGATTATGGAAATCACACTGTGTGACTTGTGATTGACATGCCTTTTATCCATTGTTTGGACAGATAAGTAAAAAAATAAGGATAAAAAAGAAATAAATAATAGGCGGTATAGGGGTATTAGATGCTTTGGATGCTCTTTAAAAATTTTTTGTGGACTTCCGGAGAAGATGGCGGCTTAGTAAGGCGCACGGGTCTTAGTTCGTCCTCCAGAACAACTAATAAAGAACTAGAAACAGTACAGAACAGCTCCCGGAGCCACGACAGAGACCAAACACACAGTGTACCCCATTCTGGACCTGCTGGACTGGCTAAGAGACTCCGCTCCAGTGAGGTCCCCGAGAGGCGCACGCTTCCCCGGCCCGCGGCGGCTGGCGGCCAGGAGCTCCTACCTCCCTCCTTCCCGGGCCAGCCTGGAGCTTCGGATCGCCGGTTCCCCAAGCTGCGGTGGCCGGCGCCCCTCCCCCACGCGCGGCTTCCCGGGCCAGTTGGGAGCCTCGGATCGGCAGATCCCCAAGCCGCGGTGGCCGGCGACCGGAGCCCCTTCCACACACGTGGCTTCCCGGGCTGGCTGGGAGCCTCAGATCAGCGGTTCCCCAAGCCGTGGTGGCTGTCAACCACAGCCCCTCCGACACATGCGGCTTCCCGGGCTGGCTGGGAGCCTCAGATCGGCGGTTCCCCAAGCCGCGGTGGCCTGCGATCACAGCCGCTCCCACACATGCAGCTTCCCGGGCCGGCTGGGAGCCTCGGAACAGCGGTTCCCCAAGCCGCAGTGGCCGGCGACCGGAGCCCCTTCCACACACGCGGCTTCCCGGGCCGGCTGGGAGCCTCGGAACAGCAGTTCCCCAAGCCGCGGTGGCCGGCGACTGGAGCCCCTCCCACACACGCAGCTTCCCGGGCTGGCTGGGCGCCTCGGATCAGCGGTCCCCAAGCTGCGGCAGCCAGCGCCCCTCCCCCACAGACGTCTTCCCGGAGGGAAAGGAAAGAGTCTCCAACAGTAGTAGAAACTGAGCCCAACCTAACACCAATAGTGGCATTAATGAACAACTTCTGACTACTAAAAATAGGCCCTCAGCTCAGGCGAAACTGATCAAGGCGGAAGTCGCCGATTGGGCTAACTGAAAAAGAGGAAAGGGGGTGAAACAGAGCCTTCTGCGGCTGTTTCTATGGAGGCTTCATTGCCTCTGGGCTCAGCGCTGGGATTACACAGGTTGCAACTGCCCCTAACACAGAAACAGGCTGCTTTCAGGGCTCTCTACCACCTGAACCTTCCCCGGGGGAGGGGTGAAACGCAACTCAGGTGGAATCCCTCTCTCAAGGAATTCAGATCCCAGGACTTCAAAATTTGAAGCCATTAAAACCAACCTACAACATTTCCTCTGTCTCCACCACACACCCAGCAGCGAGAGTCTTCCAAAGTTAAAGGAGCCACAACATCTTTTGCTGGTGGGACCCGCAGACAGACGAGCACCACATACTGGGCAGGATAAGAAAAACAGAGCCCAGAGACTTCACAGGAAAGTCTTTCAACCTGCTGGGTCCCACACTCAGGGAAATCTGATTAAATGCCCAGACGCCAGCAAAAAATAACAGATCACACCAGGAAAATTGAAGATATGACCCACAAAGGAACAAACCAATAGCTCAAATGAGATACAGGAGCTGAGACAACTAATTCTGAATATACAAACAGAAATGGAAAACCTCTTCAAAAACCAAATCAATAAATTGAAGGAGGACCTGAAGAAGGCAAGGGATCAACAAAAAGAAGAAATGGAAAGTCTGAAAAAGCAAATCACAGAACTTATGGGAATAAAAGACACAGTAGAAGAGATGAAAAAAACAATGGAAACCTACAATGGTAGATTTAAAGAGACAGAGGATAGAATTAGTGAACTGGAGGATGGAACATATGAAATCCAAAAAGAAACAGAAACTATAGGGAAAAGAATGGAAAAATTTGAGCAGGGGCTCAGGGAAGTGAATGATAATATGAAGCACACAAATATACGTGTTGTGGGTGTCCCATGAGGAGAAGAGAAGGGAAAAGAAGGAGAAAAACTAATGGAAGAAATTATCACTGAAAATTTCCCAACTCTTATGAAAGACCTAAAATTACAGATCCAAGAAGTGCAGCACACACCAAAGAGAATAGATCCAAACAGTCATTCTCCAAGACACTTACTAGTTAGAATGTCAGAGGTCAAAGAGAAAGAGAGGATCTTGAAAGCAGCAAGAGAAAAACAATCCATCACATACAAGGGAAATCCAATAAGACTATGTGTAGATTTCTCAGCAGAAACCATGGAAGCTACAAGACAGTGGGATGATATATTTAAATTACTAAAAGAGAAAAAACTGCCAACCAAGACTTCTATATCCAGCAAAATTGTCCTTCAAAAATGAGGGAGAAATTAAAACATTTTCAGACAAAAAGTCACTGAGAGAATTTGTGACCAAGAGACCAGCTCTGCAAGAAATACTAAAGGGAGCACTAGAGTCAGATACGAAAAGACAGAAGAGAGAGGTATGGAGAAGAGTGTAGAAAGAAGAAAAATCAGATATGATATATATAATACAAAAGGCAAAATGGTAGAGGAAAATATTACCCAAACAGTAATAACAATAAATGTTAATGGACTGAATTCCCCAATCAAAAGACATAAACTGGCAGAATGGATTAAAAAACAGGATCCTTCTATATGCTGTGTACAGGAAACACATCTTAGACCCAAAGATAGACATAGGTTGAAAGTGAAAGGTTGGGAAAAGATATTTCATGCAAATAACAACCAGAAAAGAGCAGGAGTAGCTATACTAATATCCAACAAATTAGACTTCAAATGTAAAACAGTTAAAAGAGACAAAGAAGGATACTATCTACTAATAAAAGGAACAATTAAACAAGAAGACATAACAATCATAAATATTTATGCACCAAATCAGAATGCCCCAAAATACGTGAGGAATACACTGCAGTCACTGAAAAGGGAAATAGACACATCTACCATAATAGTTGGAGACTTCAATTTGCCACTCTCATGAATGGACAGAACACCTAGATAGAGGATCAATAAAGAAACAGAGAATTTGAATATTACAATAAATGAGCTAGACTTAACAGACATTTATAGGACATTACACCCCACAACAGCAGGATACACCTTTTTCTCAAGTGCTTATGGATCATTCTCAAAGATAGACCATATGCTGGGTCACAAAGCAAGTCTCAACAAATTTAAAAAGATTGAAATCATACACAACACTTTCTAGGATCATAAAGGAATGAAGTTGGAAATCAATAATAGGCAGAGTGCCAGAAAATTCACAAATACGTGGAGGCTCAACAACACACTCTTAAACAACGAGTGGGTCAAGGAAGAAATTACAAGAGAAATTAGTAAATATTTTGAGGTGAATGAAAATGAAAACACAACATATCAAAACCTATGGGTCGCAGCAAAGGCAGTGCTAAGAGAGAAATTTATTGCCCTAAATGCCTATATCAGAAAAGAAGAAAAGGCAAAAATTCAGGAATTAACTGTCCACTTGGAAGAACTGGAGAAAGAACAGCAAACTAACCCCAAAGCAAGCAAAAGGAAAGAAATAACAAAGATTAGAGCAGAAATAAATGAAATTGAGAACATGAAAACAATAGAGAAAATCAATAAGACCAGAAGTTGGTTCTATGAGAAAATAAATAAGATTGAAGGGCCCTCAGCAAGATTGACAAAAAGAAGAAGAGAGAGGATGCAAATAAATAAGATCAGAAATGGAAGAGGAGACATAACCACTGACCTCACAGAAATAAAGGAGGTAATAACAGGATACTATGAACAACTTTACGCTAATAAATACAACAATGTAGATGAAATGGGCAAGTTCCTAGAAAGGCATGAACAACCAACTTTGACTCAAGAAGAAATAGATGACCTCAGCAAACCAATCACAGGTAAAGAAATTGAATCAGTCATTCAAAAGCTTCCCAAAAAGAAAAGTCCAGGACCAGACGGCTTCACATGTGAATTCTACCAAACATTCCAGAAAGAATTAGTACCAACTCTGCTCAAACTCTTCAAAAAAATTGAAGTGGAGGGAAAGCTACCTAATTCCTTCTATGAAGCCAACATCACCCTCATACCAAAACCATGCAAAGATATTACAAAAAGAGAAAACTACGACCAATCTCTCTAATGAATATAGCTGCAAAAATCCTCAACAAAATTCGAGCAAATCGAATCCGGCAACACATTAAAAGAATTATACATCATGACCAAGTAGGATTCATCCCCCGTATGCAAGGATGGTTCAACATAAGCAAATCAATTAATGTAAAATACCATATCAACAAATCAAAGCAGAAAAATCACACGATCATCTCAATTGATGCAGAGAAGGCATTTGACAAGATTCAACATCCTTTCCTGTTGAAAACACTTCAAGGGATAGGAATACAAGGGAACTTCCTTAAAATGGTAGAGGGAACATATGAAAAACCCACAGCTAATATCATCCTCAATGGGGAAAAATTGAAAACTTTCCCCCTAAGATCAGGAACAAGACATGGATGTCCATTATCACCACTATTATTCAACATCGTGTTGGAGGTTCTAGCCAGAGCAATTAGACAAGAAAAAGAAATACAAGGCATCAAAATTGGAAAGGAAGAAGTAAAACTATCACTGTTTGCAGACGATATGATACTATACGTCGAAAACCCAGAAAAATCCACAACAAAACTACTAGAGCTAATAAATGAGTACAGCAAAGTAGCAGATTACAAGATCAACATTCAAAAGCCTATAGTGTTTCTATACACTAGCAATGAACAAGCTGAGGGCGAAATCAAGAAACAAATTCCATTTGCAATTGCAACTAAAAGAATAAAATGCTTAGGAATAAATTTAACTAAAGAGACAAAAGACCTATACAAAGAAAACTACAAAAAACTGTTAAAAGAAATCACAGAAGACCTAAATAGATGGAAGGGCATACCGTGTTCATGGATTGGAAGACTAAATATAGTTAAGATGTCAATCCAACCTAAATTGATTTATAGATTCAATGCAATACCAATCAAAATCCCAACAACTTATTTTTCAGAAATATAAAAACCAATAAGCAAATTTATCTGGAAAGGCAGGGTGCCCCGAATTGCTAAAAGTATCTTGAGGAAAAAAAATCCAAGCTGGAGGTCTCACACTGCCGGACTTTAAGGCATATTATGAAGCCACAGTGGTCAAAACAGCATGGTATTGGCATAAAGATAGATATATCAACCAATGGAATCGAATAGAGTGCTCAGATATAGACCCTCTCATCTATGGACATTTGATCTTTGATAAGGCAGTCAAGCCAACTCACCTGGGACAGAACAGTCTCTTCAATAAATGGTGCCTAGAGAACTGGATATCCATGTGCAAAAGAATGAAAGAGGACCTGTATCTCACACCCTATACAAAAGTTAACTCAAAATGGATCAAAGATCTAAACATTAGGTCTAAGACCATAAAACAGTTAGAGGAAAATGTAGGGAGATATCTTATGAAACTTACAATTGGAGGCGGTTTTATGGACCTTAAACCTAAAGCAAGAGCACTGAATAAAGAAAGAAATAAATGGGATCTCCTCAAAATTAAACACTTTTGTGCATCAAAGAACTTCATCAAGAAAGTAGAAAGACAGCCTACGCAATGGGAGACAATATTTGGAAACGACATATCAGATAAAGGTCTAGTATCCAGAATTTATAAAGAGATTGTCCAACTCAACAACAAAAAGATGGCCAACCCAATTACAAAATGGGAAAAAGACTTGAACAGAAGAGGAAATACAAATGGCCGAAAGGCACATGAAGAGATGCTCAATGTCCCTGGCCATTAGAGAAATGCAAATCAAAACCACAATGAGATATCATCTCACACCCACCAGAATGGCCATTATCAACAAAATAGAAAATGACAAGTGCTGGAGAGGATGCGGAGAAAGAGGCACACTTATCCACCGTTGGTGGGAATGTCGAATGGTGCAGCTGCTGTGAAAGGCAGTTAGGCAGTTCCTCAAAACTGAATATAGAATTGCCATACAACCCAGCAATACCATTGCTAGGTATCTACTCCAAGGACTTAAGGGCAAAGATACAAACGGACATTTGCACACCAATGTTTATAGCAGCATTATTTACAATTTCAAAGAGATGGAAACAGCCAAAATGTCCATCAACCAACGAGTGACTAAACAAACTGTGGTATATACATACGATGGAATATTATGCAGCTTTAAGACAGAATAAACTTATGAAACATGTAATAACATGGATGGACCTAGAGAACATTATGCTGAGTGAGACTTGCCAAAAACTAAAAGATAAATACTGTATGGTCCCACTGATGTGAACTGACATTAGAGAATAAACTTGGAATATGTCTTTGGTAACAGAGACCATCAGGAGTTAGAAATAGGGTAAGATAATGGGTAATTGGAGCTGAAGGGATACAGACTGTGCAACAGGACTAGATACAAAAACTCAAAAGTGGACAGCACAATACTACCTAATTGCAATGTAATTATGTTAAAACACTGAATGAAGCTGCATCTGAGCTATAGTTTTTTTTTTGTTTGTTTGTTAGTTTGTTCCATTTTTTTATATATATATTTTTTTTATTTTTATTTTTTTCTCCATATTATCATTTTATTTCTTTTTCTGTTGTCTTGCTATTTCTTTTTCTAAATCGATGCAAATGTACTAAGAAATGATGATCATACATCTATGTGATGATATTAAGAATTACTGATTGCATATGTAGAATGGAATGATTTCTAAATGTTGTGTTAGTTAATTTTTTTAATCAATAAAAAAAATTGTGCTACTTTTATTTTTATTTTTTTCGAGTACTGAAGATGTTCAAAAATTAATTGTGTGATGAATGCACAGCTATATGATGATACTACGAACCACTGATTGTATACTTTGGATGATTATATAGTATGTGAATACATGTTAATAAAATTGCATAAAAAAGAAATTCAAAATTTCAGAAGTTGAAGAACTTTCAAAGTTTGTATATCATTGTTATGTTAAAATCTCATCTTATTTTGCATTATTAGAAATAGTAAGCATTCAAAAGTGAATAGAGGTATTAGTTTTCAAAATGACTTGACTTTGAAATAGCTAATTTTATCACTGTATTATCTTCAAATACTATTATCCATGTATAAGTAAACATTTTTTATTTTTGTTATAAGAAAAGGAAAGTAAAGTGCACAAAAAAGATGCATACAATTATCTTAACCATTGTTATATCTTGGATAACTGCAGTAGAGAAATCTTTTCTTCGTTTGTTTGTTTTCGGCCTGGGCAGGCACCGGGAATCAAACCCGGGTCTCCGGCATGGCAGGCGAGAACTCTGCCTGCTGAGCCACCCTGGTCCACCCAACAGAGGAATTTTTAACCTTTGTATTTTTCAGAGTTTTCATAATTTTAATAATTGCTATGCTTCTGCACTTGTTAATGAAACTTCTAGTAAAAGTAGCACATAAAGACTGATTAACTAGGTATTCCAACACCTGTTTTTTCCCTAAATAATCACATGTAAAAGTCCCTTATATTAGGAATTGTCACTTATCAGTTATAGCTTCTAGAGCGAGGTTAAGGGTTCTCACCCTTCAGTGTATTAGTTCTGATAACCAGGATGCATTCTGAAAAGACTGGTGGTTTGTTATAGAATCAGGAGGGCAGAAGATGAAAAGAAGACCTTAATTAATTAGACAAAGATAAAATTTGAATCACTAAGATTATTTACCAAAACCTTAAAAAAATATAATGGTAATTAATTTCAGAACACATACGATAGTTGGTACATATGTACAATTAAATGTATGTATGTATATGTTTATGCCCTGTGTATAGCTGGTAAATTGTATATAGTTTATTTCATAATGTGGGATTTCCTCTTTCAGAACAAGCCTTTATGTCCTGTATTACATCCACATGTTAAAGAATGACTTTAGGTGTTATTCTGGACTGACTAGTAGCTAAAGTAGCATAGTAGTCAAAGTCAAAAGAATGCAGACCATGGAGTCATCCTACTACTCACAGAATAGTGTCCGGATAAATAGGAATTTTACTTAGCATGTTTTAGCCTCCAAAATTTTAAAGTGAGCATGGTTTTAAATAAAGCACTTCGTGTGATGCTGCAAATTGTTTTGGTACAACTATCACCAACTGGTCACATCAAAAGAGTTCAATCAAAATGTAAAATCAGGCGGGCCGCGGTGGCTCAGCGGGCAAAGTGCTTGCCTGCTATGCCGGAGGACCTCGGTTCGATTCCCGGCCCCAGCCCATGTAACAAAAAACGGAAAAACAAAATACAATAAAAACAAGAAAATGTTTAAAGATGTTTCCCTTTCTTCCTTCCTTCCTTCCTTCTCTCTGTCTTTCCTTTAAAAAAAAAAAAAAAAAAAAAAAAAATGTAAAATCATTTTTGTTTATTGCCAGATAATATTCAGAGAAGACATTCTTTCCTTGTATCAGACACCTGAGTCCTCCATTTCTCTCACTGAAAGGGAAAAATATCTTTTCCCTCACCTTTTTCTTTGCTGTTTTTTAACTGAGACATTTATGGCAATAAGTAGTTGACAAGTATAAAACTGATGTTAATTAACTGCGAATCGACATTTTGTCCTTTAAGAGATATTTTATGAAAAAAAAGCATTGCTTATTAATGGTATCAGATAGGTTGGACTATGTTTATTTACAAATTACTCCTTCAGAAGATTGTGAACTACTCCTTTATTTTTTAATCCAAGGATGGTTTTACGTTGTCATTATTTTTGCCACTACTAAAATTTTTCATTAAATTACTACCTATTTTAACCTCCAAAAAAGAAAAAAGGAAGCCATTATTCCAAAACAGGCCAAGATGGACAATAAACAGTTTCTTGTGAGGAACCAGAGCATAGACATATGGCAGTTAAACAACAGTTAAATATTTAAATAATATTTCAAGATAATGGTAGTACTATATTACGCTGTGTGAACTACCATGACATAAATTCAGAGATGTAAGACAGCCTTGGATGAATAGGGATAGCCCATGGAGGAAGTACACAGAACTTGGAAAGGGATTTCCTGCCTGTGATTTAAGAATTCTGTTGTTAGGAAAGAAACGTTGATTTTTAAACATGACAATATTTTTTGCTTCAAAATTATGCTAAAATATCCAATACTAATGAGGATTTAAATATGTTGAATATCGCTGTAAGGACCTTACTTGATTCTTTCAAGGACCCTAGGAGAAAGAAACTATTATTTCCGCCATTTTAAAGACAAAGGAACTGGGGAACAAAGCAGTTAAAAAGCACATCTTAGATTGTACAATTCGTAAGTTTTAGAGGCAGGATTTGAATCCAGGTGTCTGGCTCCAAAGCACTCATTCCGAGCCACTAAAATACATGGCGTCTATAATGATGGTTGTTTAATTTTCGCACCTCAAAGTAAGCATAAAATGTTTTAGATATCCAAGGAAACTTGATGTTTTTCTAGGAAAAACTGCTTTAAAATACAACTCATTATAACATCCTTTTTTTCTGGAAGAAAGTAGTCTTTGCCCTCTCCTCCAGTTGGCATTCTGGCCTTGCTAATATGCATGGACAGTGCCTTTCATTTTGCAGCCTGCCAGCAGAACGTGACCTTGGCAGACTGGCATACCAGCCAAGATCCAGATTAGCAGAGTAGCACTTAATTTCTTGAGGAAACTCTTTGAACTACTAAGCATGCTTTGCCATGTCAATCCATTTCACAAGATGGCTTATAACTTAATGATCCTAAGTGAGGCTTAATTTTTCCTTTGTTTGCTTATGGCGCTGTTGTAAGTCTAATATATTCTACCTTTTTGTGTTTTTCTGTTGTTGCACATGCTGAATTTGTGTAAAATAGTCTGTTCCATGGTACTCAGCAATGACCACATTTGCTTGCAAGCAGGTAGCAAACATAATTAATTTTAAGAGATTTTTCTTTAAGTATTTTATTGGAACGAAAACAAGGATTCTAATTTTCTGCACAATTACTGACAAAGGAAAGTGAGTTAAATGTGGCTAAATGTTCAGATTTTACAGTCTATTTTATTCAGAAATGCTGAATAATAAATTTATTGCCAAGCTGCCAGTAGCAGGGTTGTAGAAACAGCATATGTTTTCAGTGATCCGTGAAAACGTAATAATTTATAGTTTGTCTCTGTGCTGTATACCAAATCTTTCTCTCTGGCCTAGACCACTTTTCTAATTTTCAAATTCCATATAGAAATAGCTATTTAGATTGGGTTTTCCAAGCCTCAGCACTACTGGCATTTTGGGATGGACAATACTCTGTTTTGGGATGAACTGGTTCTTCTGTGCATTATAGGTATTTAGCAGGGCCCTTGACCTCTGTCCACTAGATGCCATTAGCAGCCCCTCCCCCTCCATCATGGCAATCAGAAATGTCGGATGGAAACAGGATAATCAGTCATATTCTGTCACAGTGGTTCAGTTAAAGTGTGATGATGGCTTGGATGTAGGGGAGAAATTGCCAAATATCCCCTGGGGGAAATATCATCCCTAGCTGGGAACCACTTATTTATGTATTTTACAGACTTATGAAAGTCAACATTTACAAAATTAAGCTCATCTTTCTTCAAATGTCCTGCAGAGAAGTTAGAAACATGTCTAAGGGAAATCTTATGTTCCTTCTTTAATAGCTGTGCAACTCGATCAAGTTACTAACCTCTCTCCAATCCAGTTTCCTCATCTGTAAAATAAATACATTAATAAAACCTCCCTCGTATCACTGTTAATGAGAATTAAATGAAGTAATATGCATAAAACATTTAGAACAATTCCTGGCACATAATATATTTAAGTTAATAAATGATGCCAAGAAATAGTCATAGCATCCAGGAAACTTCCAAGATTCTCCTTTCCAAAGAATGTGTGCAGATAATTTACAAAAAAAGAAATAAAAATAACAGTAAATATAAGAAACAGCGTTCATCACTAATAATTAAGGAAACAAAATAGCATCATTATATATTATTTAAGTCTATTAAATGTGAAAAGATTGTAAAATATTCAGTATTGGTAACAGTGTGGCAAAAAGGTATTAATACTCTGCTGTTGGAAGAATATCTATGCTTTCTGGAGGACCATTTCACAATATAAAATATTTATATCCTTTAATAGAATAAGTCTAGTTCTAGAAATTTATCCTAAGGGAGTAATATGGTTGGAGAATTACATATAAGCATGCTGATTACTCTAATATTTATGATGGCAAAAATTAGAAGCAACTCTAAAGCTCAATAACAGGAGAATGATGAAATGGCTTAGAGTATATTTATGATATATAATACATAGGTATTACATTTTCAAAGAAACTTAATAAATTGGGAAAATACTCTGACCATGATGTAATTCTTGGCTCAAAATGCCTCCATCACTTTCAAAATAATATTAAAAATCTTTACGTGTGTATGAATGTATATGCAGACACACACAATTACACACTTTCTAATTTTTTTTTATTTTTTATTTTTTTTGTAGATGCTGCCTACCTATCTAGCCATTTATTCTCCCTAAGTTTTCTTCCCAATTTTCCAGCCACCACCACTTAAGAGACCTGATACACAATAGGGAAACATGTACCTTTGGGAACCACAGGGAAGGTTTTCTCAGGAACATATGCATGGTGAACTTGCATGGTGTATTGACCTTCTTAGCGTTTCCTGACAGACCTTGATGTTTCACCCTTCTCAATCTGGACCCTAGCCAATTTCTGTGCTTTGAATGCTTTTCTCCCCTTTCTGTTCATCTTCTCTGAAGACCAGGCTAAAGCATTGCTGCCACAGGAAGCTTTCCCTAACCATCACCCTACTCAGCCTTGCATACCTGCCCCTCTCTACTCCTCTGGCACTGCATTCATTCAGTCAGTCAGTCATTCATACATGCATGCATCCATTCATCTCAGCTGCTCTTCATTTATTTGATAAATATATATATATGCAGCCACTGTGAAACACTAGATACTTTATTAAGTGGTGTCTGTGGTCTTGGTGAACAACAAAGTCAAATTTTCTACTCTCTTGTAGCCTACGCTTAAGTGGGTAAGATGGAATATAAACAAACAAACCATTAAAAATAAATTTCTCTTAAAAAATAAAAATAAAATTCTCTAAAAAGATGATTTTGAGCATGATCTGGAAAAAGTGAATGAATAGGCAGTACAAATATCCGAAGAAAGGAATTCTAGATACAGATTTTATCACATGTATAAATCCTGGGATTGCTTAGTACATTCCAGGAGGAGAGAATTGGCTCGTGAGACTGGGGCCAAGAGAGGAGTAGAAAGAAGTGGGCAGAGGGGCATCCATGTGTCACATCATAGAAGGTCCTGAAGGCCATAGTAAGGTTTTTGGATTATAATCCAAGTGTGATTTAAGCATGGGAGAAACGTGGTCATATTTACATTCTCCAACCAGCCTTCTGGCTTCCATGTGGAGAAAGGTTTATGGGGGCAAAGGTAGAAACAAGATGATCAGTTAGAGGCTCTCATGGTGGTTGAGTTGAAGTGTGATGATGGTTTGGTTGTAGGTGAAAACAGTGAAGGTGAATAGAAGTGATCAGATTTCAAAGGTACTTTGAAGGTGGAGTTCACAAGATTTGATATAGAGTAGAGAGAACGAGAAGCTTCAATGATAACTCCAAGTTTTTTTGGCCTAAGTAATTGTATGAATTCTTTTGGTATTTACTGATATGGTGTCCACAGAGGGGCAGATTTACAGATTATAATGGTTACTGAGTTTTGGCTGTGTGCGGTCTGAGATGCCAATCAGACATCAATCTGGAGTTATTGATGAGAGAGTCAGACACACAGGTCAGGTGTTTAGGAGAAGGGCCAGGAAAGAGGTATACATTCAGGCATAATCAGAACATAGGTGTTATTTAAAGTGATGGTACTGGGTATTTCCTCCAGGGCTGTGCATGTAGGTTGTAAAGAAACAAGGTCTGGGGTCTGAGCTCTGGGTGACTCCAACATTTAGAGAACAGAAAGAGGATTGAACAAAAAGATTTTGAGAAGGTTAGTGAGGTGGGAGAACATGGTCAAGGAAAGACAGTGTTTCAAGAAGCAGGCCCCACTAAGTAGCAGAAACTCTGCTCTATTAGTGGTATCCTAGTCTTGGTGACTATATGATCATCAATTTTAAATTTTAGATGGACTCCAAAGACATCTGTCAAATGGCACAAGAACTACTAGCTCAAGGTACTTCACACTTCTGACATTAGATTATTTCATTCCTTTTAATTAAATCATATCTTTGCAAAACTGTATTTTTTTTGGAATTTCTGTGATAAAAATAAAATACCCTGTGAAAATCATTGTGGAAAAGAAAATAAGGGTTATGGTTTCCAGTTTTATTCCAAGGTTTGAGAATTTGTTCAGTGTCCAAATGGTGCTAAATTATTAGGACATAAATGGTTATTGAGTTGTTTGAACTTGGCTACTCAAGGAACACAATGGATATTTATTTCTTTGGCTTAAGGGTATTGTAAAAAAATTACTGAGACTCTAAGGGCACCATGGAGGAGAAAATTTAGAATTGTTGTGTGAGACTTAAGTGTGATGTGTGAGAAGCCAGATAGACATCCATATAGGGATTGTAGGAAATTTAATGAATATAGAATGGTGTGCATAGAATAAGTGAAAGAAAGGTGGGCACATGCACTGTCGAGGTAGCAGTTCAGTAAATAGTGACATTTGATCAACTGGTTCATTCTACATGAAAAGATCCCTAAATATCTCTCTATTTATATGTGGTCAAAATATGAGAGAGAGAAAAAATACAGCTTAACCTTTTCATTCCTTGGCTGTTAGTCTCTAAACTATAATTTCTTGAGTTCAGTAGTTGCGAGTTTACTTCCTAATTTAGGTTACATGGAATGTTTTTCTTCTATTTTACTAATACAGATTTCTATTTTCACTCATATTATGCATGTTGACAAAACTGTGATCTCATTCTGTAGGGATATGTGAGAGGGAACAACCTGAATCTCTCCTATATTTTTTACTGCTTTTCTTCCTGTCCCTTTGCCAAGCACTACATGCCCTTGCCTATTGATTGTACAGATGCTGAAAAGAGATGTTCTCCTTTGATTTAGTAATTCTATTTTCTTTTAAGTAAAGCAGAATTTTCTCAATATAAGAATATTATTTTCAAGTATAAAATTTCTTACAGAAACACTCTTGGTTTAGTGGCAATAAATTGGATTTTGGAAAGGGATAAGCAAATTTCTGCATCCCACCCTCACTGAGTGACACCTTGAGCTGTGTGTTCAGCTGCTTTGACTCTTGGTTTTGTCAGTAAATGGACCCCAATTAATATAATGATGATGGTATTTCTATTACTGCTGATAATAAACGTGCATTAGAAAGAATAGAGACCTGAAATTCAAAAGAAATTTAGTAAAAACACCTGGAAACCCACTCATAAACATGAGTCTAACTTGCTAAAATAGTTTTTCTTTTTGTGACAAAGAAAGTAAATGAAAGACTCTCAAATTATCAAAAATAATGTGAGATATTTCTCACATACAGTGAGGGGTGAGGAAGTAAGTTTGATTTTCAGTAAAATAGAAACCACTGTTGAACCTCAGAAATCCATTAAAGGTAACCCATGGGACTGTGTTCTACCCGAGGGCAAAATGATGAGGTTAGATTGATCTCAGGCTTTTGTTCCATGGACATAAGACCTGAAAATAGTGTTTATGTGGTATGGGTGTTTAGTAATAATAAACATTAGATGGATCCACACAATAAGTGCACATGAATCAATAAAGAATGTATATATTTGCATATACTGATTTTTCTCTGAGGAAGCAGAGAAAGATTAGAGAGAGAACATGAGGTGAATGTGCACTGACAAACTGAGGGCATACCACCAACCCCCCAAAATAGGATTAATCATTTCAGATATAGAGATATAGAGTTATATCTGTTGTGTAATGAGTTTTGAGTTTATTACTTTAGTTAGTGTATATAATAGAGATCAGTGGGTGTAATCCTAACTATGTAAAGGAGTTATACTTTTGCAAACTATGTATCTGCCAAAGGACACTAGAATATATTTAGAATATCTAAAATATATAAGTAACTCTCAAAACTTAACAGCAGAAACTACCCAAAGAGACCAGTTAGAAAACAAGTGAATCTAATGAAGAGACATTTATTGAGGAAGATAAACAGATAGCAAATAAGCACATGAAAAGATGTTCAACATCATTAGCCATTAGGGGAATAAAATTAAGACCACAATGAGTTATCACTATACACCTGTAAGAATAGCTAAAATAAAAAAAATAATAAAGCAATAATATCAAATGTTGATGAGAAAGTGGAGAAATTGGATCATTAAACATCTGGTGAGCATGTAAAACGATATCACTAGTCTGGAAAACAGTTTGTTTCTTTAAAACGAAACATAACAAAACAAAAACCCCATGCATTTACCATGTGACAACCCAGCAATTGCACTTCTAGGAATTTATCCTGGGAGAACTAAAACTTGAAATATCCTAGAGGAATTAAAACTTGTGTCCAAATGAAACTTCCTATACATAACTGCTCATAGCAACTTTATTTCTAATAGCCAAACATGTGAAACAATGTCCCTCAATAGGTGAATGGTTGAACAAACTGTGATGCATCCATTTCATGGAAAACTACTCAGTGGTAAAAATGAATGAGCTGCTGGTACAGGCAACAACTTGGGTGTATCTCAAGGACATAAAAGGTCCAAGATCAACAGCTTGTATACTGTATAATTCTATTTATATAACATTTTTTGAAATGGCAAAATTATAAATATAGAAAACCATTTAGTGGTTTCCAGGAATTAGGAATGTTGGTGGCAAAAATAAGATGAATATAAAGGGTTAGCATGAGTGATATCTTTCTAGTGATGAAATAGTTTTGTCTCTTAATTTCAGTGATGTTGCAGAATCTACATTTGTGACAAAATGACATAGAACCACACGCTGTACCTAAATTACCTTCCTGGTTTTGATATTGTACTGTAATTGTACAAGATGCAACCATTGGGGAAAACTGGGTGAATGGTACACCAGTTTTCTCTGGACTACGTTTATAGCTCTCTGCAAATCTATAATTTTTCCTAAAAAAAAGAGTTTTTTCTTACAAAGAAAAAAGCTATACACTACACTTGATGCATACGCTACACTCATTGGAAACATTTTGAAGTATATTGGGAGTATGGGTATTTTACTTACTCTGGACAAAATCTTGAGTCCCTTGCTGTGCTGATTTGAATCCATTATGTACCCTAGAAAAGCCATGTTTTAATCCTGATCCAATGTTGTAGGAGCAGCCATTTGTTTTAATCCTTATCAATACTGCAAGTTGGAATCTTTTGATTAGGTTTTCTCCAAGGAGATGTGACACACCCAATTGTGGATATTAACTTTGATTAGATGGAGATGTGACTCCACCCATTCCAGGTGGGTCTTTATTAGTTTACTGGAATCATTTAAAAGAGGAAACATTTTCAAGAGAGTCAGAAATGACAGAAGCGACAGAAGTCTCAGAGCCGACAGAAACTTCAGAGCAGAGCCAACGTTTAAAGAACAGAGACACAGATGTTTGGAAACGCTTGGCACCCAGCAGACTTCCCCATGAGATATTAAGCAAACCAGAACGTGGAGAGAGCCAAGAGAAGCCAAAGGATGAAAGCCAGCCCCAGAGCAGCGAAGTGAGGAAACCTCACAGGAACAGAGGGGCTGAAGACAACGGAGCATCAGGAGCAAGGGACCAGCAGATGCCAGCCACATGACTACCCAGCTGACAGAGGGGTTTATGACCCATCGGCCTTCCATGAATTAAGATATCTTTCCCTGGTTGCTTTAGTTTGGACAATTTTTTTAGGATTAAAACTGTAAACTTGTAGCTTATTAAATTCCCCTTTATTAAAGCCATTCCAGTTCTGGTATATCACATTCCGGCAGCTTACAAACTAACACACGTGCCGAGGGACTTTTCTCTATGTCCTTATTGGTTCTGGCCTCTTTAACTAGTACCTTCGTTTTTAGAAAGGAGAGCTCTCTTACCATTACTGACTCAATTGTATTAAATTAATTTGACTGTGGTTATCTTTTGAACATTTAATTCATTCTTTTGATACTCGGGCTCTTTTTTTTATGTAGATTAGAAACTAGAGCAGAGAAAGTCAGTAATAAAAAACAGGAAGTGGAGTGGGTAGCAAAGCTGAGAATATCTAATCGCTCTGCCAACCTAACCTATCCTTTCCTATCTATTACAATCTATTCTATTCATTCTGTTCTATAAGTACTTACTGAGTACCTACTATGTGCCAGATGTTCTTCTAGTGGCTCACATGTGTCAGTGAACAAAATGGGCTAAAATTATCCATTAAGAAGTGACAGAAATAAAATAGACGTAATACATAAGGACTGTTATATAATATGTTCAAAATTGGTAGTGCTACTGAGAAAAGAAAAAAATTGAGAGTAAGTAGGATGGGTTGGTGGGAAAGTTACAGTTTTTAGCAGTTTACGGTGTGGGAAACCATGAAGAAATGAGGGAAGACTTTTCTGGGCGCTTGGAACAGCAGGCTCAAAGGTACTATGATAGGAGCTGCCTGGAATAGTTAAGGATCCAGCAGGAGGCCATTGCAGTTGGAACAGGGTGCTTGAAAGAAGAGAGTATTGGAAATGAGATCGAAGAGGAAGTGATCATGCAGGGCTGTGAAGTTTTCAGCTCTTCCTCTGAATGAAAAGGCAGACTACTGCATGGTTTTCAGCAGAGGACCGCATGGTCTGAATCAAAATTTAGGAACACTAAAATATGCTATCAAGAAAAACAGTAGATTATATCATGGTGATATAGAGTTAGAGAGAAGTGGTGCTATTATAAACCAAACAATGTCAGGATATTTTGAAAGTAGGTCTTATAGGCTATCCTGATGGATTTGATGCACTGTATGTGAGAACAGAGGGGTTAAACGATGACCGCAAGATTTGGGGGCTATGAACGCCTTGAAGGAGAGTCACCACCAATCACTGTAGGGGAGTCAGCGGTTGGAGCAGGCTCGAGGAGAAACTCAGTTCATTTTTAGATAGTAACTGAGTTATTTTTGAGACATACAGGAGGTCATTTCTTGTAGGCAGTTGGATATATGAGTCTGGAATTCAGAAGAGGGGTCCAGATGAGAGATAGATATTGTGAGTTGTAATTAAAGTCGCGCAGTTAGATGAGTTCTCCAAGTACATTGGTATAGGTAGAGAAGGACCAAGGACTGAACTCTGGAAAACTTTAGGATTACCAAGTCAGGGAAGAGAGACGGAAGCAGCAAATAGGACCAAGCAGTAGCCAGCATGGTAGGAAGGGAAATCCTGAGAGTGTCTCTGGAAGCCAAGTGAAAAAAGTGTATCAGAAGGGATCCAATTACTAAAATATATCCATTACCATCAGAGCAGGTGGGTGTGATGTGATTCAGTATCTTGCTGCACCCCTAGTTTCTATTTTTACTGGGAAACAAGATTATCTTTTGTTCAATATCAAGCCTGCTAAGAAAAAGTAGTCTTTGTTATTGCTCAAGTTTCAGACAGAGAATCAACTTGGTTTTGAATTGTTTTAAGAACTAGGTATTCATTTTTCTGTGGTTATTCTGTTTTTATGTTGACCCATGGTTTATGGCAAATACCTGTAATACTCACTGTAGAAGATTAAATTGAATTGTATTTTATGCATAATTATCAGAGAATATCACACATACATATATATTGAACACTTTTGGGGGGCTACATTTTCTCTTATACCTGTACGAGTTAAAGTTTAAGCATTGGCCCAGGATTATCAAATAATCTTTTGAAATAACTGTGATTAAAAGTTAGGTAGCAGTTTATTTCAAGTTGTAACTAATGTATGGAGGTTTATATTTATTCAGTTTGTCCATATGTTTAATTCAAGGTTATCATTTATCCATATACTAACTATATGTAGGATTATAGCTAAATATATAAAATTATTAGTGATGCAAATTTGCTATCAAGGAAAAGGACCTAGATTTTTTTGAGGCTGCAGAATGTTTAGAAATTAATTTGCATGTGTTTTGTGTACATTTGTGTTACATTTGTATCTTCTTATATTAACAGCACAGGTTTCTGAATTACCACCAAATGAGTAGGCTTTAGTGTAGGCAATGTAAGAAGTTTAAAAATAAAAAAAAACAAAAAAAAGCTACAAACCTCATGAACTGGACTGCTGAGAACAGAGCTGAATAAACACATTTCCCTTTTAGCAGTGACTCTTCCAAACTAAGCAGAAGCTGCTTTTTTATTTCAGGGAAGAAAAAATAATGACTTGGTTTTCTTTGTTTTTCTGGTGAGCAGTTTAACTGCTACTTCCCTTTGCCATATTTTCCCACTCTTTTTGTTGGAATGTGACTATAAATGAAGATACAGCATTCTTTACCACAATGTATATTTTGAGCCATGTTTACGAACGCAGATAGTTTCTCTCTGAGGTGTTGTCTAGAAGCAGTTGTTCAGAGAGAAACTGATCCCCCAAAGGGACGTACAGCCTGTTCCAAGCATTTCAGTGTGTCTATGTGTGTTTGTAGAATTATCATCAAGGAGAGAAGATCATTCTTCCAGATGGTATTACCTTAGCAGGAACGGCTAATATGCTCTCACACTTGGAAACCATTCATAATCCAAATGTACCGGTAATGTGTTCTTTACAGAAGTCATTGGATCAACACTTTGAACCTTTCTTTTTATTATCTTCCACTTTCAAACTGGAGTTTTTGAAAGAGAGTCGCTATCTCAAACAACTTCCACTGAGTATTGTGCATGTGCACATTTGTGTGTATTTGTGTTGTGTGTAAACCACTGTATACTTTGTATACTTTGGCATGGCCAAAGTTAGCAGGAAGTGTCCAAGGTTGAGGTTGCTTTCATCCTATGTTACACTCTCACAACCTTCCTGTTTTACGATAATTCTGAAACCTAATGCTCCTGCCACTTTTAACTCAGAACTGTGTTTATTTGCCTGTGGCCTGGTTTATTGTAAAATAAAAATGTTAAGAAGTCTTTGCTTTTAGGGTGCTTTTTTTCCAAGAACAGTATGGTCATCTTAAAGGCTAAATTACTATGTTTTAATGGTGTGTAAAGATGAGTGAAAAAAATCATAGCAATTTTGTTTTCAGAAGAAACTTTAAAAAGTAAAACATGCAACAGACTTCAAAAAGTCCAATAAAATAATTAAGAACAAACTGTACATGTGTAAAATTATCATTTTAAGCTGAACTTTCTATAATGTGCTAAGTCTTAAGCTTCAGAAGATTGTGCTTCAATCCCAGGTACCCATTGGTAGAGCATTTGAACCACAATTATTTAAAAATTAGTTTTCACAAATCTTGAATGTCTCTAGGAATTTTGCTTCTCTGCGGCAACTGATAGAGGAAATTAAAGCTGATTTGCTTTCCCTGCCAATGTAAATAATTAGATGTGTGCTAGCTGTTGATTTTATTTCACATGTCATTTGGGTAATGCTCCCTGCCAGGGATGCATGGTAAATAGTAAAGTAAATAATTAGAGCCTTGGTGAGGTGCTTTGAACATTTTACTTATTTTTATTTTAATTTATCAAAAGGTATTCATTGAATGACTATTATATGGTATCTTTGTGTTCCAGGTATGATGAGGGTGACTTGTCCTCAAGAAACAAGTCTGGGTCCGTGTTTCTTAAGAAGTGGGAGTGGGGTACTATTGGCATTTAAGGCCAAAGAAACAATTCCTTGTTTCTTGGAAACATGCCACATATTGCGGGAAGTTAACTTTCCCTAGTCCCTGTCCAGGGACTATCAGTAGCATCATTAATTATTGTGGCAATGAACATTATATGTTTATTGAGTGACCCCTAGAAAGGCTGAGAGTTACATCGCTTCCTCCTGAGAACAGTTGGAGTGGACAAGAAGTGATTAGAAAACAGTGTTGAAACTCGGATACCATAGAAGTTGAGAAAAGACAGGGAAAAAAAAAAAGGCTGGGGCACTTGCTCCTGGTTACACCAACCTGTACACAGATGTGTCTGGAAACTCATTTTGATCCTTTTGCTGTGGTACTCCTCTTTTGTATCCCTGCTTTTTGTTCTCCTGGCTATTTTCTATTTAATCTTCAAGATAAACGACATTGTTATAGCTTCCAGGAAGCCTTCATTAACTTTCTCTCTTCTCAGACAAGACTGATTCTTACCTTTGTTCTTATAAATCCTTAGGCATAACTAGCATAACCCAATAGCCTTACTGATATCACCTGTTATGGATCAGTGATATCTGCCCAATAGATTATATGCTCATGTTCATTGCAGGTGAGAATTAGGCCTTACATGTTTCCTACCGAGTTAAACTTTTTGCGTGTAGTACATGCTCAATAAACTGACCTCAGCTTGACAGGTTAGTGTGGGAACATCTAAATTTGCATTGTTTTATTTTTTCTTGATATATTTTGAAGTTATGTTAAAAAATCTCCTTTAATGTTTAAATATGCACATTCTAAGGGCATTCTCATGCCCTGCTGTTGGAAATGTAATTTGGTACAGTGCTTTTGTAGTTATTTGGCAGTGGGCATCAAGAGATTTACAAGTTCATGGCATTTGATTCATTCATTCCATTTCTGGGAACTTCTCCTAAGGAAATAATTCTAATTATAGAAAAATAGTTATACACAAAGTCTCCATTTCAGCACTGTTAGTAATAACAAAAAAATTGGAATGCCTTCAACAAGTCTGACTAATGAAAATGAGGTCTTTGCTAGTTTTTGACAAACCGATTCTAATGGATAATTTTGGTACAATTGTGGTGAAATGTGTGTGAATATGATCTGATGATTGGTAAGATAAAATTGTTCCAAAATAGAAAGGTGAGGATTGTTGACCAAGAAAAATAATACAGATATAAAATAATACAAATGTAGTTCAGTAAGCATACACGTACAGGTAGTACACAGATAAAAATCCCACAAGATATATTAACGCATGGTAGCTCATGGGTTGCAGGAATTGATGTTTAGTAATTTCTGATTTTCATTTGTGTTTCTTAATTTTCCACCTATTTTTACAGGTGTGATAACAGACATATATTTTTTTAATGAAGAAAAATTGGAAAGAATGTAAATGTCCAACAATAATGCAATGTAATGGATAAATTAATTCTTGTGTGGCTATGTTTTAGGTTATTGCATAGCATTTAAAGACAGTATTTATGAGAAGTTTTAATAGCATGATAAAATATTCCTATTATAATATTCAGTGAAAAGGACAAAGTGCAAAACTTTTTCACAGATTGGTTTCAGTTATGTGTATGCTTTAAGAGTAGATCTCACATGAATGCTTCTACCTGGAAAATCATAAGGTTTTCATTTATCTTGTACTTTTTTTGTTTTCCATAATAAACATTTAATGAATTTTTAAAAATTATGGTAACATGTATATAACATAAAAATTGCCATTTTTAAGTACAATTCAGTGGCATTAATTACATTTAAAATATTGGGCTACCATCACCACCATCCATTACCAAAGGGTTTCATCACCACAAACAGACACTTTGTACCATTCTCTCCTTCCCCAGCTCCTGGTAAGCTCTAATTTACTTTTTCTTTCCATGAATTTACTTATTCTCAATATTTCATGAGTGGAATCATTCAGTATTTGTCCTTTTGTGTCTGGCTTATTTAATTACCATAATGTTTTCAAGAGTCATCTGTGTTGTAGCAGGTATCTAAACTTTATTCCTCTTGACAGCTGAATGATGTTCTATTGTATGTGTATAACACATTTTATTTATCTATGCATCTGTTGATGGGCAGTGAAGTCATTTTTTGGCTACCGTGACTATTGCTACTATGAACATTGGTATACACATATCTGTACGAGTTCCTACTTTCAGTACTTTTCAATGTATATCCAGGAATGAAATTGCTGGATCATTTGGTATGTTTAAAATTTTTGAGGAACCACCAAACTGTTTTCCATAGCAGCTTCCCTGTTTTACATTTCCACCAGCAATGCACAAGGGTTTCAGTTTCTTCACAGCTTTCTAACACTTGTTATTTTCTGTTTGTTTGTTTTTAATAATTGCCTTCCTGCTGGTTGTGAAATAAGATCCCACGTGTTTTTTTCCCCTCATGTAGTTTTGATTTGCACTTCCCTAATGGCTAATGATATTGATCATCTTTTTATGTTCTTATTGGACATCTGCATATCTCTGTTGGAGAAATGCCTATTCAGGTCTCTTGCCCATTTATTTGTTTTGTTGTTGGATTATAGAGTTCTTAATGTATTCTAGATAGTAAACTCTTACTGTATATGGTTTCTAAATATTTACTTTCGTTTCAAATCCCTGATATTGTCTTCTGATGCACAAAAATTTTAATTTTGATGAAGTTGAATTTATTGATTTTTTTCCTTTGTTACTTGTGCGTTTGGGGCCCTATCTAGGAATCTGTTGCTTAATTCAGAGTCATTAAGATTTTCCTCTATATGTTCTTCTAAGAGTTTTATGGTTTTGGTTCTTATATTTATGTCACTGATCCATTTTGAGTTCATGTAAGAGAATTTTAATTGGAGAAAATATGTATAATCTAAAATCTGTAAGAAGAGCTTTGAAAGTTTTAGAAGGATATTGCTCCAGGGAGTTCAAAAAAATTATAGCTGTAAATCACAGATGTATTTAAATAAAAGTAATACTCACCTTCATTCTGGAAATTAATGTTAGGAAGGGATTTTATTGTCTCTTCAGGAAGGATAAGATAAGAGTCTATAAACTTTTTGTAGGTGAAAATCACCACAAAAAATCGGGTAAATTCAGCATAAAGTTGGATCCCTTAACACTGCATTTCATTCATTCATTCATTCATTCACTCAGTAGTTACTTACTGAGCATAAGCTAGGTGCTGGGGATTCAGAAGTAAGAAACATTGGAGGAGACGGTGCCTAAAATAGATTTTTCTCTTTCCTTTTGGAAAAAAAAATTGGAAGAAAGTTAAATTCTCTTGTGACAGCAACATCATATCTGATAAAAAGACTAAATCGTCTTTACAATTTAAGAAATAATTTACTAAATTTCCAGATGTTCTTTTAGCTCTTTAATTAAGTTCCCTGATTTCTGTCTCATTCCAGTGCTGAAGTCAGCAGCCAAATGCCACATATGGAAAAATATTCCTCTGGAAGTAAATTAAATATTTTAAAATTTACTGTCATTCATCTTAATATTTAACTCAATAAAACTTCTGTTTCTCTGTGTTTTCCCACACATTTTCATGTATCTGTTAAATTGTTGTAATGCTACATAATTCAGCAGAAAACTAAATGAATTCTACCTTATGGCTTTAGGGGCAATGTGATAAATCATTTTTTTGAATAATTAAATGGATCTAATAAGTGACATTTGAGCTGTTTTTGGTTTAGTCAATTTTTTTTTATGTCTTTCATATATGATGAGTTTGTAAAGCTATGCATATGACTAGGTTGTCAGAGGGCTTCTGAATATCTCTTAATGAGAAAATCTACCTTGTGATAGTAGAAAATTATGGAATCCAGCACATTAATGATGATGTTTAATTGATCTGATTAGCATTTCAGATTTTAATTTAAGAGAAAAGTTTCTGAGCTCGAATTCCAAACTACTTAAGAGATAGTGTGATTGTGGTTATTTTTAAAGCTAGATAAGCTATTTTCGAATTCTGTTAGTTCAACATTCTAGATCTATTCTCCATATGATATTAACTTAAAATTTAAAAAGCAGATGTAGGTCAAAGGAGATTCTGCAAACTTTCAGTGGTTTATCCTGGGGCTTTGTCAGCTTTAAAGCAATGGATATTTTTCTTTATCTGTAGCCTGCACCCTCCTGCTATATTTTAAAAGCATCTCTTCCTATGTTTTCCTTTATTAAAACGTAAATCAAACACAATTCTTATTCTTCATTTCAATGATAATATCTATTTTATCCATAATATGCAGAAATAGAAACCTCACATTTCAGGAAAGATGGACTTCATGAAGAGTACACAAGAAACTCTTCAGAGGGGTTCCTCTGGAGTAGGAGAAGGAAGGAAGGAGGAAGTGAGAACAGGGGATTTTGATCTGTCACTTTATCTCTTGACCTGTTGAAATGTTTTGCTGTGACCCTAATATTACTTTGATAATTTAAAACAAGAGGTAACATTTTATTTATTTATACACAAATTGTAAGTTTATATTAAGCTTTCAACATGTTAGGAGCTTTTAATACATATTTAATTGAATCTCAGCATTTACTTACTTCTAATTTTATTTTTACAAGTAAGCCCACTGGCTGCTAAACTTGAAAGAATCTAGTATTTAAAAATTTTTAACAATGTCTGAGAACAGGAAAGAATAAGCATGAAAGACTTTAAACATTTTTAAAAGTTGTTTAAAGAATGTTATGTTTTTTGGATGTTGGCTCCTAAATATAGAAAGCAATTACTTTTATTTAAAAAGATCCAGAAAGAACACAGAACTAATAAATAAAAATAACTGGGTGCCATTTTTTGCCATGTAGTGTGTACTAAGTCATATTTTCAGGTCAATCATTATTAATGATTGTTTTTCTCATGATTTATGTTTTTCACTTTCAGAACTGTAAGAAAACACACCCATTTTTCCTGTTATTGAAAATTAACATAATAATTTGTTCTTAAATATAAATTTAATAATAATTTCCAATTATTATCACAACTTTGACAGTTATCCTTTGTGGTTAATGAGGAGAGGAGGAAAGGGTCAAAGGAAACAAGAATGCTATGCTGAGGCAGCTGTTTGGCTGAAGTCTTTTAAAAGAGCTGTATTTTAGGGCTTTTCCAAACTACATTTTAGGACCAGCTCCCTAAAAATACCTAGAACTGGATTTTATCTATATACCATTGTCTACAGTTGCGAAAATTGAGGCTTCAAGAAGTTGTCCCTTGCCTAACATAGCAGTGTTCAGTTTTGATAATGGATGGGTTTAGCTACTCTTTGAAGTAATTTGTTTCTGGCTGATCTTGAACTGTTATGTCAAACTTGTGGGGTCTTGTAGGATGTCAACAGAAAACCAACTTTGATCTGTTCCCTCTACCCATTCAAACTAGCACTGAAGGGATGAATGACCCACCACTTGAGATGAACTGTAGTAGGCCCTATGACTTTTTTGGTTACTCTTCAGTAATTAAAAATACAAGACCCTTTAGCCTTAGATGGTTTCATTTCAGAAATTATCAAGTTTTATACAGTAAGGGTTCATTCATAGAAGTTTCAGCACTCCTCTACCTTGGTCCTGTAGCATAGATAAGCCTGAAATATTGAAAAAGAAGATGCAACCAGCTTCACCATTTTCCCCACCTGTTGGTTTCTAACCCCTTCTCCTCCAGTTTGATAAACGTGGTGAAATTGGAAAGCAGGATGGAGAGACAAGGAGACAGAAGGCCTTATACGGTCACGGTCTCCTGTGAGCTGCTTTCCAGACTGTACAGATGGTTAAAAATGCCTGTTTCTCTTTTGGGTGCTTATAAGGGTTCACGCCTCTTCAGTCGTAAGTGATGTGCTCTCCGATTCTCAGTTACAATTCCTCTGTCACGCTTTGGGTGTTGGCCTGTACACCTCCAGAGTTTTGTGCTCAAGTCTCCTCGCCCCATTAATTGTCTCTCATGGGAAGATTCTAAGACAATCCCAGGCCAGTTGTTCTCTTTCTCTTTCTCTTCTAGTCTACAAGATATAGTTTAGACTTGCTCATTAGGAAAGGCTGTTTCTTCCCAAGCAGATTCAATTGCCCTCGCATCCCTGTCTTTCATTCTTACGTTTCCTGGACACTGAATCAGAAACCACTCCACCCTATATCCAAAACATCAGGACACCTGCCAGGCTCTCTGAGTTCTTCAAAACCCTTCTCACTAGTGTTAATGCCAGAAGAAAAACAGCACCAGTGTCAAGGCGGTGGCAGAGGGGAGCTCACTGACAACTCTCTCTTGGAATTTTCCATCTCTTTTTTTTTTAATCTTTGACCAGTTTTACTACAATTTTTTTTATACCTTTCAGTATTGGGGGGTGGGGGCAGGGGCAAGACTCCCCACCATGGTTTTTGATTTAACTCTTTGATATTCTGTTTAGGTGGCCTGGAATGTGGGAGGAGTTGACACCTATTTTGCTGGGCCTCACCAAATTGGAGACCAATATTTAATAACAGCTTTGGGAATTTAACTTTTTCAATCTTTTAAGTAGTTTATGAGATACATTTTACATTCAGATATCACCTTTGGTCTGTTTATTTTGTATTTGCTAGAGGCAGTAATGCTGTCTGTACTGCTTAAGTATAAGCTTAGATGCTAATATGAACAAAAGTGGACCCAAATCTAAATTCTTCCTATATTTATTTTTATTCATTATCCGATCATTTGAATAGCTAGTAAGTAACAGTATGAACCTAAAACATGCCAAATAGTGATTTATAATAACAAATATATCTTCCTTCTGCTCCAGTGGCCCCATCACTCTGTTCCCTTTCCAAGAGGCAAACATTTTATTATTTTGAAAATTCATTTGTCAGACGTTTCTGGAAATCATAGGTTCATGTGAATAATTTATCAAAAGAATTTCCTAATTGGACTCAGACTGACCTAACTTAACTTCCCGCATATGTTCACCTATTAGCTGAGAGACAGTAGTTATGGAACACAGCTGCACTAACCCTCAGTGTTCCATTCATGAAATGGAAATCTGTTATAAAGACCTTACAGATTTGTGAGAATTAATTGAGAAATATAATCCAAAGGAGTTAGTACAGCTTCTGTTACATAATAATCACTCAGTAAATATTAAATTTTAAAAAGGATCCAATGTCAGTTTTATGATTTATGTAATTGTAACTATGGTTACTCTTTTTCTTTTCTTTGAAACTTTGTCTCAAATAATTTCAAATTAAAAAGTTAAAGAAGGTCCTACATAAACTATTTTAATTAATTTTTTAAAGTCCCAAACTCTTTGTTACATTTTAGGTTCTGCCTCCTACACACCCTCAACATGTCACTTTGCCATCAACTCCCTCTGTGTGCCTCTGTGACAATGTTTGTGGTTTCCTGCATGTACCCAACTCCAAAATATGGCTGTAAAGTGTGCCCAGAGCGTCCTGTGCATATCTCTAACTCACCACGTCTTCTCTGTAGTCCATGTTGTTAGCTCATTTTTAGGTCCCTACTGTTCCCTATACTGCCCGCTTTTTATTTTAAACTGTAAAGTCCATGAATTTAAAGACCATATATGATTTGTTTTTGTATCTCAAATGCCTAGGCCAATATTAAATGACTATTTTTTAAAGTACCCTATGGTTTGTTTATCATGTAATTTAAAATCTATCTGCCAATTATTTTTCAAAGGAAGGAAGCTTTCTAAGAGTAAATTTTTTCTTAGTATCTTAGCGTGCAAACTCTGCCTGCTCACCAGGTGACCTGATCAGCGCTGTATCGCAGACTGCTGCTGCACTTACACTGTTAGTCGGGTCAGCGTATGTCCAGAATCGTTGGAATGAGAAAAGCAGCACTGACTTGAAGCCAGATTTGAGAGGATGCGGGGAGAGCTCCTTTTCTATTGAACGGGACCGAATGTTTTCAGCACTATAGAGTGCTTCTTCTGTAGGAAAAAATGGGATCCTTTCAACAGAGCAGTTTGCAATCTAAAACACTAACTGGTGCTGTCATTTTAATTTAATCTGTGTAAGCTTTTGCGAGTATTCTTTTTATGTTACCCAGAAAGATATTTTGAAATACTTATTGTTGTGAATAATTTTTGTTTATGATATACCCTTGCAGCCATGGTTGGTTTTCTTCTAATCATTGGTGTTTTTCTGTTATTTCATTGAATAATGTGGACCTTTAAATATGCCTCACATTTCGTTGGACCTGAATGATAGTTCTAGTTTTTTAAAACAGTATTGCATTCCTCTGCAGTAGGATCTTTTAAATGAGGAAAATCTTTATTCTTATTTTCATAGGTAATGAATTACAAAGAAGGATTTTTTGGGTCATTGCATCCCTTTGAGAAGAAACTTTTGTAGAAAAAGAAACATTTTTTTTTGAACCAGAAAATGGAAAGTAATGTTTTACTGTTTATTATGAAAGGTTTGAAGGGAAATTTCCAAACACCACAATTAAGGAATAAAAAACATTTTGACTGTAATTAAGCTATATCTCAGGCAATGTCTGTCCTGGGATAATTTTTAATTATTTTCTTCAGGAGTCCCTGCTTTCGATTCTATGTTATTTCCATATATGGTAGGGGTCCTTCTCTTTCTTCTCAGTCCCTTCCTTTCTCTGTGTCCAAAACCTTCTCTCCTGGTTATTGATTTACCTTACAAGGTCAAAGAACACCAACAGTAATTGCCTCTGTCATGATATGGAGACTAAAGTTTTATTTCTCATAGAGACTAAAAGTATATATATACATGAGATAAATGGCACTGATGAAACCAAATTATTTGAGAGGGTGAGGGGGAAAGTTCTTTAGCTATTGGACAGGATCAAATGTTTTTGACCCATACAGAATACTTCCTCTATAGGAAAAATTAGGGTACTGTCAACAGGAAATTATGTATTATGCATATAATATACCACACACATACATATAATATACGCACTCACATGCACATATACATCTGAGTGTATGTGTGTATATCATGTGTAATTCAAGAAGGAGGGATTAGCCTTGACACTAGAAAGAGCCTTGAGAATCATTACTTCCTCCTCTTTGTTTTACTTGTTTGTACACAAGAAACTCAAGCTCCATAGAAGTGGAGTGATCAAGGTAAGAATGAGGAGCTCAGTGTTCTTTCTGTCATATTCTGTGTCTACTGATTGGGAAGATACAAGATACTAGCTGGTGATTGGGAGATGATTGGTAGAAAATTAATTAATTAATTGATTAATTATCAAAACATCCGTGCCCTATTGCACCATGCTTTAGAGAATCAAGTAAGAAAAACACTTGATTTGATGCTACTTTTACTGGTTTGGTGAGAGCATTTTCAGAGCAGCATAGAATGATGGAAGCTAGATCATTCTCTAAGCTGGGAGGTGAAGTGACGGACATAGTATAGAAGAGGAAGGATGCACTGTGTATTCAGAATCAAACCAATCTCAGGTCCTAGGCCTGGTTGTCAGATCAAGTGTGTCAGGCTTGGCTTCGTCTTCACTGAAGATGAGTTTCTTAGTAGGCGCCTTGGTCACTTATGCAGATGGACGTGTGCTGTGTCCAGCCCACCTGCTCTCCAGACATGCCCAGGTACTTCTGAACCCTGGCTTTGACTGTACCTTGCATCCTGGAAGTGTATCTTGGAAGGATTAAACCCAACTTAAGGGCCATACATAAACATTAACACAGACATCACTCATGTAGGAAGTGGAATTTCCTTACTGACCTAAGGAACCATAAGCCATACTCTCCAAACTTCTCCCCTTACCTTGCCCAGAGAAGAGGTAATAACCTCTTCACCTGAATAACCCCTAAGCAAGTACATTTCTTTTAGGCTGAAGAAAAATTACATCTATTTTTAATTCTCTGATTAGTTCCTTGGTTTAACCATTATGATACTTAACTTTTTTTCTTTTAGTTTCAAGAATTACAAGTACTAAACTATTAATTTGGAGCAGTTTTTTTTAAATCTACTTACATATTTTTATATCAAATGAGTTCTCAAGCTGCTGAATCCATTACTGGTCTGCTCTAAGTTTTACTGTGAATTCCATAGAAAATAAAAAAAAAAAAGCCATAGGATTCAGAATGACATTGTTAGCTCTATGACTACCAATAATTTTCCTATGATCTTGGGTTGCATTAATTTAAATTTACATTAATAACTAGAGGAGTATTTGGGTAACTGTTTTTTCCCATACTTTTTTTTTTCCATAATGCTTAACTATCAAGGTTATTTTGTTTGAGCAACACAAATTTCTTTAGTGGTTTGGCTATAGATGTATCATTAAGCTGTAACAGCTAACCTTGTAGTTTTATTCAGAGTTACTAGAGGTACATATGATGTCTTAAAACTTCAAGGTTTTAAAAATATTCACCATCAGCCAAATCAGTCCACACGTTATTAACAAAAATTTAAATGCCAAATAAATGCAGTGTCTTTTAATATCTAAACATTGCTAAAATTATTGAAATATTGATTTCTATATAGTATTCTAGCTCTCTTGTAGTTTTTATATACAGATATAGTATACCATTAAGCTTGGAAATTGTATAGCAGCTGCTACACAGATTGGAACAGTCATATATTTTGCTTTATTTTGTTAAAAGAAATTTTAATTAAACAAGTATGTGTTCTAGACCTAGCTTCTTGCAGAGTATTCTATTTTTGACTCATTTTAGGAAAGATTTAAATTAGGAAAATTCACCTGAAACTTTTAGAATGGAATATTGTACAGTGTCTTTCAATTAACACCATTCTAAATTAACTTTTACCATGTTTTTAAGTAAGCAATATATATATTTTTTTAAGTAACACTGAGGTGATGTTGGTGTATGTGACCTTGGAAAGTTGCTGTAACCTGTCCAATCCTTGTTATCTTTATCTGTAAAATGGGAATGTTAGTAAGGCTACTGTGAGTATTAAAAGAGGAAATCGTGCAAAAATCATAGCTAGTACTCAGAATATATTGGTCATTTAAAAATGTCATTGTTCTTTTTTATTGTTTCTGTTTTCCAGTTAATTGCTTAATGTGAAGAGCAAGGAACAAAGTATAAAGCTAATATATTGATCAAATGAACATACTTAGAGCATGCTTTTCATGGCATTTTCTTTCCTGCATAATTTAAATAAACTATGATCATTTTTAACTTCCTAACAAGAAACCAGTAGGCTAGAGGGGAGGCTTGGAAACTTGATTATCACAAAGATGTTCCACTGTGTGAGAATAAACATTGGCTATTGATTCTTTACAGCAGGGAAACTTTTTCTGTGAAGAGTCAGATAGTAAAAATTTTAGGCTTTCCAGGCCATGCAATCTCTGTCACAACTACTCAGCTCTGACTTTGTAGCATGAAAGTAGCCATAGAAATGAGAGTTAATGTAAAATTTTATTTATGAACATTGAAATTTGAATTTCATGTAATTTTCATTGCCAGCCTTTTAAAAATGTAAAAATCATTCTGAGCTTACAAGGCAGGCTGGATTTGGCCGTAGGTCTTAGTTTACTGACCCCTTCTCTTCAGAGTCGTGTTCATTTTTAATTTTTCTGTATGTTTCTCCCTACATATGTATGTCTGTCTAAACACACACACACAGAGGTAGATATGTGCTATGTATATGCTAGGGGATTTTGCTCTTAGCATTTTTGGTTTTGTTATTTGGTGCATGGGCCAGGAATCAAACCCAGTTCTCCTACATGGCAGGTGGGAATTTACCACAGAACTACCCCTGCATTCATTTTTAATACTTTCGATAACTGCTTTTACTTCTCTTTGTACAGATTATACTACTTCAGATTGTAGGCTGATGATCTCAAAGCTGTTCTTCAAATATTGAAAATTACACTGTAATACTGGCAGTTCTCTGAATACAGGCTGTTTCTGTAAATAAATCCTAGAAATTATATGACAGTCTAATTAATTAGAAGCCAAATAGAAGAATTACTGCACTTTCATATGCCAAATTTGGGATGTCTTTAATTAATGCAAAGATATAGACACATTGATTTCTGTTTATTTATATGAATAAGTGGATTTTTCTAACAGTTTCAGGCTCTTCTTTGAGGTAGACCCTTTCACTTATCTAATAAATGGCTAGTTTTAACTTAACAGCTAGTGTTTAACTCATAATGCACAGAGAATAATGAACAAAAACCAACGCATTGGAAATAAGAAAAAATAAACCATTACAGTCTATCCTGTCAAATCTTTTCTCACACTGTCAAAAAACAGCTGCCTCTTATTTTTTGTTACTACTTTCTTCATTTAAAAAATGTAAAATCTATGAACAATACATTCAAACCTCATTAACACTGTTGACAGTTAATTGTGGCTGACCGTGCCTGCCTTTGATGCCACCCAATGGGATTTGGCTAATGCAGTACCAGAGAAGCCTTCATTATTATTGGGCGGCTTTTACTGCAAGTCAGTAGTTTCACAGTGGACAGTAAGGCCACAGTGAATGAAAGAAAAAGAATTACAAAAGGAAATTGTCTAGACTCCACAGAATTTGTATAGCTAAAAGAAAAGGGTGAAATACCAAATTTGGAATTCCTAAATATAGGATTGTTTCTTGAAAGAGCATTTAAACGCAAATATTAAGAAAGATGCTTTGAACTCACCTTGAAGTACACAAATGTGTCAAATATACAGAAATGGGTTTCATTACACATTTCTGTTGGGAATATGTCAGTAGTTACAAATAAACACTTTTCTTCCCTTCTAAAAATAAAAATATCTAATACTATTTTGACAAAAAATTCCAGGCTCATTTGCTTCAAAACATTTTCCAAGGTGAACTATGTAGAAATAAAACTGTATGCCTATTGTGCAGAGCTCAGGACGAGTCTGCGTGCAGTGGTGCAGATCACGGACTTTGGAAGTGGACGGCGTGGGCTCCACTCCTGTGGTATCACCTTGTGTCCTCATCTTTCTGTGTCCTCCACTTTCCTCATCTGTAAAATGAGGATCCTAACTGTGTCCACTGCATAGGTTACAGGACAGTACAACCTCATAGGTTTGTAAAGAAGATGAAATGAATTACCATTTACTTTATAAAGCATTCAAGCAGTGTTTGGCATAGTATACGTGCTGCATTAGTGTTTGTTCCATAATTTAAGTAATCAAAAATTTTTCCAGATACATCAAACTTATGTTGTCACTCTGTAAAAATAGATTTCTCTTATCCTTGTTTGGAAAGCTAAATTTGGAATCTATACAAGGAAGTGACATTTTATGAGAATGCTTGAGCCCTGCAAACTTTGCATAATTCCAAACTTGCATAATTTCTTTAGAACTCATAGACTCCAAAGCGATTCCTAACAAAGGGTAGTGGGTATTTCGGTTTACGAGCAAAAGTGGTGCCACCCTGTGGTAATAACATATGCAGCTGCCAATCCCTTTGGCTGGGTAGGTTTGAAATTGTGGAATGATAGATATCTTTTTTTTAAATTATATGTAAAAATTGTAACTGTATTAGTATTTTCACATAAAAAGATTTAAATTCCCCTTAATTCCAATTCTCATAAAATAGGAATACACTGTTCTTTGAAAAAACAGCAATATAATTTGCCTCTCATTTGCATTTAGCCAAATACTTAAGCACATTAGAACATTGGTTTTCAAGCTGATTTTTTGACCTTTGAAAGGTCCCAGGGGCAAGGACAGGAAAGGAAATAAGGGAGTAGGACTTCAGTTCACCCTCCCACTCGCCAAACAGTGGCACTTTTGCTGGTTTTATATTTTTGCCTATTCATAAGATTTTATTTGAAGAAAGTGCCAAGCTGTTTAAAGAAATACTTTGCTCTTTAAAGCCAGTGCAATCCCTTAATTAGAAGGTTTTAGTGGGACTTTCAGATTTTTTTTTTTTTTTTTGGTAATGAAAATTTCCTTCAAATTTAGGTAACAACTGAGTTCTGCAGAAAAAAGTTCATTGGTTGTCTATTCCCATTCTGCAGGATTGAAGATCACAGAGTAGGCAAGTAAAACACATGGTTCAAAGCAGAGGAAAATGAGGGAAGTATCACTTGTGGCTTTTTCGCTGTTTTTCTCCTCCTACTTTCTTCCAACTTTTAATGTAAGTTGTTATCTTGAATATATTAAGGATTGAAGCTTTCAGAAAATATTGGAGTATGTTTTACTGATTAAAAGTAATTGTTTCTTGCCAGCAAGACCTGAGAATAATGATAAGCTGTCTGCTCTACCCACCACAAATCAAAACAGCACAGTTATGCCCTTCTCTAAGGGAGGGTGACTGTGGTAGTAGGTTCAGGCGTCAGCTTGGCTAGGTGATGGTGCTTAGTTCTGTTGCTATGGACTTAAATCATCAGCATGTGAAATTCATCTATGGCTGATTATATTTGTGGTCCGCTAAGGGGAGTGCTTTCCACAATGAGTGAGGTTTAATTTAATTAGTTGGAGGCTTAAAAGAGAGAGGTCAGAAGAAAGCTCAACACAGCCCAGCCCAAGAAACTCAGCATACCTCACCTCAGCACTCGCAGCTCAGCCCAGATGTTTGGAGATGCAGAAAGGAATCGACCAGGGGAAAGCCGCCGGAACCCAGAAGCCAGGAGAGAAGGCCAGCAGACATTGCCACGAGCCTGCTCATGTGACAGAGAAACTCAGATGAAAGCCAGCTGCCTTTACTCTGAAGAACTATACATTTGTAACCAAATAAATCCCCTTATTAAAAGCTGATCCATCTCTTGTGTGTTGCATTCTAGCTGCTTTAGCAAACTAAAACAGTGACTGATAACAAGAGCAGGACTCAACAATTGTGAAGAAGTTAATTTTGCTGAATAAACAAATATGATTTGTTCAAAAAGAATGTTGTTAGAGCTATCTGCTGAGAGTGTCATTTATTCAGTCATCATTTATTGAGCATATATTATATGCCAGGTGATGTATTAGATTCTGGAGTTACACAGGAATCCCGTGCTTCAAATTTTAGGTTCTCATAATGAGGAGAAATTTTCATTAACTATTTGAAAACAGTAATAACTTAGAACTTGTCTGTAACATAGAAGGATATATAAGCTGTAGAGTTTGTCCTTACTGTCATGAGTAGTTCCTTTAGAATTCAAACTGTTGTAGGTCCCAGATGATGATGTTATATGTGGCTAAATAATTCTTTGAGATTAATACCTACATTTTGTTTTTCAAAACATTAAAATTTCTCGCCTACTGACAGTTTTATACAAGTACTGTTGTATCAGATTAAAACTTTATTTCAAATTGCAAAATAATATGGAATAGGTTCTTAGGTCCTAATACCTTGAAGTCACATAAATTGACTTGATTTTGTTTTTATACAGCAAGATGCTCAATGAAGCTTTTACTTAGATCTTAATAGTCAAGGATTAGCAGACACTGCAGTACTTCAGCACTAAGTGGGTATTACAAATTAGTTGGCAATTCATGTTTATGTTATGGTTTGTTATGACTATTTAATTCAAAAAGCATATTTGCACAGAGGAAATTTAAGTAAATCAAAATACTAAAGGCTTTAATTTAAAAAGTTAGCATTCTTTAACTTAAATGCTGATATTTCAAGGCCTACTGGTATTTTAGTCATTTGTGGTTATTTTTGCCTCCTTTTCAGACCCCTGGGAAATAAGAGAATAGTAAATCAAAGCCCAGATTGCTGTTTGCATTTGTTTTCTTTTCATTTACACCATGTGTTTGTGCACTTTAAAGAAACTGAAGATATGTGTAATTTGAACAGTATTACTTTGGGTGGGAACTGCTTTTCTGGACTAATCAATTTAAATAATTTTGTTACAAAACTGATTCTTCTCATTTCGGATTATTTACTCACCCTTTTCATTCCATGGTGATATTTCATAAATAATAATGGTAGAAAATGAGCTAAGAATATTTTTAATACTGAAGTGAAGTTTGAACAGTGTTATCATCAAGCTAAGGCTATATTATTTGTTTTCCAATTTTTGATGTAAGGCACATTCAAATGTATTAATTTAAATTTTCAGATGACAAGTCTAAAATCACCACACTCCACATTGCAATGAATAACTGTCCATAAAAAGTGCTTCAGGGTTAAAAAAAGAATCAACTACCAATTCTTTTTTTAGGTAAAATGTGAAATAATTTTAAATGTTACTTTCAGAGAATTTATTATTTTATATTTATTTATATCTTTAATTCTTCATCTTTCAGTTGGAGATTTAAAAAATGTCTTAGCTTGCAGCTTACTAATATAGTTCTAACATATCTCAGTTCTACTAATATAGCATGAGGTGATCATTCATGAATTGAGCATTATTGTTTAGATGCTTTATAACTGTGACCCATGGTTGATGTTCCCTATTGAGGCTCACAGTATTGAAAAACAAGTTTAAATTTGTCCAGTATTCCCCACCTAACGTCGGGGAGTTTTGCCAGTCACTATGCTGAGTTTTAAGAAATGCATTAGGGACTGAGAAATGTGAATGATAACTTAGATGGAAAATGTTTTAGTGCATTTTCAAATAAATTTTCCTTATCATCAGAAACATATACACTTATCGATAATTAAAGCAGTAAAATAATATCTCTCTGGAATTCCAACAACCAAACATCCCTAGTAAGTAGAATGCTTTAGAATTGTGTGTGTGTGTGTGTGTGTGTGTGCACGCACACATACTTTTCTAATTTTATTTCCATAATAATCTGACTATAACTCATTAATTTATTCATCCCTAGCATGAATTGAGGCCCTACTATGCTTTTACACTGGACTGGGTACTGTAAACCTAGTCTCTTTTCTCATGGAAGTTAAAATAGTGATGAAGGGTAGACGAGTAAACAAGCGTATTGAAAGGGAGTGCAAGATTTAATGGGAAGATGCAATAGGACTCAAAAACACATCCCCCATTAAGTATATCTGCACTAAGATACAAGGATAAGTAAGGGTCAAACTAGAAAAGAAGAGGTGGAGTTGGGAGAAAGGATTTGGGGCAGAGGAGTGTAGAATGAGAACCTCTGAGATGTAGGACAGCGTGGTGTATGGAAGCAACTGAAAGAATGTCAGTGAGGCCGGAGTGGAGGGGAAACCACGGCACAGAAGGTCAGGCTGTAATGTGAAGGAATGGGGTACCAGAAAGAGGGTTAGCCGGGAAAGTGACAGGGACCTGCATTAGTAAAGCAGGCAGTGCTAACAGAGCAGTATTGATGGATTGTAAAAATATTTAAGAGTGAAAGAGACCATTTGTGGTGATTGGACATGGATAATAAAAGGGGAGAGAGGGGTAAAAATGACTTTAATATTTCTTCTTTGACTGCGATTATTGAGACCAGGAATACTGGAGAAAGCAGTAATGAGGTAGTTAAATGGAGAGGTTTAATAGCAGGTGCATATATTGGTTTCAAGTTTTTTAGTAAAAACTCTTTTGGCATTTAGCAGATCTTTACAAATATTTGCTGAATTAAACTGTGAATGAAAAATGGCATGTAAACCTGGTGATGCTGTAAAAACAATCACTGCGTTGTAATTTGTGATGCGTACTATCCTAAACAGTCTTGATACTTGCATTATACTTATGAGTTGGTGCTGCAAAGTGGTTACTGAGGCAGAAAACTAGAGAAACAAGGTGCAAACAGGTATCAGGGATGCCCCTGCCTCAATCAGCTTATGCTATGATATAAACAAAAGGATATAAACAATAAAATTTTAAAGTAAAATTATAAACTGCATGTTGTTACAAATGAGTGTTCAAAGGGTGAGGTGGTAGGAAGCAGTAGCAGGAATTCAAGGAGGGGAGATACCAGGGTAGTTTAAACTAATTAAAATTAAGCTCTGTAGGAAGAGAACAACTAAAGTTTCTACTTATTTCCCAAAGCCAGTGGATTCTACCTGATAAACTCCCACCATTTCTTCTCCTCACTGTTTCCACCTCTTCTCTGTTTTAATTCATTAGTCTGACAGAGCTGAAAGAGAGGAACGAAGAGTGAGGGAGAAATGGGGTTGGAGTACAGCTTCCCTCCGGTCTCTTCTCATTTCATTCTTTCCACTCCATGTTTTCCACTCCCACCAGACAGAAACCATTTCTTCATGCTTTTTCTCTGCTTTAAAGCATCTGATGTCAATTAGTGTCCACAGGCTAAGGTGAGAGGAGACTTGCTTTAGCCTGATGTACTCCTCATACCATGATAGGTCACATTTTGCGAGGGGATAAATTCAGACGCTACCAAGAGGTTGAGTAACTTGCCTCTGCAGTTTGACAGTGACGGCTGTGGCCTTTGCCAGGCTGCCTGCTTGGTGAAATAACTAATTCTCCTGCTCCCTTTCTGACCCTTTATACCACCCTTGTCTATTGAGGTCGTCACACAAAACTATTTGCAATTCTCTTTTTATTTTCCTGTCCCTTTGCATATGCTGGCCGCTCTACCCCAGGTTCCTTTACCTACATTTCTAATGACATGTGGAGGGGCAGACACTTGTGTTTTCTTTGTGAAGCCTTTTCTGACTGCCTGGAAAAAGCAGTGGTTTCTTTGTTTAGTTCCCTTGTAACAAATAGCATAGTACGTTGCATTACGGTTATGTGCCTACACCATTCCTCCATCCTACCTATAACATCTGACCCCCTATCTATCCACCCCCATTTCCTTATTATAAATACTGTTTGTGAACTCCAGAAAGCAGGGGCCACATCATACACATTTATATTTCCACTACATTTAGCATACTGTAGGTGCTCAAAAATGTTTGATGAATTATATTGATAGGAGAGGAAGGAAAATGGGTAGGAGATGGAGTATAATAAGGAAAAGGTATGAATGAAGTACTCCCTGTTATAATATTGTTTAGTCTCCCACGTGGGGAGCAGGATATAAGCCTAGGGAGTTTACTCAGACTATGATGGATTTTGTTGTGGATAAAGCAGTATTTCAGGA
Organism: Tamandua tetradactyla; assembly: GCF_023851605.1. Classification (NCBI taxonomy): domain Eukaryota; kingdom Metazoa; phylum Chordata; class Mammalia; order Pilosa; family Myrmecophagidae; genus Tamandua; species Tamandua tetradactyla. Next base: position 105,434,870 of record NC_135327.1, on the reverse strand, counting down.
AACTCATCTAGTTGTGATCTAAAGTATGGTTTAAAGAAAAAGATTGAAAAAAAAATAAGACTCTTGGATAATCCCTGTAGCCCCTGCCTTGCTGGGTCTGTCGGGAGCTGTCACCCAGGAGCCCTTTCCCAGAATCAAGGAGCAGCTGCGGGCCTGGGGGTACTCAGTGGCGACCCAGGACATCGAGATGGGGCATCGGCTGGGCCGCAGGAAACAGATGGGTTCCTCCCCACAGCACCTCGTCATCATTCCCTGCCCCAGATTCCAGCCCATGAGGCCCTCACAAAAGTGAGGTTAGGGCCCTGAGACAGTTGGGCCAACCTGGTCACCTCAAGGACCTCTTCATGAGTGGCAGCCTTTTGGAAGGAAACTTGACTAAGCAGCAGTGGTCCCTGCCCCCCACCCACGGTCAGTTCCCACCCCTGAAACACCAAGAAAGAGTCTCTATTGCCCATTTGCTGCTGTGTCCCCCTCTCAGCTGTGCTCTGTGGACAAACCTGCAAGGTCCCCGTCCTGCCTCAGATATGCAGGCCTGGCCCCAGTTCCTAACTTGATGTTTTAGGATGCTGGGCAGCAACAGCTCTAAGACTCAGGCCATTACCAGAGGGGAATGTAAGCGGGTATGGAGAATTGGGTCTGGCTTCTTGAGGAATATTCATCTTGTGCTCACCATCACCAGTGGTGAAGAAATGGCAGTGAAACTAGAATCTTGAGAAAGCCAGGTATCCCTGATTGCTGTAGAAGAGCAATCTCTGAAAGTTTCTTATGTGGGCCTCACCCACCATGGATAGTCAGGAATAAGACTACAAATGGTTTAGTGATAGACATTCTTGCACCCAGCCTCAAAGACTTCAGTTTCTGTTCAAGAAGATTAACAATGAACACTGCATTTTTGTTAGATGATTGGATAGATAGATGATCAAGAGAATTAAGTATGTTCATATAAAGCATTTTATAAACAGAGAATATAAACCAGATAACTTCCTAATGGCTACTGGGCAGCACTGTAATAAATTATTCCTTATTGATTTTGGTTTGCCAAAAAGTACAGAGACAACCGGACAAGGCAGCACTGGACAGTGCTAGCATTAGTGCACATCTTGGTATATATTGAGCAAGATTTCCAAGATGCCATGGTATCATAGGAGGATGCATGTTAATATATTTTAATAGCAACATCCTATGTTTCTAAAGGTTGCAACAAAGATATAAAAAGACTAGTGAAAAGAAAATGTTACAGAAGTAACATTTTACATAAGAGGTTTCCGGCAAAATTTGCCATATACTTAAATAATTTTAATGGTCCACACTCTGAGTAAACGCTCATTACATACATGTGAAGTAGCTATTCCACATTCTTTTTCTGAATTCTAAACCACCAATATTTGATTGGGCAATGTTATCACAGAAAATAGCTTGGCAGGCAGCCTCCCCAGTGGGCATAGCAGAGCAGACCCACCCTCACCCAGGTTTCTCTGCACGAATGTAGGAACAGAACCAGCCAAGAAAATGATCAGAGCATCTTGCTTGTCCCCAAGTCTAGAAATTTTAGTTTATATGTTCACCTGTCAGTTGATATGTACATTTGTCAATAACAGTGGTGTGCCCCTCTTTCATTTTGGTGTGAAAAACTTAATTTCAGTATAAACTGACTCTGAGCTGCGTTAGTGTTGCCATATCCCAAGGTGCAGTGCTATAATTATGAGTATTGACTGATAGTGAACTATGGTTCCAGTTTCTAATGCACGTTTTCAAGTGGAAAAATTAACAGTTGATAATACAAAATTTGGAGAAATTGTGCATGTGCCAATTTTTTTGTTAAAAGGTTTTATTTGGAAATGTACTGCTTTGAAGTCTAATTTCAGAGGAATAGTCATCAGCCATCATGTGATGGCTGTAAATGCTTATAATTGTGCATTCCTAGGCAAATCCCTAGGGTTTGCAAGTTACTTAAGCATTCTTAATGTAGTTGGCTCTGTGTTTGTAAATCAGCCGATAAGGTAGCAATATGAAAAATTCCATGGCTACTAGATTTTCTTCAGGATTCTGAATTTGACCCTAGAGTGGTCTTGGTGTTTTTTTTCTTTTTTATAAAGAGCATATTTGTCACAGCAATTTAGTTAACGTCTTATAACTGAACCTGTATGTGTATTGCTTAAATAAATTTAATCACCAAACATCTAAATGATCTGAGATTTTGTTTTTATTTAGAAACGGGAGCTGTTTTATTATTTTTACAAATTTTGTTTTTAAGTTCATGAAAATGAAAAGCTTTTCTTAAAAATATTGCATGAGCTGATGAATGCTAAACATAACCAGGAATAGCTGGAATAGCTGTCAAAGAAGAAATAAAAGAGGCACTGAAGAAAGAATTAAAAGTACTTTGTAGAGTGACAATAAAGACTAGTTCTGTGTATATGGAAATGTTTAGCAGAGCACACAAATGTGATGATAGAAGCTACATTGCCTTCAATTCTCTTTAAAGCTTAAAAATAGGTATTTGACATTAGAATAATAATAGAAATAAATATATCATAGACATGTATGCATGTAGTTACAATCTTAGACAAACAAGGTGATTATAAATAAAAGTTATCTTGTGCCATGGGCCTTCCTCCCTCTTACCTTGAGATCCTGAGATCCAAAAAGAGATCATGATTTGTTGAAACTAATACTAATGTATGTTGTCGTCAAGTTCCTTCTAACTGACATATCATTGGGTCCTGTTCTAAAGAATCTGTGAGGAATATTGGTGATCGCAGACAAGGACTGTGTGAACCAGAGTGATTCCATTTCCCCGCTGTTAAAACCGGTGGCTAATGTTTCCTCCTAAGTTGATGATTTGTAATTATGCAGTGTGGCAGCTGTGGGCAGTGCCCTTTCTTTCACACTGTGTGGTGGGATAGTGACTGGAACTTGCTGAACTGCATTGGGCATCGTGTTACTATTATTGTTCCTGGGGGGGCTTATTAGACTGTCCCAGAAGATGTAGGAAAAATCCATCATTCCTTTTGAAATACGAGTCCCTGACACCCACAATGTAATTAATGTTAAAAATAGAAAGAATGGCTATGATATGATTATGATTAGCCAGAGATTAGCTATTGTCCAAGTAACAGGACCTAATCCAGCGGGCCAAAGATGACCCTCTGAGTTTGATGAAATATTCATTCCTTTGCTCTCCTCTCTGCAAGCACTATTGATTTCTTGTATAAACGCTGCTATATTTAGTCTAGACAAATGGAATGTGGATTGCTGCTGAATAAATTGGATGAAAGACTGGGATCTTGCCTGCCGCTTTCTCTCAGTCTGGGGCAATTATTTATAATCAAGAGCAGTTTTTGTAAGTTGAGGGTGATTTTTCACAATTTTGTGATTAGTCTCTGAACAAAGGCAAGCAGTTAGACACAATCATTTCTGTTGGGATAGCAGGTTAAGAAGTCAAATTACCCTTTGAGGTTACAATAACTGTTTCAGAGAGTTGCAGGACTTTATTTGTCTTCTTTTTTGGGGACTTTTTAGGGGTTTGATGTTTATAGTTTGTGGATAATAAGATGCCAGCAAGGAGAGACCCCAGGGTCTCTTGAGATTTTACATTCTGTCTTTAGAGGGTTAAATTCTGACCCGTATTTTTTTGGATTTCCAAAAAAAATAGAGGGTATAGTTGGGAGTTTTAATGTAAAAATGAAGTGCCCTTAATAGTGTTTGCTTTTGATTAGAATTATGCCAGTTCTACAAAGTTATGCTCAAATCTTATGTTACCCCAAGACCTTGACAGATAGTTCTGTATAAGACAGTTGTCTGCAACTAAGATATCATACAGGTCTGCATCATCATTTGGTTCCAAGTTTGTCAGAATTGATTTCTTTCTTTTTATAAACAGCATGTTTTAGGAGACAGTGTCTACCCAACTATGCTTTATTAATGTATCGTTTCCTATTTTCATTAAATTGACGCTTGTAGAACGCATTAGTGCAAGTTTCTGATCAATACATTGAGAAGTAACTAGTTAGCAACCTAAGATTGATAGCAGTCTACAACCACACACACACATACACACTCACACTTCAGATGACAAGCAAGGACAATCAGTGTTTTACTAGGTATCTGCAGCCTTAACATCTATAGACAGCATTTCTGTCTTGAATTTATCTTGAATTACTGAAAATAGGTCTGAAATAGACTATTAAGTTTTATATAGACTATTAACATTGTAGTTCACTACCTGAAATCTGCAAATCTAAGTTATATTTATATGCTTCTACTTACTGCAGTAGTAGAGCATTAGATGCAATTTGGGAAGTATACAGAAACGTAGGAAAAGTTGGGAAATCATTAATCTTTCCACCCGAATCACAACCAACTTCTGTTCCTTATTTCACCAGTCTGCTGTTAGAATTCAGGACTGTAATAAAATTAAAACTCCCCAGTAGACTTTATGTCCCATGAAGGCTGGAATGTGTCCCTGCTTTATTAACTACTTTATCCCCAACGTGTAGAACCATACTTGGCACTCAAAGGTGCTAAGAAATGTATATTAACTAAATTAAATTACATTTATGTATTTGTAGACATATTAAAGAGTATATGCCACTTTGTTAATTTTTTTTCACTTAATGTTATAATAGCATTTTTCATGTTCTCATAAACGTTATTTTTAGTGGTTGCCTATTTTTCATCAAACGGATATTTTACTTAGACATTTCTTTGTTGTTGGAGATTTAGATTATAATATTACTCCAGTAAACACTATGACATTGAACTGTTTTTTTCTCTATTAGTATTACTTTTTTGACATATTCCTAGAGTTGCCAAACCTGAGCCAAAGAGTAGAAAAATTTAATGTCTCTTGACACATGTCATCAAATTGATTTTCAGAATTTTTGTGCCAAACATTGCCACTTTCAGTACATAATTCTGTATTTGGTCATATACTTGCCCTACACGTATAGGGCATCGCACACACATACTTAAAGCCCACTCCATTAGCCCCTAACAAAGAGAGTCAGTCAGCCTGTCCTAGCTTTGAAGCTTTGAAACCAGGTATCAGCTTCTCTTCTCTAGCTATGACAGTCTTAAATGCAATATAAGGCTGTTTCGTCCACATTGAAAATCTGTTGTTTTGTTGTTTTGTTAACCACCTTTACCAGTGATCTTAGATCTTCTGGATAACTTCCTGCAGCTTCTGCATCAGCACATCTTCACGTTGTATTTTTATGTTAAAGAAACAGCTTCTTTCCTAAAGCCTCATGAACCAACCTCTGCTAGTTTGAAACATTTCTTCTGTTGCTTCCTCACCTCTCTCAGCCTTCACAGAATTGAGTTAGGGCCTTGCTCTGGGCTAGGTTTGACTTAAGATAATGTGGCTAGTTTGGTCTTTTCTTCAGAACACTCAAACATTCTCCATATATATATATATGATATTTGATAATTAGAACATGGTACCTTTTGTTTTATTATTTGCATTGCTTTAACAATGAAGGTGAATTTTTTCAGTTTTTTTCTTTGTCCATTTAGAAACTTCACTTTTATTAATTTCTAAAATTTAATAAGAATCATATGCCATTTTCATTTTTCCTAATATTTTTGTTTCTTTAACTACTTAATGTTGGTGACTCATTTTCATCTGCAGGCATACCTTGGAGATATTGCAGGTTCAGTTCTAGACCACTCAAGAGAGCACAATAAAGCACAATAGAGCACAATTATCACAATAAAACAAGTTACGTGACCTTTTTGATTTCCCAGTGTATACAAAAGTAATGTTTGCACTATACTGTAGTCTCTTAAGTGTGCAGTAGCATAGTGTCTAAAAAACAGTGTACATACCTTAATTAAAATACTTTATTGCTTAAAAAATGCTAGCCATCATCTGAGTCTTCAGCAAGGTATCTTTTTGCTGGTGGAGGGTCTTGCCTTAATGTCAGCAGCTGCAGACTGATCGGAGTGGTGGTTGCTGAAGGTTGGGGTGGTTACAGCAATTTCTTAAAATGAGACAACCATGAGGTTTGTGGCATTGCTTGACTCTTCCTTTCACAAGAGTTCACTGTAGCATGCAATGCTGTTTGATAGTATTTTACACAGAACAGAGCTTATTTCAAAATTGGAGCTAATCCTCTGAAACCCTGCTGCCGCTTTATCCATTAAATTCATGTAATATTCTAAATCCTTTGTTGTCATTTCAGCAATGTTCACAGCACCTTCATCAGGAGTAGTTTCCACCTCAAGAAACCACTTTCTTTGTTCTTTAGCAATTCAAGTTTCATTATTTTATTAAAGCAATTCATTTATGTCTATTACTTTTCTACCATATAGGCAGTTACTTCCTCCCCTGAAGTATTGGATCCCTCAAAGTCATCCATGAGGGTTGGAAATAGCTTCTTCTAAACTTCTTTTCATGTTGATATTTTGCCTCCTCCTGTGAACCACGAGTGTTTTTTTTTTTTAACTTTTTTTTTTATTGTGTAGTATAACATATATACAAAGCAAAGAAATAAAAAAGCAGTCGTTTTAAAGCACTCTTCAACAAGTGGTTACAGGACAGATCCCAGAGTTTGTCATGAGCTACCATACGATCATCTCAGATTTTTCCTTCTAGCTGCTCCAGAATATAGGAGGCTAGAGGGCTTAAATATTTTTTTGTCATCTCACAATCGACTTTTTTCCTTCTTTATTTGTGAAAAATAACATATATACCAAAAAATCTATACATTTCAATTAGTTGTAGAACATATTTCAGAGTTTGACATGGATTACAATGTCAGAGTTTTAGGTTTTTACTTCTAGCTGCTGGAGACTTAAAGATACCGCTTTAGTGATTTCAGCATTCATATTAATTTGTTAAATCCTATCTTCTATGTATAACTCCACCATCACCTTTGATCTTTCCATCCCTCTCTTTAGGGTTGTTTGGGCTATGGCAATTCTAAATTTTTGATATTGGAAGGGTCTGTCACTAATGTGGGGAAGGGAGATGAAACTGTCTGATGTTCTGGAGAGGCTGGACTAGGTTTCAGGACTTATCTGGACCAGGGACCCCTCTAGAGGTTGTGGATTTCTGGAAAGTTACTCTAGTGCGTGGAACCCTTGTGGAATCTTCTATGTTGCCCTAGGTGTTCTTTAGAATTGGCTTTAGAATGAACTTGGTTGGAGTTTGGCAGGTTATGATAGGTAGCAAGGTCTAACTGAAACTTGCGTGAGAACAACCTCTAGAGTAGCCTCTTGATTTTCTCTCTGCCACTGATACTTTATTAATTACACCTCTTTTCCCCCTTTTGGTCAGGATGGAATTGTTGATCCCACGATGCCAGGTCTGGATTCATCCATGGGAGTCATCTCCCACATTGCCAGGGAGACTGTCATCCCTGGATGTCATGTCCTGCGTAGGGGGAGGGATGAGTGTTCTTAATGGCATCTTGAATGGTGACTTCTTTCTGCAAGTTTTTTCAGTTGATTTTGCTCAAATCTGTCAGAGTAGTAAATCACTGTCTATGGCAGCTATAGCCTTACAAAATGTATTTCTTAAATAATAAGACTTGCAAATCAAAATGAAACCTTGATCTTGATCCATGGGCTGCAGAATGGATGTTTCTATTAAGTCGTACATCTGGATCAGAGCTCTTGAGTGACAGAATGTGTTGTCAATGAGCAGTCATGTTTTGAAGGGAATCTTTTTTTCTGAGCAGTAGGTTTCAACAATAGGCTTAAAACATTTAGTAAATTATGTTATAAACATAGGTATGTGCTCTCTCATTCAGGCTTTCTTGTTCTATTTCTAGAGCACAGGCAGAGTAGATTTAGCATAATTCTTAAGGGACCTGGGATTTTCAGAATAGTAAATGAGCAGTGGCTTCAACTGAAGGCCCACTGCATTAAGCCCTAACATAGAGAGTCAGTCAGCCTGTCCTAGCTTTGAAGCTTTGAAACCAGGTATCAGCTTCTCTTCTCTAGCTATGACAGTCTTAAATGCAATATAAGGCTGTTTCGTCCACATTGAAAATCTGTTGTTTTGTTGTTTTGTTAACCACCTTTACCAGTGATCTTAGATCTTCTGGATAACTTCCTGCAGCTTCTACATCAGCACATCTTCACATTGTATTTTTATGTTAGGAAACAGCTTCTTTCCTAAAGCCTCATGAACCAACCTCTGCTAGTTTGAAACATTTCTTCTGTTGCTTCCTCACCTCTCTCAGCCTTCACAGAATTGAGTTAGGGCCTTGCTCTGGGCTAGGTTTGACTTAAGATAATGTGGCTAGTTTGGTCTTTTCTTCAGAACGCTCAAACATTCTCCATATCAGTAGTAAAGTAATGCTGTTTATCACATTTGTCTCATTCGTGTGTTCACTAGAGTAGCATGTTTAATTACATTCACAGCTTGGCTAACTGTTTGGCACAAGAAGCCTGGGTTTTGGCCTGTCTCAAAGTTTGATGTACCTTCCTCACTGAGCTTAATTGTTTTTAGCTTTTGATTTAAAGTGAGAGAGATACAACTCCTTCTTTCGTTTGAACACTTGAAGGCCATTGTAGTATTATTAATTGGCCTAATTTCAATATTAGGTCTTAGGGAAGGGGGGAGGCACGAGGAGAGGGAAGGGGATGACTGATCCATGGTGCAGTCAGAACATAGAACATTTAACAATTAAGTTTGCTGTCTACATGTTTAAACAATTAAAATGGACACATCAAAGATCACTGATCACCATAAACATAAAATAATAATGAAAAGATTTGAAATATTGTTAAATTTACCAAAATTTGATGCAGAAACAAGCAGTTAGCCAAGAGACTTGCTCAACGCAGGGTTGCCACAAACCTTTAATTTGTAAAAATATAGAATCTTTGAATAAATAAAGAGAAGCACAATAAAAAGAGCCATGTCTGTACAGAAATTTCCCATATATGTGTGTGTATATTTATATGTGCACCATATTAACAACAAACATTTATTGAGGAATACATTATATGTTGTAGGTGCTTTAGATGAATTATCCCATTTAATCTTCATAACAACTGCATGTTCTCACTATAACTGTCCTTATCTCCATGATACACATGAGGAAACTGAAACCTAGAAAGGTTAAATAACGTGTTTGGGGAACACAGGCAGAAAAATGGGAATAGCCATTTAGATTTTAGAACAGAAGTTGACTGGCAGCCTTCATATCCAAGTTGACTCACAAAAGCATTTTGTTTGGTTTTCAGAGTGATTAAGTCTGTTGAGTTATTTTTAATTAAAAATTGGGTCATTTCTGTCTACACAGGAGCTTGTATTACTTTTGCCAATAATTTATTAGAAATGACCCCCTTGAAAGTGGCATGCAGTCTGGTTCACCGTGGATTCCCCTCCAAAATGCCCTATTGCTTTAAACTGTTTTACTTAATTACCTAACTTTTCTAATCCTATAGATAAGTTCATTTTCCAAATATTTAACAGCCAGTTTGGCATAGGCACTGACCAATCAGAATTGGCACCAGCCAGAAACTACTGGTATGATTAGCAGTGAGAAACGCTGTATGTGAAACTACTCCTTACAAAATGGTCTTTTATCTGTAAGAGTTGTGCTTAGAAAATTATATGTATCATTCATTTTTTTGAAAAATGTAAGCATTATCTTTTAAAATTTATTCTCAGCTCATCAAGTATTTTTTCTCCAGCCATTTAGTTAAAGACGCGTTTCAGGTTTCTTCACACTTTTCCAGCCGTGTTGATTTTAGGAATGAGGTAACTGAAACACAGATTATTACTATTTAAAAACTAGCACATAGAAACTTGATTCCAGTTCCTCCTTGGTGTTTGGACCTGACAACACTGCTGAGGTTGTTGGCTAATCTATATATATTTCCCACATCTTGGCAGGCAGATTTTCATTCTTTCTTAAATATCCCTGCAAATACATTACAACCCTCACTTCTTAAGGTAGAATATATCTTTGGACTTTGATAACAAAGAAAAATGTTTGTAGTACACAAATGTAGTTGTGTTAGAGATCTTCTATTGCAACATGACACCTTTCCCTCAATAGAGTTGCATTTTTTTTTGTCCTAAGTTTTGATTTTTTTAAATGGTCTAGAAGAATGACTGTTGTGGACAACTTCGATACTAGTGAATAAATGTGTAGTCATCATGTGGAAGACACCTGCAAAGTACAAATTGCTGAGTGAAAAATAATATACAGTCCATTTTTCAAAGCCGATATACAAAAGACTTTTTGTTATCATCCTAAAGAGATGATTGGAATGGTTTGCTTTAAATTTCTTGCTCAGGGCATAGTGTTTTTGTGTTTTGATTTCACTGTGTTCCCACCTCAGTGTGCTAATTCCCTATCCTTCCCCCTGCTATTCTTTCTTTTCCCCCTGGTCTCCAGTGGATGTGAAGTCAGAGGTTCCTGTGGGCCTGGAGCCCATCTCACCTTTAGACCTAAGGACAGACCTCAGGATGATGATGCCTGTGGTGGACCCGGTTGTCCGTGAGAAGCAACTGCAGCAGGAGTTACTTCTCATCCAGCAGCAGCAACAAATTCAGAAGCAGCTCTTGATTGCAGAATTTCAGAAACAGCATGAGAACTTGACACGACAGCACCAGGCTCAGCTTCAGGAACATATCAAGGTAGCAGATGCTTCTTTGTCTCTGACCTTTTTACCAAGATGGCATGCACCATGACATGGGCACGAGAAGAGACTGGGGGAAAGTTTCAGTGTGATTAAGACATGGATATATGGCTTGAAGGAAATTGTGATTGTACTAGTGAAAAGCATGGGTAGGTGTAAGAATGCTGGCTTAAGACATGCCTTGCTTCTACCACTCTTATCCTATGGGTTTATAGCTTCAGGGTTATGGAATAGTAACTCTCCTCCCTCTTCTTAGATTCTTGTCTCCAGCCTGATTCTGTCGTTTGTCCTATTACTCTTCCTCAAAACAAAACCACTAGGTAGACTCAGTTATTATTGCTAAAGAATCTGCATGAGTTGTTTATCAGAAAGTATCAATCAGTAGATTATGTGAATAAAAAATCTTCTTTTTCAGTCTTCATCTATAATAGATGCTCTAAATAAACTAATTTTCCATATGGAAAAGACCTCATAATGAATACCTTCCAAATAGTTGAAAAAGTTGAATGATAATTAAAAAAAGCTCAAGAGAGTCTTATATGAAGAAACGGTTATAAATATTTTCAGTGTTGTTTATATAAGTCTAAATAATAGATAAAAATTCAGTGAAAGAATTTTGGAAATGGTTGACAATTTGAGAGTTAAATTGTTCTAGGAGAAATAAGGCCATGTCCCAAAGGGGCTATTTTATTATCAGATTATTTTATATGCATCTGTCTATTATTTTTTTTTTATATCTTTTAGGATAAATATTACTTTAGCTTTACTTGTAAAATGTTTTCCAACTTTTTAACAAAGCAACTAATAGCAAGGCTGTTTGGTCAGATACTGATAAGTAACTGCTTCAGATAAGTTACTGCTTTCATTACGTTCTGTGATTTTTACAGCTGTATCTACCAATATAAATTTTTAAAATGTAATTTATTGTTTGACAAATATTGAAAGTTAATGGTAGCATGTAGGTAATTAATTTTTCCTTTAGTATAAACTAAGTTATAAAAGCAGGTTCACTGACATCTGGAAAATATTGGAAAAGTACTTGAGAGGAAAAGGGTTCTGAAGTAACTGAAAGGAAAATTTAGCATTTGAAATTATATTCCAAAATGATAAATTGTTTTCTCAGTAATTAAAGACAGTTTTAAGTTTTCCTTATAAGAGTAGGAAGGTGTTTGCTTTTTAATTTGTCTTTTGGTATTTTTTTTTATGGGTGTGCTTTTAACATTTTAAATTTTATTTTTATGAGGAAGACAGTGCATGATGCTTTACTTATATTAGGTTTTTGAATCTTTGCTTCTGTAATCATCATCTGTATAGTTAGATGCTATTATCCCATTTTCCATCTAGAAAGCTGATGTAGAGAGAAATAGTATAACTTGCCCAAGGCCACACAGCCAGTAAGTGCCTGTTCCAGGACTTGCAGTCTTGCCTGTGTACCCCCAAGGCTGCTGTGCCACCTTGCCTCACTCCTGGGCTATGACATCTGGAAAAGGAAGGGTGGAGTTCTATTTGTTTTTGTCTTTTAAAATCTCATTCCTGCAGTCCTTAGTAATGAAAGGTAGCTATGGAAATGAAATTGCATGCTTTTCTAGATTCCTCAGAGAGATTAAAGTTGAATCACAGTGAGGCTTTGGGTGAAGCGCTGAATCAACTTGACCAACCTCAATTTCTGTACAGCATTAACATTGAAGGCATAAGTTAGCAGAGTTATGAATTCTTCAGTTATTGTGGATTATCTGAAAAGATCCATTAAGGATCTGGGGAAATCAAAGCTAAAATGCCTAAGGTTTTAATAGGAAGAGTAATCAGAAATGCCGCTAACCCTATCCTCTTCCAGGTGTGGTAGGGCCGTCATAGTGGACAGACAGGGGTGTTTCCTGTTGTTCCAGGGAACCTCTGATGCCTACCTAGTTTTTAAATTTTTGTTCACTACTTTACACTGTAAAATTCAGTTTTAGGTTCAGCAAATTATATTATTAGTAAAGAGTTAAAAATGATAATAATTGAATTTTGTATAGCTGAAACTTACAAACTGAATTTAATGTACGTTATGAACATGATGCATGAGGAAGACTATTTTTCTATTTTACACATGAGAAAACTAAGGTTCAAAGTAGTTGAGTAACTTGTGGATCTTATATCTAATATGTCAGCACCTAATTAGAACACATAGTCTTTAGATATTCCTCAGTGGGCACATTCACTTTTCTTTAGAGATGTCCATTTCTCAGCCTAAGAAGACATGACATTTCAAGATGCTTATGAAGAAAGCTTCATTTTCATGTTATTCATTATTTGAATGTAGTAGATTCAAGGGATACAGGCAAACAATAGCGCATTACAGTGTAATTTTGTGGAAGTGATTTCTTCTTGACCAGTATTTTTATTTTAAAGGTTTTTATGTGCTTGATGTACAAACTAGACTATTGCTGTCTGAGAGACGATTGTCTTGTGGATATATAGATTGCATTAGTCTATTGAAAACTTTTTCTGTAAGGGTTGAAAATTTCTGTTATTTGTTCTATCTCTGACAGACTTCCAAAAATTAGCTCATATCAGCATTCTATTCACTTTGATTAGCTTCACCCTGTTTCTCAGGACAGGCGTTAGAGATTGTAATTATTGATTCATACCCTGAGAGATAGGGAAATAGGCTTCTGGGAAGTCTTTGCCTTTACCTGTTTCTTACATTCAGGTGTAGAAAGATAAGTTTCTAAGGGAACTGTCAGTTTCATCACCAGAAATGAAAAGGTCTGAGTAAATTTTGATTATGACCTTTGCTAGGGCAACGCAGGTAATTGCTGATGACATTAATGCCACACTTGCATTAGATGCTTGTCTTCATATTTCAGTGATTCAATAAAAGCATGGGCAAAATATAAAGTAATTATGAATATCTCCAATCGTAAAACATTCAATTTTGTTTAGGATGATGATGAAGCCTAAAGAAATTGCACACTCTCATGTCTTTCTCTTCTCGCAAGTTGCAACAGGAACTTCTAGCCATAAAACAGCAGCAAGAACTCCTAGAAAAGGAACAGAAACTGGAGCAGCAGAGACAAGAACAGGAAGTAGAAAGGCATCGCAGAGAGCAGCAGCTTCCTCCTCTCAGAGGCAAAGACAGAGGACGAGAAAGTAAGAGGCGCCAGGGCGAAGGGTGGACTCTACCCTCCGCTTTAGGTGATCGTCATGCAGGAAACAAGCCTGATGAAGACTGGAATTAAGCTTATCAGAGCTGTTTGTGGTTAATTAAAAGAATAAATAATTCATTTTAGACTTAAATGTGAAACTTTTATAATCACTTATCAGTCTGCAGAGCATTAAGTAAAAATAACATTGTTGTTTTGAACCTTATTAACAATATTACAGTAGAGCAATGTGGTGTCTGCCATTCTTGTTTAGCAATAAAGTGACTTCCACATTCCCTCACTATGCTTCCTCTTACTCAAGTGATAATTACTCTGTAAATCAAGCCTTACCTCTTATAGTTTCTGAGTACTGAACATTTAGGAAGATTTAAGGCAGAACTCTAGCAAAAGAGTTATCCACAAGAGGGAGACAGATCCAAATAATTCCTCTGTATGAGGTCAGTTCAAAATAAGGACGTTGTAAGGTTTAAAATGCTATGACCTGAACTGAAATTGTCAGCAATATTTATTTGTTTAAAGTTCAAAGGGGTTTTAAAAAGTTGGTTTTTCAAGGTAGTAATTAATAAAATATAATTTTAATATATTAAGGGAATTACATGGTCTAAAGCTCCTAGATTTTTAAAAAGCAGTGTTTTTTCACTCAGCATTATTTTTTTCTACTGTTCTTTTTTATTTCTTGGAGAAGTTGTGGGTGTACAGAACAAACATGAATAAAATACAGGATTCCTGTATACCACCGTATTAATAACAGCTTGCATCAGTGATTGGTGTAGAACATTGTTATAATTAATGAAAGCACATTTTTATAATTGTAGTATAAACTATAGTCCATAGTTTAATGTAGTGTTCACTCTTTGCATAGTGGAGTGTTGTGATTCTTTAAAATTTATATTATATTACCATATATAATTAAACTTTTCCCTTTTAACCACATTCATATATATATTTCAGTGCTGTTAATTATGTTCACAATGTAAATTAATTAGAATAAGTAAACACATAGAATCAGAATCTAGAATATGGGTTACCAGGGGATGGGGTAGAGATAAGAAATGGTAAGTTAAGGCTTAAATGTATAGAGTTTCTGTTTGGAATGATGAAGATGTTTTGTTAATGGATGGTGGTGATGTCAGCAGTATTTTTTAAAGCTTAGAAAAAATTAGTATTAATTTTGATAATCCCCTTCCTGAAAAAGCAATTAAATAAATCATTGAAGATATTTTCAAAATTGGAGGTTTAACCAGTAGTTACCAAAAATCACCATGTGCTTCGACTCTGGTTTCTTCAGCCTGCTGTGTTTTTTTTTTTTTTTTTTGCATGGGCAGGCACTGGGAATCAAACCCAGGTCTCTGGCATGGCAGGTGAGAATGCTGCCACTGAGCCACCATGGCCCACCCTGCTGTGTTCTGTTAATGCAAAGACTTCATATGCTGTGACCAGTGGTGTTACTTCTTAATCTTGGCTAACTAATTTAGAGGCATGATCCATAATCAACATCTATTTCTATGTGTGTTTGTTTCAGGGGCAGTAGCAAGTACAGAAGTAAAGCAGAAGCTTCAAGAATTCCTATTGAGTAAATCAGCAACGAAAGACACTCCAACTAATGGAAAAAATCATTCCGTGAGCCGCCATCCCAAGCTCTGGTACACGTATGTTCAGTGTTTGGCTCTTTTCACTCCCGGGGTAAAGGGCACATATTCTTCATTCATCCAACCTAGACGTAAATCCTGAGCCTGCCAGCACTCAGCTGTGTGACTGTGAGCAAGTTCTTTGAATTTTCTAAGGTTCAGTCTCCTTCTCTCTAAAAAGAGAATTATAACAGTACCTGCCCTGTACCATTGATGGGAAAGTCTATGAAATATAAAATATCATGATAAAGTGCTTAACATTGAGCTGTGCTTAATAAGTGTTAGCGGTTATCTTCTTGAGGGCGAGAAAGTATATGTGCTTTTTGGTCAGTGGGTAAATGACAGATGGTGGGGTAGAATGCAGATAAAATTAATTTGTATTTTGCATTTCCCTATTCTCAGAGGGCACATCTGATATCTATATAATAATTTCTAAAACATTGGCAGAGTGAGATTTTATTTTACTTGGGTTAATAAAAGTTGGCAGAGGTCTCAGCTATTTTTGAAAGTCTGGAAGATTTTTAACTCAATTAAAAATATATAAGGAAAGAAGGCAAGGGAGGGAAAGGAAGGATAAAAAAGGGAGATAACTAAATAAATCTCGGTCTTCAGGGACTAGTTTCCTCCTGCCCACCTGACTCACCACCTTCTGCCCCCCAGGAAACGAAGACTAGCTTGGCTTCTGGCATTCAGACTGATAGCGTAATGCACTGTGGTATCATGGTTGTTATGCAACCATGTTCCCCAAAGTCCACTAGGGAGATACTGTACAGTATACAACTCTTTCTATAAAATATGAAGACATGGTGTTTTTAAAGATCATGTCAAATATGATAGGCAAGCGTATCTGGAAAACAGACTATTAGATAATAGTTTCGTTTCTCTCATTTTAAGAGTGTGTTTGCCTAATGCCCATAGGTTTTTATACTTAAGATATTTTTTAATCTCTCATGTCACCAAGGATAGAGGGAGTAAATGTTCGATTACTCTGTTATACTAAATTTTTAAGTATCTAAGAAGCTCTAATTTAAAGTATTGCTTCTTCTCCACATCCAAAAAATGGTAAGTCAGACAGGTTCCAGAATGTTTTATAAATACTTTTTAATGATTTACGTAATTTCTATCATGCATGACAGTTGACTTGAGAAATCAGTCTACAAAGAAAATTTGCAAATGTTAAATCAGTGTCACGGTATTGAAAAAGGAACAGTGTTTTATATAAAATTGCATACATAATTTATAACTAATTCATAATTCCTTCAAAGTTAAAACCTCTTTTTAGGAAGAGATAATACCTCTTTGTAATGAGAAACAACTATATGCAAATGATTTGTCAGCTGAAATTTCTTTATTTGTTCTCTTGGGTATATTAAACATGACTCTTAGAACTTACTTTGCAACGCTTTCTTTTTATTCTGAATTGAACTTCATCCGGGTCCACCTTCAAATAATCACAAATCATTAATGTATGGTATCAGAACTTAGTACTTTTGCCAGGTATAGCTAAAAGAAATATCCTTAAATCAGGTATTTCTTGAAAATGTTATGATTCCAACAAATAATACTGGTAAAATAATCATCATAGTGGTTATACTATGCCCTATTCATTATTTCCTTTGTATATAATAAATTGTAGGCATTTATAGCCACTGGGTAGTCTCTATTAAAACATTCTCCAGTAGCAAAATCATATCTCTCAAGGCATTCACCTAGGAAAGAGAAGACATCCCTAGAAACCTGCGTCATATTGAAGAAGAATGAAATCTCCATTCTTTGCATGGAAACTATTACCTGAGCCTACTTGCTTTTCAATAGAAAAGTCTCCCTCATGTATTCAGCAATTAAACGAAAAATAACATCCTTCACATTTACTTTTACAATGATTGCTCTACATTGTTGAACAAAAAATTCAGATAATGGCTTTTGTTTTGTTTTGTTTTGTTTTTACTGGTTTGATACTTAAGAAAACACATGCATTAATCTCAGATTATCAAAACCTCAGTCTCTTGGTAAGTTGTTTTTTTAGTAAAGCCAACTCTTCTATGTGACCGTGTGAGTAAACATACAGTGAGCATTCTTGGAAATCCTGCATCATTCCGTAACATATTGCTGAAGGGAACTTGGTTCCATGAGGTTGTGGTTTGTACACACCAAGAAGAAAGAACATAAACACAGCTGAGACACGTGTCCAGCATGTGCAGTTGATTATTGCTGACCAACATGCAGTAAAAACTCCAGTGTAAATGGAAAACCCTCTGTCCCCTGCAGGGCTGCCCACCACATGTCACTGGATCAAAGCTCCCCACCCCTGAGTGGAACGTCTCCATCCTACAAATACACATTACCAGGAGCACAAGATGCAAAGGATGATTTCCCTCTTCGGAAAACTGGTAAGTTGGTTTAACAAGAAGACTCTCTTGCTCTCCATAACATACCTATGGTTTCATTTTGCCATTACTCTAAAGGGGAAAACAAGGATTTGAATCACAGATATTATACCTTCCCCCCAACACTGTGTCCTACCAGCAGAAACCCACATAGACACTCACCCACCTATTTATTTATCAGTTGATTAAGTCTATCATCAAAGTTACTTTTCAAGTTAAAGAAAAAAAATTAAATTTCATTCATTTTGTACTTTAAACACATTGCTTTCTTATCAGCAATAAAGGGTAGAATAAAGGAAAATAGAAGTTCAACTTCTCATAAGATTTAAATCTTCTCCGTTACTAAAGAGCTCTGTAATTTCCTCCATTCTTATGATTTTCTGCTGAGCCTTAACCACTTAACGCAAAATGGGAAAGATAATTTTTGGTCCTTACAATTATTTTTGAAACCTCAAATTTCGATTCTTTATGTGGTGAAAACTGGTTAGGCCAGGACTACGTTCTGAATAAGTGAGTTGCCTGATGTCTAACAAATCACAGGAGAACTCAAGAGTGTAGACTTGTGCCTAATAATCCCATATAGTTATATTAAAATTTGCTTAGGGAAACAGGGACAAAGAAGCTTCTATTTGGAACTCATTGAACAGTTTTGAAGTTCTTGGGACTGCACTTGTGGCCCATCTTCTTTCTGTGCACTCTGATATGTGCCTGTTTAATGTGCTATATGCTGTTATCTCTATAATAAATATGTTTAAACGTTTGGCTAGACACAAGCATAACAAGCACGGTTTAGAATTTTCTGTTCTAAATCTTACTGTGTTTGCCAAATATTGTTCTTTATATGAAGTTATAAAAGTTTTAGTTTTTTATCTACAACTGATCTGAAAACATATTTAGAGAAGATAGGTTGGTCCATCATATTTCACTCAGCTCTACTTGAAGAAATAGAGATCTATGTAATTTGTATATGCAGTCTACAGAGTGAAAATGATTTCAAATAATTATATTCATTTTCCGAGGCAATTTCAAGTAATTAAAATGGATATAGATTGTAAAAACACATGCTGAAGGTATTTTCTGTCATGTAATTTACCTTAGCATAATGAAGCTTTAAAGATAAAATCAATCATAAGTAAGAATTTGTTACCTACCATCTAGCCATATTATGTCAGGTTTTAGGGAAGGATGGTCAAGTATTGCAAAGCAGTTTGTACCTTTTTAATAGCATGAAGATGTTTACATTTCTACTATAAGATGATAAGTATAATGAAATACTTTAATAGAAGACTTATGCAGAAGGAAGAATGATTGAGCTTTATGTGTTGCATCAGAATTTCATATTCTATTCTACAAATCAGACCACACTTTCTATAAATAAACTTCTTTAGGATAAAAGGAAGGAAGCAAAGAGTGAGCCTCTATAGATTGTTAAAACATGGAGTATAGTTTATGAAAATTGATCCATGAAGGAGGTTTTAGAATGTGGGGACTTTGATGTGCAGCTTTGACATTTAGTTGCACCGGTGGCATGTGTAAGAGCTATTGACAGAGATTATGTGAATAGTGCCCCAGGTCTCAGGGCAATGACTGGCATTCAGGAGCCCAAGGAGTCCCTAAAAGAAAAGAAAACATGAGTCCCCTTATGGCAGGAGGTTGCTGTTGAGTGATACAGTTACATTCACAGAGAATGACTTCCACCTGCTGTGCACACAGCATTTGAATGTATTTCCACCACTGGGAGATTGAAAACTGACTGCAGAACTGATACTGACATTGAAAAGAAAGGGCATTTGAAGCCCATAAGAACTCAGAAAGAAAATCTCATCTTTTCCTAATACTAAGGGCGAGGATAGATTAAAAACCCATACTTTGTATCCCACTGTTTCACGAGAACAAGTTAGGATTTTTCTTCTGTGATGAATAACAACAAGCTGTTAATTTAGTCTCACAGAAATGCTCAGTCCACAGCAAAATTCAAAGAGAGATACTACATGGGAATGTTGCAAACTATTATACAAATATGTACTAATACGATCTTTTCTATGCCTGCCTACGTAACATATAATAATAGAGAAAAGCTACACTCTTGGTCTTTTCCAGCGGTGTAATTTCTAGTTTTACCCAGGATTTCATCTTTCTTTCCTTTGTTTTGAAAACCTGATATTTATGAAGTGTTAGGCTGTTGATCTGCAAAACCAAACATTTTCAAGCATTGTAGCAATAAAGTTCTTGAACAGCCGTTAATACTTTTATATCTCTATAGGGGTTTCAAAATATCCTTAATTCAATTCCCCTTGTCTGTTTGGGAAAAGTATGATATAATAAAATACAGATGTTTTCTAAATATTATCTAAAATACGTAGAGATACCTTTCATTAATTACAAATAGGCAAACTCTGCCAGCTTTTATAAATAGAGCCCATTCATTGTATCTCCTGTCACATATTTAAACTAATACTTAAGCATTTGTTGTATTTTAGTGATTCAATAGTCATTATGAAAAAACACAACTTTACTATGATAAAATATGTGATGATTGGACAAACAATTGACAATACGATTTTACATAAAGCTGCATCATTTAAAATGAAACCTAGAATAGAAATATTAGAACAGCTATTTTAGAGTCATGTATTTCTTTTTGAGGCCATATTAGCAATCTTTTTGGCCTAATTTCAATGAATTTGATCTTAGATTTAAAAGAAGTTGTTAAGTGGGTGGATTATTCCTTTGCTCTACATATAAGAAAGATGAAATACTTTAAATTTATTTTTAAACCTATATCAGTATTGAATCACCTATATGTATCAGCAGGATTTGAGAGAGTAAAACTAGAACCAAAGCAAAAAAAAGAAGTCCTAATGACCCTGAATTGATTAAAGTAGCCCCAGGGGTGTCCCTTAAGCAGAGAGTATAATTTGGAGCCTCTCTTTGACCTTTTGGGACCCAGCCAGTCAATGACAACCTAGAAACAGTAATCTATAGAAGTCTCGTTTGCCTGCAGAAATCTGACCTTTGTCATGTGACATGGACCTTTACTTCCTTCCCCTAAGGAGAATCATAGATCCTAGAATCTAGGCATTTTGGAAACATCTGAATAATATGAATCACTGGTTCTGATAATCATGCCCTTTCTTAATTTACTTTTTTCTTCTAAATACAGGAAACAAAAAAATCTTTGCTCCTGTTATAACAATGAACATCAAAGTCTTTACGCAATTAGTCATGAAGTGAGAATAAATACTTGTTTTTAATTTTTATATTTATTGCCCACCCTTTAAAGTACCTCTTTCTAAAATTACTATCTGTGAGTTCTGTTATTCCACAACACTCTAGAATTAGTATTTTTTGTTAGTTATAAAAAAATTAAAGTTTTATCTTAGTGTGGTATATTTATTAAAATTGATGAACCAATAATGATATTGAAGTTTGCAGTATTTTTCTGGATTTCATGCTTTGGCTGAAAAAAAAGGTCATGCTGTTGTAGGTGACTTTTCTTTTCCTTCTGTATGTACACTGCTGGACTGATAATAAACCATAAGTAGGGAAAGGAAGCTTCTGGTCCAGGCACCATGAAATAGTATATATATTTCTCATGGAGATACTGCATGTGTGGGACTGTGAACTGGCCTTCAAAACTATTTGAAGTGGATTCTGTTCCAGTGACTGTGCATATGTTTCATAAAATATTATGGTAAAAATTCTAGAGGTTTTATACTCCATTATATGATTGAGGTCTTACCCAAGGAACTTGGCCTTACTTTGAATACCATGATCTTTCCATTTAATATTTCTGAACAAAGTGAGCTGACTGGCTAGATTAACCTCTTAAAGTGTACGAGGCACATAAAGCTTGGCTATACCAGCCTCACTGAAATATTCATTTTAATGGTCAACAACACTGGTATAAAGCTCAAAGATGGAAAGTTTCCAAACATAAGTTAGGGTTTTGGAAGGCTGGTGTCATTTTCCACACTGAGTAAATTGAGGCAGGCAGAAATGAGATATATAGTTTTATAAATCTTCTTTCAGTATAGCAGTTAAGTTATGATGTACTTTAGTGACCTGTTCAAGTTGTTAAAATCCAGAATTAATACAAAGAGATTTTTTCTTCCTTCTTCTCTGTACTTCTATGCCTCTTACACAAACACATGCACAGGTACACACACAAGTAATACACACACGTTTCTGCACAGATAGCACTGTGTGTGATAGCATTTATGCGTATGAAATGGTAGCCCAAACTCTTATTCCAGGCTGATGAAAATAAGAGTGTTTTTAAATACATCTTAGTACACTCGGTCCCATTATTGTGACTAATCTTGTTTAAAGGTATTGCAGTATCTTTCTCTTGATAAATCATACACCGAATTTCCCAGGAGTGAGAAACAGTATGGAATGGTAACACAGACTTTGAATCCATAGATACTGGTTTGGTTTTGGGTCCTCAATCTTGGATAACTTATTTTCTCTAGAAGAGAATTTTCTCATCTGTAAGTGAAAATAATTGCACCCAATTCATAGAGTTATTTTGAAAATTCAATTAAATAATATATAAAACAGCTGACTTCATACCTAGAATGTAGGGAGTTCTTAGTAAATCTTAAATTTATATTTGAAGTTGCTGTGGAATTAAGTTTCCTTTATTTTCTGTTTTCATCTGGTCAAAATTAAATCTCTGCTGTAGAAAGTCTTTTTAGGTCTTGCATTCTGCCACCTTTACTAATAAAACAATTCGACTGAGGAAACTATGATAAACATTTATTTTTAAGCTATGTGCCACTTTTGATGCTAATATCAAGATGGAAGTAAAGGTCTTTATTAAGTTTGCATATTCCCTGGCACTTCAGAGGCCAGTATGGCATCCAGAAGCAGCACAGCAGCAGGCTTCTTTCTATTCTTCACCATATGGGGAACTATAAGACTTTTTGCTCAGTAGGGCCGAACTGATTTTTAATTTCTGCCACTGACTTTTTCTTTTAATTCACAAGTTCAATCCTGTTTATCTTTTAGAACAGGTTTAGATTTACAGAAAAATTGAGCAGTTAGTACAGAGAGTTCCCATACACCCATCTTTTCAGCACGGTTTCCCTTATTATTAATGTTTTATATTAATGAGGTATATTTATTACAAATGATGAACCAATAATGATATGATATTATTAATTAAAGCCCATAGTTTATAATTAAGGTTCACTCTGTGTTATACATTTCTATACATTTTGTTAAATGCATATTTTCATGTATCCACTATTATAATATCATACAAAATTGTTTTACCACCCTAAAATCCCCTGTGCTTCACTTATTCATCCTTCTTCCCCTCTCCCCTCTAAAAACTGTAAGTTGTGCCATTTCAGAATGTCATATAGTTGAAATCGTACAGAATGTAGCCTTTCCATATTTCACTTACCAATATGTATTTAAGGTTCCTCCATATCTTTCTGTGGCTTGACAGCTCATTTCTTTTTATTGACGAACAATATTCAGTTCAGTGCACCACAGTGTACTTATCTATTCACCTATTGATGGCAATCTAAGATGTTTCCAGATTTTGGCAATTGTCATTAAAGCTGCTATAAATATTTGGGTGCAGGCTTTTGTGTGGAGAAAAGTTTTCAACTTACTTGGGCAAATACCTAAGAATATGATTGTGATTTGTATGGTAAGACTGTTTAGCTTGTAAAACAGACTTCCAAACTGTCTTCCATTTTAGATTCCCACCAGAATGTATGAGAGTTCTGTTGTTTGGCATCCTTACCAGTGTTCATCAGTTTTTAGTATGTGCCATTCTAATAGACGGTTAGCGGTATCTCACTGTTTTAGCTGCAATTTCCTAATGCCGTATGATGGTTATGTATTTATTTGCCATTGGTCTATCTTCTTCGGTAAGGTGTCCTGAGCTTTTGCTCATTTTGTAACTGGTTGCTTGCGTTGCTATTGTTGAGTTTTAAGAGGTTTTTGCATATTTTAGGCACAAGTCCTTTATCAGATATATGATTTGCAAATGTTTTCACACTGTGGCTTTCCTTTTCATTCTCTTGACAATGTCTTTCACAGTGCAAATGTTTTGAATTTTAATAAAAGTGAATTTATCTTTTATTTTCTTTCATGGATTATGCTTTTGGTGTTGTATCTAAAAACTCATGCCAGACCCAAGGTCACTTAGATTTTCTCCTGTGTCGTCTCCTAAGAATCGTGTTGGTTTACATTTTACATTTGTGGCTGTGGTCCATTTTTATTTAATGTTTGCATAAGGTGTGTGTTTACATTCATTTCTTTTTTGCATGTAGATGTCCGATTGTGCCAGTACCATGTATTGAAAAGACTCCTTCCTCCTTTGACTTGCCTTTGCTCCTTAGGCGAGGGATCAGTTGACTATTTTGATGAGTTCTATTTCTGGGCTCTGTGTTTTGTTCCATTAACCTATTTGTCTAGTCTTTCACCAATTCCATGTGTCTTGATTATTGTAACTTTATAAGTCTTGAAGTTGGATAGTGCCACTGCAACTTTGTTCTTCATTATTGTGCTGGCTGTTTCTGGTCTTTTGCTTTTGTTCGTAAACTTTAGAATGACATTGGCTCATTTCATCCAAGTTAGGCAATTTGTTTGCATTAACTTGTTCGTAATATTTCTTTTTATCTACTTAGTATTCATGGGATTGGTAGTATGGCCCTTCTTTCTGATTTTAGTAATTTGTGTGTTCTCTCTTTTTTTCATTAGCCTCACTAGAGTTTTATTAATCTTAATGATCTTTTCAAGGAACTAGCTTTTGGTTTCACTGGTTTTCTCTATGGATTTCCTGTTTTCAATTTCATTGATTTCCACTCTAATTTTTGTTATTTATTTTCTTCTGCTTGCTTATGGCTTACATTGCTCTTTTTTGTGTAGTTTCCATAAAACCTTAGATTACTGATTTCACATCTTTCTTCTTCTACAATGTATGCAAACAGTGCTGTAAATTTCTCTGCAGCACCATTTTTTGCTGTATCCTGTAAGTTTTGATGATGTGCTTTCGTTTTCATTTAGTTCAAAATATTTTTTAATGTCTCATGATATTTCTCTTGACCTAGTGTTATTTAGAAGTGTGTGTTTAATCTGTATATATTTTGTGATTTTTCAACTATCTTTCTGTTATTAATTTTGAGATTAATCCCATTGTGGTCTGAGAGCATACTTTGTATAATTTATATGTTATGAAATTTGTCAGGGTGTGTTTTATGGCCCAAAATGTGAACTAACTTGGTGAATACTCCTTGTGAGTTTCAGAAGAATGTATGTTCTGCTGTTGTTGAATGAAATTGTTTATAAATGCCAGTCAGATCCTGTTGATGGATGTCATGTTCATGTCAACCAAATCCTTACTGATTTTTCTGCTTGCTGTATATTTCAGTAACTGAGAGAGGGGTATTGAACTGTCCAGGTCTAATAGCAAATTTGTCCCTTGTTCCTTGCAGTTCAATCAGTTTTGCCTGATGTGTTTTGATACCCTGTTTAGGTTCATAGTTGGTAGGTATTGTTACATCTTCTTGGGGAATTGGCCATATCATTCATTATGTAATACCATTCTTTATTCCTGATGATTTTCTTTGTTCTGAAGTTTGCATTATCTGAAGTTTATATAGCTACTTCAGCTTTATTTTGATGGTGAGTATGGTATGTATTTCTCTACTCCTTTACTTTTAATCTGTCTGGGGTTTTATATTTAATATAGGTGTTTGCACACAACACTCTATATAGTTGGATCTTTTTTTGTTGTTGTTTTTAATCCATTCTGGCAGTCTCTTGTAATTGGTGCATTCAGAACATTCATATTTAAAATGATTATTTATATAGTTGGATTAATATCTACCATATTTTACACTATTTTCTGTTCATTATTGTACCTGTTTCTTTTTTTTTTTTTTTTGCCTTCTTTGGTTTTAACAGCGTGTTTTATATTATTGCATGTTCTCTTCTGTCTTATAACAATTTTACTTCTTTTTTAGTTGTTTGTTGTCCTAGTATTTTAAATATACATTTAAAACTCATCTGTGTCAACTTTCAGATAATATGTTTCATGATACAGTAGGTAATACAGGTACAGAAATATGCCCTATTCCTCCATCCCATCTCTTATAGCATTGCTGTCAATTATTTCACACATTCATGTCGATCACCCAATCCATTATTGCCTCTATCATGAACTAAAACAGTTATCTGTTAGATCAATTAAGAATAAGAAAAGTAAAATGTTTTATTTTACCTTAATTTATTCCTTCTCTGATACTCTTTCTTTAGGGAGGTTAGAGTTTCTGACTTCTATCGTTTTCTTTCTCTCTGAAAAACATTTTTTTTTTTAACATTTCTTGAAAGGTACATTTATTGGTGACTAATTCCCTAAGCTTATGTTTGTCTGAAAATGTCTTTACTTCTCCTTCTAAAATTTTAGATTGCTATATTTTTTCTTTCAACACTTTACATATTTCACTGTACTCTTTTCATTCTAGCATGATTTGTAATGAAAAGTCAGATGTAATTCTTGGCTTTGTTCCTCTTTAGATAGAGATTTCTTTCCCCCTTCTGGCTTCTTCCAAGGTTTTCCCTTTGTCTCTGTTTTCTGAAGTCTGAATATGATATATCTAGGTGCAGTATTTTTTGTTTGTTTTTGTATTTATCCAGCTAGATGTTCTCTGAGCTTCCTGGATCTTTGGTTTTGTGTCTGTCACTAATTTTAGAAAAATTTCAGCCATTATTACTTCAGATATTTCTTCTGCTCAATTGTCTCTTCTATTTCTAGTATTCCTGTTAGTTTTTTTTTTGTTTGTTTGTTTGTTTTTTTTTTTTTTTTTGCATTGACAGGCACTGGGAATCGAACCCTGGTAATCTGCCATGGCAGGTGAGAACTCTGCCTGCTGAGCCACTGTGACTTGCCCTTGTCATAGTATTTTATACATTTTGTAATTGCACCACAATTTTTGAATATTCAGTCCTTTTTTTTCTATTATACTTTCCCTTTGCATTTCAGTTTGGAGAGTCTTTAATGAAATATCTTCAAGCTTGCTGATTCTTTCCTCAGCCATATTCAGTCTACTGATGAACACATCAAACACATTCTTCATTTCTGTTGTAGTGTCTTTTTTATTTCTGGCATTTCATTTTGGTTCTTTCTTACAGGTTCTGTCTGTCTACCTTACTCATTTGTTCTAGCATGTTGTCAGTGTTTTCCAATAGAGCTCTTAACGTATTAATCATAGTTATTTTAAAGTTCCCTATCTCATAATTCCAAACTCTGCATAATATCTAATTGTTTCTGATGCTTTGTCTCTTCATACTGTTTTTTTTTTTTTCTTGCCTTTTAACCTACCTTATAATTTTGGGTGATAGAAACTGGGGCAATTAGGCTTTTAGTGTGAGGTGTTATGATAATTTGGCTTGAGCTAGGCTGTGCTTAGTATTTTCTGTAGCTGTAGCTGCCAGAAATTTCAGTTTTCTTTAGTTTCCTTGCTTATTTTTCCTTCCCTGTTATTTTTGGGTTTTCTTGGGAACTTCTTCCTTTATTTTAATTCAGTAGTTCCATTTTAGGTATTTTATTCTATGGCAAATCCACTTGTAGAAATTTCATTGTACAAATGCACACAGAGTATGTTTGGACAAGACTAATTATTTCAGTATTGCAATGAGAAGTATTTCACTCTATACCCTAAGTACCTTTTGAATATTGTGATTATATTATACAGACATAAAATTTTTCAAAGGAACAAAAACATATTCTTTATCACTACGAACTTAATGTTAAAATATTTACTGATAGTTTTTTTTTTTTTTTCCTATGCTGGAACTCTCCTCTAAGAGTAATTTAAATGGAACCAACACATAGAGGAAAATTTAAATTAGAGTGTATGGGAAAACCTTTTCCACCTAATGAAAGGCAGCAGGAGCAGTCACTTTTTGGCAAATCCCAAGTCCAGCATCCAGAAAATCCCATTTATGCTCAGGGAAGCAGGCAGCACTAGGGGTGGGTGGGCAGCACACAGCAATCATTGAGATGCAGATCAATTCAGCTTTGGGCTCTGTTCTAGTTTGCTAGCTGCAGGAATGCAATATACCATAAATGGAATGGCTTTTATAAAGGGAAGTTCAAAAAGTTGCTAGTTTATAGTTCTAAGGCTGAGAAAATGTCCCAATTAAAGCAAGTCTATAACAATGTCCAAATTAAGGCACCAACAAGAGGTTACCTTCACTCAGCAAAGGCCTATGGTGAACATGGAAATGTCTGCAGGCTTTCTCTCCAGGCTTCTTGTTTCATGAAGCTCCTTCGGGGACATATTCCTTTTTCATCTCCAAAGGTTGCTGACTGGTGGACTCTAGTAGTTCTTGTGGCTATCGCATCATTCTTAAGCTTTCTTCAAAATGCTTCCTCTTTAAAGGATTCCAGTAAACTATTCCAGTAAACTATTCAAGACCCACCTGGAATGAATGGAGTCACATCTCCCTCTAATGAAAGGTTAATACCCACAAGGGGGTGAGCCACTTCTCCATGGAGATAACCTAATCAAATTTCTAACCTACATTACTATTATTGAATACAGCTTAAAAGAAGCAGTTTCTCCCATAAGACTGATTAGGATTAAAACATGGTTTTTGTAGGGTATATAAATCGTTTCAGACCAGCCCAGGCTCTCTGTCATTTATTGTTTATTAAATCATTGACCATCCCAAAACACTGATGTGATATGTTCAAAGCAGGTAACTTCTTCCCCATTATAATTAATCTTTTCATTAACTTCTTATTCCTCTTCATATATTGAGGACACAGCGTATCTTCTACGTCTGAGGATGGGAAAGTATAGCCTTGTAACAGGATAAGACAGATCATCCTCTTGGGTATAAGTTCAGGCAAACCCAGCCATTTATATCTACAGGGAAATCCCTGCTTTGGACCACACATAATCTAGCAACAGAAGCTTGCAGCACAAAATCTCATCAGAAGCAGGAATGGAACAAGAATTCACAGTCCTAGGCTGAGCTGCTCTTACAGCAATTCTTGTCCATGATGCCATGGACAAGGTAACTTCTGCTTTCCTAACAGGAGTTATCACTTCAATTGTATGAGTTGCCTCCACTCTCTCTCTCTTCTCATGTACCTTTTCTGATCCTTTGCTGTCATGGTTACACTGTCTTGCAATTTTTCATACATGACTGTACCATCACCTCCTATAGTGTGTCAGGAATATCCTGTTTTTGCTCAGGATGACCATGTTGCTGGACCCTCAGATAAACTTCTGTTTCCTGGCCATCAGTACTCAAATTAAATTGTTGGTATCACTTCCACAAAGTGTCCCCATTTATCTTATTAATTGATGGCAAAACGGTCAGCAAAGGAAGCATTGATATTTTATAACTAGGTTTTGAGCAAGCTTTGAATTGCTCATTATTTGAAGAAGATGAACTTTATCCTTTTTCCTAGACTTCTTTAGTTGCAGTTGGAGTACTTGCTTCTGCTTGATACTCCTCTTAAGGTTCCTTTTTTACTGGAACTAATGGGATCATCGCATTTTCCTCATCTACTTCCTCATCAGAGGCATTCTTTTCACTACTGTCATAATTTGCATATGCCATTTCCAGGCACACACAGATGAGAGCAGTGTTAGCAATGTCAAGGAACAATCCAATGCTTCCTTCTTTGATGGGGTCTGTGTCTTACAGCGCTCTAAGTTGTAAGTACCTATTATTATGCTACTGTGCTGGTGAGGTGATTGGTATAAGGTGTCGCAAAGGAGAGGTGTTCTATAATCTCATGGTTCAATGTTACATTTTTAGTGGGCCTGAATTCCTAGCCTGTGACCTTCAGAACTGTTTCCTGTACTGCATTTCTCTCCTCCGTTCTGTGAGACAGGAAGGAAAGAGGGGTCCGTGGCTGGCCCCCACCCCCTCACTCCTCCAACCTCCCGAGGCCAGGTAAGCCAAGGCTGTGGTAACTCGTGTACCTTCAAAGTACACTATGTCATGGATAATCATCTGGGGGTATTTCAAAATAGCTACTTTTCCTCTAGTTGTTCTTTTAATGTTTATTTTTCTCGACCATGCCTGGGATATTTTTTCTGATTTTCATCCTGAGAACCTTATGGACTTCCTAGACGAGAAACCCATGAATGTGTGCCCTCAAACATGGGATTCCTAGAAGAAAAACCGTGAATGTGTGCCCTCAACCCAAGTCCCCACACTTTTAATATTCAAGCTAGTCCACACAGCCTCCAGCAGCTTGTGCCTCCAGCAGTTCATAAAAATTCCCATTTAACTGTTCTACCACTTACTGCTTCTAACAGATTCTGCTCCGGTGAACTGATCTAGGCTATGATGCGCTATATTCTCCTTCTTTCCTAATTTCTGACTGTGTCTTCAATTCTCTGATGGATTTAAGGCAAGTTGTTAATTCTCAATTAATTCAACTTTATTCTTACTTACTATGAGAAGGGGAGTGAAGATTTCCAGTCTCTTTATATATTGGAGCTGAAACCAGAAATCTGTCACTGACTTTTATGCTTTAAATCAAAACAGAAGTCCACAAACTGAAAACTCTGAAAGCTTTGGGATAACAGATTCATATTTTAAAAATATAATTATTACAACAATGTGCTGGTTTGAAGGGAAGTATACCCCCTAGAAAAGCCATGTTTGAATCAAAATCCCATTTCATGAAGATAGAATAATCCCTATTCAATACTGTATGTTTGAAACTGTAATCAGATCATCTCCCTGGATGATGTGGTTTAGCCAAGAGTGGTTGTTAAACTGGATTAGGTGACGACGTGTCTCCACCCGTTTGGGTGGGTCTTGATCAATTTATTGGAGTCCTATAAAAGAGGAAACGTTTTGGAGAATGGGAGATTCAGAGAGAGCAGAGAATGTTGCAGCACCACAAAGCAGAGAGTCCACCAGCCAGCAACCTTTGGAGATTAAGAAGGAAAATGCCTCCTGGGGAGGTTCATGAAACTGGAAGCCAGGAGAAGAAGCTAGCAGATGATGCCATGTTCACCATGTACCCTTCCAGATGAGAGAGGAACCCTGACCATGTTCACCAGGTGCCTTTCCAGATGAGAGAGAAACTGTGACTGTGTTCACCATGTGCCTTTTCACTTGAGAGAGAAACCCTTAACTTCATCGGCCTTCTTGGACCAAGGTATCTTTCCCTGGATGCCTTTGATTGGACAGTTCTATGGACTTGTTTTAATTGGGACATTTTCTCGGCCTTAGAACTGTAAATTAGAAACTTATTAAATTCCCCTTATTAAAAGCCATTCCGTTTCTGGTATATTGCATATCAGCAGCTAACAGAGTAGAACACACAATTATGCAGATTTAGAAATCTGTAGATTGGTTGTGATCAGTAAGCTCATGTGCTGAATGAAAACTATAAGACAGAGAGAATAGGCTGAAACAATTTTAAGTCACATTTTGGAAGTGCTCTATACTTTACACTAAAGTGTTTTGGCTAATGATTGTATGATTTCTTTAACTTATGATTTTTGTGTACGTCATCTTTATTCTTCCCTCCTTAATAGAAATCAAAACTCCACTTATTTTTGTTACTTTGAACATGCGATTGACTAAATATTACATTGAAAGAGATTATAAGCTATTATGTAAGCAAGATTTCGGAATTATAAAAATGCATTTTTTTCACCCTGTGGTTTTCTTAATTCATAATATCAAAGACTGGAGAGTTGAAATAGAAGAAGACGAATTCAAACCTTGGCCTTCTGACAGGTAGAAATTTCTTCTTCTTAAAATACGATTTACTTTTTTGAATAGGATTTTGTTTTTATATAGATAATTTTTGACAGAAGGCTTTTTGATGTATGTAATTTATTAAATACTAAAAATTACTAATTTTGAAATACTATATTTTATTGGTTTAGGTTTCTCATTTTCTAACAAATATCTGATATCTGTGTTTATCGAATTGAAGACATTTCATGGTTTAACTGGCAGTTTTTTTTCTTTTTTCTTTATTTTATAGTGGTGAATAAGATAATGATACATCTTATTTTTGACAAATTATTATAGTATTTACCCAAGAATACAAATTTACCCAAAATACAAGTTTACAATGTATGATTTTCCCTTTTAAAAACACAAAAAAAATCAAAGAAATTAATGTTCCTAAGAACTTTTTAATCAAAAGTTAGGTATGATTAAGTTCGAATCAGTTAACAAAATGGTTTTAGATTTATAACTCAATAAATGAGAAGCTGGTCTCACTGATTGTATATGAATTAGTGTGATAATTAGAGCTAAATGCAAGTATCAATTGAAAATTGTACAGGATAATGAATCAGCCTGCTAAGAACTTTGAAAATCTAACTCAGATCACTTGTTTGTAGGGGAAAACGAGTGTGAAGAGATAATAACTTAACTGACAAAAGATAGGAAATAATTTTATGTTTCTAGTTAGATCTGGCTGAGAGTTCTACACTGCTAAAAGCCATGTGACCTTGGGTAGATTGCAAGACTTCTTTGAGCCTCAGTAACAGGTGTCAAGTGTGGACAGCAGTTACCAGGTAAGGTTATTGGAAACAATAGAGATGTTTTATAAAAGTGCCCGTTACCAGGCCTGACATATGGCAGAGTTTTAGTACATACCGCCGGTATGAGTTACCAGAAATAATGCTGTGAAGTAGTAGTGGAAATTATTAGATGCCCTATGGTATAACTATAAAATAATTGCAATGGCAAAAGGAGACATCAGGGGGTACTCGCGGCCACCGCCAGAGGGCAGCCAGGGAGCACGCCGGGCCGGACAGGACCGAACCCCCAGATGCCTGGTGGTGAGAGTGGACATGAGGCTTTAAGAGGCTGAGAACGTTACTGTAGTAAAAGTTGTCCTGGAGGACTTCCGAAGAAGATGGCGGCTTAGTAAGACGCGCGGGTCTTAGTTTCTCCTCCAGAACAGCTACTAAAGAAGTAGAAACGATTCAGAACAGCTCCCAGAGACACGACAGACATCAAGAAGACAGCGTACCCCATTCTGGAACGGCTGACTGGCTGGGAGAACCCGCTCCAGTGAGATCGCCGAGGGGCGCGGGCTTCCCCGGGCCGGGGCAGCAGGAGGCCGGAGTCCCTCCCTCCCTCCTTCCCAGGCCGGCTGGGAGAATTGGACAGGCGGTCCCCTCAAGCCGCAGCGGCTGGCGCCCCCCCCCACGCACGGCCCCCCGATCCCGCTGGGAGAATTGGATAGGAGATCCCCAAGCCGCGGAGAACAGCGACCGGGGTCCCTTCCAAACACTTGGCTTCCTGGTCTGGCTTCCCGGTCTGGCTGGTGGATAGACACTTCCCCAAGCCGCGGCGGCTGGCGCCCCCCCCGCCACACTTGGCGCCCCGGGCCGGCTGGGAAATTTGGACAGGCGTTCCTCCAAGTGCGGAGGCTGGTGACCCTCCCCGCGTGCAACACTTGGCTTCCTGGTCTGGCTTCCTGGTCTGGCTGGTGGATAGACACTTCCCCAAGCCGCGGCGGCTGGCGCCCCCCCGCCACACTTGGCGCCCCGGGCCGGCTGGGAAATTTGGACAGGCGTTCCCCCAAGTGCGGAGGCTGGTGACCCTCCCCGCATGCAGAACCCCGGGCCGCTGGGAGATTCGGATTGGCACTCCCACAAACCGCTTCAGCTGGCGACCCCCCCCCCCTACAGCAAGAGTTTTCCAAAATTAAAGGGGCCACAGCATCTTTTACTGGTGGGACCTGCAGACATATGAGCACCACGAGCACCACCTACTGGGCAGGATAAGAAAAACAGAGCCCAGAGATTTCACAGAAAAATCTTTCAACCTGCGGGGCCTTACAACCAGGGAAATCTGATTAAATGCCCAGACGCCAGCAGAAGATAACAGATCACACTCAGAAAATCGAAAATATGGCCCAGTCAAAGGAACAAACCAATAGTTCAAACAAGATACAGGAGCTGAGACAACTAATGCTGAATATACGAACAGAAATGGAAAACCTCTTCAAAAACCAAATCGATAAATTGAGGGAGGACATGAAGAAGACATGGGCTGAACAAAAAGAAGAAATAGAAAAACTGAAAATGCAAATCACAGAACTTATGGGAGTGAAGGACAAAGTAGAAAAGCAGGAAAAAACAATGGATACCTACAATGGTAGATTTAAAGAGACAGAAGCTAAATTAGTGAATTGGAGGATGGAACATCTGGTTTCCAAAAAGAAACAGAAACTATCGGGAAAAGAATGGAAAAATTTGAACAGGGGATCAGGGAACTGAATGACAATGTGAAGAGCACAAATATACGTGTTGTGGGTGTCCCAGAAGGAGAAGAGAAGGGAAAAGGAGGAGAAAAACTAATGGAAGAAATTATCACTGAAAATTTCCCAACTCTTATGAAAGACCTAAAATTACAGATCCAAGAAGTGCAGCACACCCCAAAGAGAATAGATCCAAACAGTCATTCTTCAAGACACTTACTAGTTAGAATGTCAGAGGTCAAAGAGAAAGAGAGGATCTTGAAAGCAGCAAGAGAAAAACAATCCATCACATACAAGGAAAACCTAATAAGACTATGTGTAGATTTCTCAGCAGAAACCATGGAATCTAGAAGACAGTGGGATGATATATTTAAATTACTAAAAGAGAAAAACTGCCAGCCAAGACTCCTATATCCAGCAAAATTATCCTTCAAAAATGAGGGAGAAATTAAAACATTCTCAGACAAAAAGTCACTGAGAGAATTTGTGACCAAGAGACCAGCTCTGCAAGAAATATTAAAGGGAGCACTAGAGTCAGATACGAAAAGACAGAAGAGAGAGGTATGGAGAAGAGTGTAGAAAGAAGGAAAATCAGATATGATATATATAATACAAAAGGCAAAATGGTAGAGGAAAATATTATCCAAACAGTAATAACACTAAATGTTAATGGACTGAATTCCCCAATCAAAAGACATAGACTGGCAGAATGGATTAAAAAACAGGATCCTTCTATATGTTGTCTACAGGAAACACATCTTAGACCCAAAGATAAACACAGGTTGAAAGTGAAAGGTTGGGAAAAGATATTTCATGCAAATAACAACCAGAAAAGAGCAGGAGTAGCTATATTAATATCCAACAAATTAGACTTCAAATGTAAAACAGTTAAAAGAGACAAAGAAAGACACTATCTACTAATAAAAGGAACAATTAAACCAGAAGACATAACAATCATAAACATTTATGCACCAAACCAGAATGCCCCAAAATACGTGAGGAATACACTGCAAACACTGAAAAGGGAAATAGACACATCTACCGTAATAGTTGGAGACTTCAATTCACCACTCCCATCAATGGACAGAACATCTAAACAGAGGATCAATAAAGAAACAGAGAATTTGAATATTACAATAAATGAGCTAGACTTAACAGACATTTATAGGACATTACACCCCACAACAGCAGGATACACCTTTTTCTCAAGTGCTCATGGATCATTCTCAAAGATAGACCATATGCTGGGTCACAAAGCAAGTCTTAACAAATTTAAACAGATTAAAATCATACACAACACTTTCTCGGATCATAAAGGAATGAAGTTGGAAATCAATAATAGACGGAGTGCCAGAAAATTCACAAATACATGGAGGCTCAACAACACACTCTTAAACAACGACTGGGTCAAAGAAGAAATTGCAAAAGAAATTAGTAAATACCTCGAGACGAATGAAAATGAAAACACAACATATCAAAACCTATGGGACACAGCAAAGACAGTGCTAAGAGGGAAATTTATTGCCCTAAATGCCTATATCAGAAAAGAAGAAAAGGCAAAAATTCAGGAATTAACTGTCCACTTGGAAGAACTGGAGAAAGAACAGCAAACTAACCCCAAAGCAAGCAAAAGGAAAGAAATTACAAAGATTAGAGCAGAAATAAATGAAATTGAGAACATGAAAACAATAGAGAAAACCAATAAGACCAGAAGTTGGTTCTATGAGAAAATCAATAAGATTGATGGGCCCTTAGCAAGATTGACAAAAAGAAGAAGACAGAGGATGCAAATAAATAAGATCAGAAATGGAAGAGGAGACATAACCACTCACCTCACAGAAATAAAGGAGATAATAACAGGATACTATGAACAACTTTACGCTAATAAATACAACAATTTAGATGAAATGGACAGGTTCCTGCAAAGACATGAACAACCAACTTTGACTCAAGAAGAAATAGATGACCTCAACAAACCAATCACAAGTAAAGAAATTGAATCAGTCGTTCAAACGCTACCTAAAAAGAAAAGTCCAGGACCAGACGGCTTCACATGTGAATTTTATCAAACATTCCAGAAAGAATTAGTACCAAGTCTCCTCAGACTCTGCAAAAAAATTGAAGCAGAGGGAAAGCTACCTAATTCATTCTATGAAGCCAACATCACCCTCATACCAAAACCACGCAAAGATATTACAAAAAAAGAAAACTACAGGCCAATCTCTCTAATGAATATAGATGCAAAAATCCACAACAAAATTCTAGCAAATCGAATCCAACAACACATTAAAAGAATTATACATCATGACCAAGTAGGATTCATCCCAGGTATGGAAGGATGGTTCAACATAAGAAAATCAATTAATGTAATACACCATATCAACAAATCAAAGCAGAAAAATCACATGATCATCTCAATTGATGCAGAGAAGGCATTTGACAAGATTCAACATCCTTTCCTGTTGAAAACACTTCAAAGGATAGGAATACAAGGGAACTTCCTTAAAATGATAGAGGGAATATATGAAAAACCCACAGCTAATATCATCCTCAATGGGGAAAAATTGAAAACTTTCCCCCGAAGATCAGGAACAAGACAAGGATGTCCATTATCAACACTATTATTCAACATTGTGTTGCAGGTTCTAGCCAGAGCAATTAGACAAGAAAAAGAAATGCAAGGCACCAAAATTGGAAAGGAAGAAGTAAAACTATCACTGTTTGCAGATGATATGATACTATATGTCGAAAACCCGGAAGAATCCACAACAAAACTACTAGAGCTAATAAATGAGTACAGCAAAGTAGCAGGTTACAAGATCAACATTCAAAAATCTGTAGCATTTCTATACACTAGTAATGAACAAGCTGAGGGGGAAATCAAGAAACGAATCCCATTTACAATTGCAACTAAAAGAATAAAATACCTAGGAATAAATTTAACTAAAGAGACAAAAAACCTATATAAAGAAAACTACAAAAAACTGTTAAAAGAAATCACAGAAGACCTAAATAGATGGAAGGGCATACCGTGTTCATGGATTGGAAGACTAAATATAATTAAGATGTCAATCCTACCTAAATTGATTTACAGATTCAATGCAATACCAATCAAAATCCCAACAACTTACTTTTCAGAAATAGAAAAACCAATAAGCAAATTTATCTGGAAGGGCAGGGTGCCCCGAATTGCTAAAAGTATCTTGAGGAAAAAAAACGAAGCTGGAGGTCTCACGCTGCCGGACTTTAAGGCATATTATGAAGCCACAGTGGTCAAAACAGCATGGTATTGGCATAAAGATAGATATATCGACCAATGGAATCGAATAGAGTGCTCAGATATAGACCCTCTCATCTATGGACATTTGATCTTTGATAAGGCAGTCAAGCCAACTCACCTGGGACAGAACAGTCTCTTCAATAAATGGTGCCTAGAGAACTGGATATCCATATGCAAAAGAATGAAAGAAGACCCCTCTCTCACACCCTATACAAAAGTTAACTCAAAATGGATCAAAGATCTAAACATTAGGTCTAAGACCATAAAACAGTTAGAGGAAAATGTAGGGAGATATCTTATGAAACTTACAATTGGAGGCGGTTTTATGGACCTTAAACCTAAAGCAAGAGCACTGAAGAAATAAATAAATAAATGGGAGCTCCTCAAAATTAAACACTTTTGTGCATCAAAGAACTTCATCAAGAAAGTAGAAAGACAACCTACACAATGGGAGACAATATTTGGAAATGACATATCAGATAAAGGTCTAGTATCCAGAATTTATAAAGGTATTGTCCAACTCAACAACAAAAAGACAGCCAACCCAATTACAAAATGGGAAAAAGACTTGAACAGACACCTCTCAGAAGAGAAAATACAAATGACCAAAAGGCACATGAAGAGATGCTCAATGTCCCTGGCCATTAGACGAATGCAAATCAAAACCGCAATGAGATGTCATCTCACACCCACCAGAATGGCCATTATCAACAAAACAGAAAATGACAAGTGCTGGAGAGGATGCGGAGAAAGAGGCACACTTATCCACTGTTGGTGGGAATGTCAAATGGTGCAACCACTGTGGAAGGCAGTTTGGCGATTCTTCAAAAAACTGAATATAGAATTGCCATACGACCCAGCAATACCATTGCTAGGTATCTACTCAAAGGACTTAAGGACAAAGACACAAACGGACATTTGCACACCAATGTTTATAGCAGCGTTATTTACAATTGCAAAGAGATGGAAACAGCCAAAATGTCCATCAACAGACGAGTGGCTAAACAAGCTGTGGTATATAAATACGATGGGATATTATGCAGCTTTAAGACAGAATAAACTTATGAAGCATGTAATAACATGGATGGACCTAGAGAACATTATGCTGAGTAAGTCTAGCCAAAAACTAAAGGACAAATACTGTATGGTCCCACTGATGTGAACGGACATTCGAGAATAAACTTGGAATATGTCATTGGTAACAGAGACCAGCATAAATTAGAAACAGGGTAAGATAATGGGTAATTGGAGCTGAAGGCATACAGACTGCAACAGGACTAGATACAAAATCTCAAAAATGGACAGCACAATAATACCTAATTGTAAAGTAATCGTGTTAAAACACTGAATGAAGCTGCATCTGAGCTATAGGTTTTTTTTTTTGTTTGTTTGTCTGTTCGTTTGTTTGTGTCTTATTTTTTACTATTATTATTATTTTTATTTTTTTCTCTATATTAACATTCTATATCTTTTTCTGTTGTTTTGCTAGTTCTTTTCCTAAATCGATGCAAATGTACTAAGAAATGATCATGCATCTATGTGATGATGTTAAGAATTACTGATTGTATATGTAGAATGGAATGATCTCTAAATGTTGTGTTAATTTCTTTTTTTCTTTAATTAATAAAAAAATGCTTATTGAAAAAAAAAAACAAAAAGGAGACATCAGTTCTCTCTTTAACCCTGCGACTGATATATGACCTCACGTGTGACACTTCATTATTTTAGATCTCAGATTTCTCAGTTAAATGAAAGATTTGGACCAAGTGATTCCTAAGAATGTCTCTTAGTCTAAAAGTGAAATATTTCATCAAGTTTCATGATGAGTAAATAAGAAAATGTTAATGCTTTGAAGAATATACACATGAAAAATAAATGACCCTGCTCTTGCAGAGTGGTATCTTTAATTCATTATAAATGTTAATTGAAGCAGGGTCTACTGATGTTTTTTCACTTCCTGTAAAATGTGCAATTAGAAACAGACAGGATATGTTAGATAAGTTGAGAATGAGAAATTGACAATAATAATAATTAGGACTCTAAAAGCATTCAGCCCTCTGTTACATAATCACAAGGATAATTACAGAACTTGAAACACTGGGGAAATATTTCATGTATATATATGTAAATGTTACTTTATATATATATATTTAATGAAATAAATTAAAAGAATATAAAACGTAAATGACAAAGCTTTTTAGATCAGTTTTTCCTTAAATTTTCTATCACCCACTCAGTTACTGTGAAACGAAACACTCACAGATATCATAGGTTTTGATATTTGTGAGTGTGTATGTTTTGTTGTAATGAGGACATTTTCCCATTCTTCTACAAAACTAATAAGAAGTATTAATAACTAATATTCCTGTATACTCTCTGGTGGCAATGCTAATTTCTGTGCTGAGAGAATTGGCCAGAGAAAGTCGGGCAGTCCTTGCTCAGCAGACGTAGGGGATGTGAAGTCCACGTGTAGAGGCTTCACAGCATTATCTCTTTTTCTTCTTATTTGCCATAGAACAATAATTGCTACAATGCCAATCCCCAGAATTGTGATTAAAACATCATGTGTCAAAGTACAGGGGTGTTTTCTGTATACTAGAACAGTACATAAATGTAATGTGTTAGTACAGATTATTGTTCTTTTGGTAAGAGAAGTGGTATGGGCTTGCCCGAGAACCGTCTCAGTGTTTAAACACATCATCATGCTTTATTGTGGTATGCACAATTTTTTAACTGGCCTTCATATACTCACCCAAATTTGTCATTCTTTATATCCCAACAACTTCTTTAGCAGCAGTTTGCTTTTTAGCCTGTTTATTTATCTATTTATTTGTTTAAATTTTATGCAACTTTATTGAAATACATTCACACACCGTGTAATTCATCCAAAGTATACAAGCAGTGGCTCACAGTATCATCAAATAGCTGTGTATTCATCACCACAATCAGTTTTAGAACATTTTCATTACTCCAAAAAAAGTTAAAATATTAGAAATAAAAAAGAACACCCAAACCATCCCATGCCCACTATCTCCCCTATGATTTTTTTTTCTGTCATTATTTTTACTCATCTGTCTACGCACTGGATAAATGCGGTCAGCCACAGGGTTTTCACAAATCACATGGTTACAGTGTAAAAGCGATATAGTTATACAGTAGTGTTCAAGAATCAAGCCTACTAGAATATAGTTCAATAGTTTCAGTTATTTCCTTCTAGCTATTCTAGTCCACGAAAAACTAAAAAGGGTTATCTATACAAACGCATAAGAACAAACTCCAGATTGAACTCTTTACTCTATTTGAAATCTCTTAGCCATTGAAACTTTGTTTCATTTCTCGTCCCCCTTTTGACCAACAAGACTTTCTAAATCTCATGATACAAGGGCCAGGCCCATCCCCAGGAGTCATGTCCCACATTGCCAGGGAGATTTACACCTGGGGGAGTCGTGGCCCATGTAGAGGGCAGGGCAGGGAGTTCACCTGCAGAGTTGGCTTAGAGAGAGAGGCCACATCTGACCAACAAAAGAGGTTCTTGGAGGTGACTCTTAGGCATAATTATAAATAGGCTTAGCTTCTGCTTTGTAGGAACGTGTTTCAAAAGGACAAGCCCCACCTACCCAAAAAATAAAATAAAAATAAAAGGACAAGCCCCAAGACCAATTGCTCAGCCTACCAAATTGATAGTCCCCAGGCTTCTGAGAACATCAGGAATTCCCCAGATGAGGAAGTTTAATAGTTCCACCTTTTTCCCCAGTCCCTCAGAAGGACTTTTTATTCTCTCAGGGACATATCATGGTATCACATTAATCTATACAAACCAAAAAGATCTCACTCCCTTTTTAAGATTCCATATAATTATGGTGTTCTAAAAAGCTGACTCTTCATAATTAGTGTGCTACAGAAAAATAGAAATTTTGCACCAAGGGAACATTTCTTCCTGTTTTCCACACAGAAGTTGAAGTTTTAAAACATAGTCGATGTCATCCTTTACCCTTTTGTCTGATTTACTTTAATCCTAACCAGATTTTCTTCATTCATGTCTCTAATTGAAGTGTGATCTCTTTTTCAGGTTTTTAAACAGTTGCTGTGTGGGGAAATTCTGACTTTCAGAGCTGCAGAACCCCTAGCTCTGAGTCTCAGGTATCACACAGGTACCCAAAGTTCCAGGGAATAGCCAGGTTATAAATAAGGAGCTCTGAATTGCAGAATTTAGAAATAACTGTTACAACTCAGGAATAGATGTGACTCCTCTAAGAGTTTACAATATAGGACCCTTTACAATAAACCTTCCCCTGGCAATCTGAGAATTGAAACCTCGGATTCAATTCACAGTTTGCACATTATAGTCAGTCCATATTAGTGAGGCATTACAATGTTTGTCTATTCATTTCTGACTTATTTCACTCAACATACTGTCCTCAAGGTTCATTCACCTAATTGCGTGCTTCACAATTTCATACCTTCTTGCAGCCACTCAGTATTCCATTGTATGCATTCACCACATTTCACCCTTCCCTTCCTCAGTCGATGTACCCTTAGGCCACCCCCATCCATTGCAAATCATGAGTACTGCTACCATACACACCAGTGTGCAAACTCCATTTGTGTTCCTGCTTTCTGTTCTTCCATGTATATACCTAACAATGGCTTTGTAGGATCATATAGCAACCCTATACTTAGCCTCTTGTGGAACCACCACGTTGCCCCTACTTCCCTACCTATAGTTAATAGGTACATCTCTCCCTCCACATTTTCTCCCATTCTTAGATCTTCCTGTTTATTTTTTAAACAATTGTATCCACACACCATGCAATCCATCCCAAGTAACAATACAGTGGTTCCCAGTATAATAACATAGCTATGGGTTCACCACCACAGTCTATATGAGAATATATTATGTTTCTCCACAAAGAAAGATGAAATGGAGAAATATACATGAATAAAAATAATAAAATATAAAGAAGAAACAACACCACCAGCAAGA
The DNA here is from genome assembly GCF_023851605.1 of Tamandua tetradactyla. Lineage (NCBI taxonomy): Eukaryota > Metazoa > Chordata > Mammalia > Pilosa > Myrmecophagidae > Tamandua > Tamandua tetradactyla. The sequence continues at coordinate 105,392,597 of NC_135327.1, read as the reverse complement.
ATCCCATACCCCTCCTTTATATCCTCTTCTTATTGACATATAGTTTTGGTATATTGCCTTTGTTACATTTGCTGGAAGCATATCACAATGCTACTGATAAGTATAGAGTCTAGTTTGCATTGAATGTGTGTTTTTTTTTCATATACCATTCCATTTTCAGCATCTTAAAATGTTGACATTCATTTGTTCTCCTTCATATAAAAGCATTCTTACATTTGTATATTTAATCACCATCATTATCTTCTCTAAGTTTTGCTAACTTACACGGTCCCAGTCTCCCAGTCTTTATCTTCTTTCTTTCCTTCTGGTGTCATAAATACCCCTAGCCCTTCTCTTTTAACCATACTCACACTCATCTTTGTTAAGTGTATTACTATATTTTGCTACCATTACATGCTATCTTGCTATCATTTCTGGATCTTTATAATCAATCCTGTTGAACATTCTGTACTACTTCAGCATCAAATGCCTGATCTCTACCCTCTTTCTATCTCCTGATAGCCTGTGTTCTCAACTTTAACTCTCAAAGTTCACTCATTAATGTTAGTTCATATTAGTGAGACCACACAGTATTTGTCCTGTTTCTGGCTGATTTTTCACTCAACATAATGTCCTTAAGGTTCAACCATGTTGCTGCAGGCTTCATAACCTTATTTTCTCTTACAATTGCATAATATTCCATTGTATGTATCTAATACAGTTTGTTTATCCACTCCTCCCTTGGTGGATATTTGGACTGTTCCCATCTTTTGGCAACAGTGAATAATGCTGTTATGAACATTGGTGTGCAAATGTCCATGTCCCTGCCATTAGTGCCTCCAAATGCGTATCTAGAAATGGGATTGCTGGATCATATGGCAATTCTACACTTTGTTTCCTGAAGAACCACCAAACTGCCTTCCAGAGTGGTTACACCATTCATTCCTCATTCCCACCAACAGTGAATATGTGTGTCTCTTTCTCCAATCTTCTTCAGCACGTCTAATTTTCTTTTTGTTGTTGTTGATGGTCAGTCTAATAGGTGTGATGGTATCTCACAGTGGTTTTGATGTGCATTTCCCTAATAGCCAGTGAAGTTGAGCATCTTTTTATAAGTTTTTGAGTCATTTGAGTCATTTGGAAAAGTATCTGTTCATGTTTTTTGCCTATTTTTTAATTGGGTTGTTTGTCTTTTTGTAGTTGAATTTTAGGTTCTCTTTATATGTTCTGGATGGCAATCTTGTCTGATGTGTGGTTTCCAAATATTGTCTCCCATAGCATAGGCTGCCTTTTTACTTTCCTCACAAAGTCTTTTGATGCATAAAAGTGTTCAATTTTGAAGATATCCCATTCATCTCTTTCTTGTTTCATTTCTTGCACTTTGGATATAAGATCATCTATGAAATGATCTATGTAAGATCATTTCTTACACTTTGGGTGTAGGATCTCCTGTCACAATCTTTAAGATATTTCCATATATTTTCTTCTAAAAGTTTATGTTCTTTATCCTTAAGATTATATCTTTGATCCATTCAGAGTTAATATTTGCATAAGATGTGAGATAGGAGAACTCTTTCATTCTTTGGCATATAAATAGCCATTTATTGAAGAGGGTGCTTTGTCCCAATTGAGTTGGCTTGAACATCTTATCAAGAATCAGTTGTCTGTAGATGAGAGGGTCTATTTCTGAGCACTCAATTCATTTCCGTTGGTCAATATATCTGTCTTTATTCCAGCACCATGCTGTTTTGATCACTGAAGATTTGTAATGTTTTAAAGTTAGGTAGTGTGAGACCTCTGGCTTCATTCCTCTTTCTCAAGATATTTTTTTAGCTATTTGGGGCACCCTTCTTTGCAAATAAATTTGGTTATTGGTTTTCTGTTTCTGCAGAGTAACTTGTTGGGGTTTAAATTGGTATTACATTGAATCTATAAATCAATTTGGGTAGAATTGACTCTTAATTATATTGAATCTTCCAATCAATGAACACAATGTGCCCTTCCATTTACTTAGGTCTTTCTTGATTTGTTTTAGCAATTTCTTATAGTTTTCTGTGTATAGATCTTTTGTGGTCTTGGTTACATTTATTCCTAAATATTTGATATTTATGGTTGCTATTATAAATGGAACTTTTTCTTGAGTTTCTCCTCACATTGCTCATTACTAGTGTATAGAAACACTACTGATTTTTGCATGTTGATTTTTTACCCCACCGCTTTTCTATTCTCATTTATTAGCACTAATAGATTTGCTGTAGGATTTTTGGGATTTTCAACATACAGTATTATAGCATCTGCAAAGAGTGAGAATTTTACTTCTTCCTTTCCAGTTTGGATACCTTTTCTTTCTTTTTTTTAATTTTTTCCCTAATACTCTAGAATTTCCAGAGCAATGTTGAATAAAAATGGCAACGGTGGAAATCCTTATCCTGATCTCAGAGGGTAAACTTTCAGTCTTTCCCTGTTGAAGATGATGTTAGCTGTGGGGTTCTCATGTATTCCCCTTTATCATGTTGAAGAAGTTCCCTTCTTCCTATTCTTTGAAATGTTTTCATCAAGAAAGAATGTTGAATTTTGCCAAATGCCTTTTCTACCTCAATCGAGATGGTCATGTGGTTTTTCAGCTTTGATTTACTGATGTGGTGTAGTATATTAATTGATTTTCTTGTGCTGAATCAGCCTTGAATACGGGGAATAAATCCCACTTGGTCATGGTGTTTATGTCTTTTAATGTGTCGCTGGATTCAATTTGCAAATATTTTGTTAAGGATTTTTGTATCTGTATTCATAAAGAGATGCTATAATTTTCTTTTCTTGTAGTATCTTTGTCTGGCTTTGGTATTAAGGTGATGTTAGCTTCATAGAATGAGTTGGGTAGCTTTCCCACCTCAGTTTTTTTGAAGAATTTGAGCAGGATTCATACTAATTCTTTCTTGAACATTTGGTATAATTCACACATCAAGCCATCTGATCCTGGACTTTCCTTTTGTGGGAGCTTTTTGATGCATGATTCACTCTCTCTGCTTGCAGTTAGTTTATTGAAGTTGTTTCTTTTCCTCTCTCATTTTTGTTTTTCATACTTTTCTAGGTAGTTGTCCATTTCAACTCTATTGTCTAGTTTATTAGCATATCATAGTCTCCTCTCATATCTTCTTTATTTCTGCAGTGTGAGTAGTTATGTCCCTCTCCCACTTCCATTTATTTGTATCCTCTCTCTTTCTTTATTTGCAACTTACCTAAGGTCCATCAATTTTATTGATTTTTCTCAAAGAACCGACTTTTGGTCTTATTAATTCTTTCTATTGTTTTCATGCTCTCAATTTCATTTATTTCTGTTCTAATCTTTGTTATTTCTTTCTTTCTGTTTATTTCCTTATTGATGCTCTGTTCATATGTTCTATCCATTGATAAGAGTGGTATGTTGAACTCTCCATCTATTATTTTAGAGATGTCTACTTCTCCCTTCAGTGTTGTCAGTGTATGCCTTATGTATTTTGGGGCACTCTGGCTCAGTGCATAATATTTATGATTGTTATGTCTTCTTCATGAATTGCCCTTTTTATTAATACATAATATCCTTCTTTGTCTCTTTTAATTGTTTTACATTTGAAGTCTAATTTGTATGGTAACAGTATAGCTACCCTCACTCTTTTCCAGTTGTTATTAGTGTGGAATATCTTTTCCCAACCTTTCATTTTAAACTTCTTTTTGTTCTTGGGTCTAAAGTGAGTCTCTTGTAGACAACATATAGATGGGTCCTGTCTTTTAATCCATTCAGCCAGTCTGTGACTTTTGATTGGGGCATTTAATCCATTAACATTTAATATTATTTCTTTAAAGGCAGTACTTTCATCTACCATTTTGTGTTTTGAATTTTATATGTCATATCTTATTTTTTCTTTCTTTTTACCTTTACTGATAGTCTTCATTTCTACACTCTTCTACAGACTGCTCTCTCCTGTAGTGTTGGCTTTAGTAATCTTGAGAGCAGGTCTCCTGTACACAAATTGTCTAAATGTTTGTTTGTCTGAAAACATTTTAAACTCTCCATCATTTCTGATGGAGTTCTGCAGTTTTTCTCTTTCAGTGTCTTAAATATATCATACCCCTGCATTCCTTCCTCCATGGTTTCTGCTGAGAAATCCACCCATGGTCTTCTCAAGCTTCTACTGTATAAGATGCATTGCTTTTCTCTCACTACTTTTAGAATTCTCTCTTTGTCTTTGACATTTGACAGTCTGATTAGTAAGTATCTTGGAGTGGGTCTATTTGGATCTATTCTGTTTGTGACAGGCTGTGCAACTTGGATCTGTAATTTTATATCTTTCATAAGAGATGGGAGATTTTCAGTGATTTTTTTCCTCCATCATCCTTTCTGCCCCTTTTCCCTTCTTTTCCTTCTGGGATACCCATAACACATATATTAATGTGCTTCATGTTGTCCTTCAATGCCCTGAGACCCTGCTCATATTTTCCTCTGTCCTTTTGTGTTTATGATTTCAGATATGCTGCCTTCTACTTCACTAATCCTTTCTGCTGCCTCTTCATATGTGTTGTTGTATGTTTCCATTATGTTTTTCATCTCTTCTGTTGTACCTTTGATTTCTATAAGTTCTTCCATTTGTTTTTAAAAACTTTTGAATTCTTCATGTTCACCCAATGTCTTTTTATACCCTTCATCTCTTTTACCATATCTTCCCTCAACTTGTTGATATGATTTTTGATGTGATTTAACATGTTTGAACATCTTTAATTAGTTGTTTTAACTCCTGTATCTCATTTGAAATGTTAGTTTATTCCTTAACTGTACCATTTCCTCATTTTACCTGGTATGACTGGTAATTTTTTGCTGGTGTCTAGGCATCTGATTTCCTTGATTAGTTTATTCTGTAGGTTGTTTTCACTCTTTTACCTAGGGTTTTTTCTTTATTAGTTGGCTTTGTTCTCTATCTGTCCTTTAGCATTTAGTTCAACTTAGTATAGACCTACAGCATAGCTTCCATTTAACTGATAAGAATTTTTCAGCTCTGGATTTTCTGGTTCTTGCCCTACCCATATTGAACCTTTTTTTTTTGAGGAGAGTCTCCCTAGTTATGATTGATCCCAATCGGATTTTCCCAAATCAGACAGGCCCAGGTATCAGGAGAAGGTATAATCATCAAGTTTCCCTGAGGATGACACAGTAAGTTGTCAGACTTTCTTGTGAAGCCTCTAGACTTTGTGCTTTTCCTGTTCTGCCCAACAGATGACGCTTGTCAGCCCACAGCTCCCCACTGGCCATAAAGTGGTGTGGGAGCCTTTAATTCTCAGCCGACGCTGTCCCTGCCAGGGGTATGGTTGAGACAGAGGCTGAGGTATAAGGCAGTCCGAGACTGTTTCATTTTTCAAGTCCCTGGGGTCTGAATTCTCTGAAGGAGGGCTGCCTCTTGAATTGGTCCCTGCCACCCTCACCTTTCCTTGGGGAAGATATACCGTTTAGGATTTATCTCCCCCACTTGACCTGTTGTAACTCATTCTTACTGGGTACTACTGACGATTGAAAATGCCTGAGGCTTTCTCTAATGAACTACATAGAATAGTATAAAAAAATTAAAAAAAGAAACCTCTTTAACCTCTTTTCAGAGCCAGTCCCCAGCCCCCAAGTTTTGTCAGTTAAGAGCTGGAGTTTGTACCAGGCTTATGTGTCCCCATTATTAGAGCACAGCCCCTTTCTAGTACTTTGAGCTCAGCCAACTCCAAAAACATTCATCTTTGCTCTTTTTTTTATTTTATTTACGTTTATTTTTTTTCCATCAGCCCAGCCTCCTCTCTGCTGGAATAGACCTCAGGGTTGCTTTCCTTCTTGCTGTGGGTTTATCTGTGCCCAGAGCTTATAATCAGCTGTCATGTTTGTTATTAAAACTGCAGTTGGAGCTTGGTTGAGCTGCCTTTCCTTGTTCTCAGTAGAGACTACTAAAAGATATGCCCTTTAGGGAATTATTTTCTTCACCTGACTAGTTATTTTGACTCTCAGAGACAAATTCACCTCTTGCCTTGGGCTGTGCTGAATCCTAAGAATGCCCCCAGCTGTATAAAATGGGCCCTTAAAAAGAAAAAAGTAAAAAAAATAATAATAATTTTTAGAGCTGGATCCCTAGCCCCTTTTGCCAATCAGGAGCCAGAGTTGGTACCCAGCTCTATATGCCTCTTTTCTTGAACCTCAGCCCTTTTCCAGTATTCTGAGCTCATCCAACTCCAAAAGCCTCCAGTTGTTTTGTGTTTTTTTCCTTTAGTCCTGCTTCTTCTCTGTCTGGGACAAAGCTCCCAGTTCCTTTCATTCTTGTTCCATATTTATTTGTACTCAGAGCTTTTATTTGGATTTGCTAATTCATTACACAATTGGATCTTGTTTGGGCTACCTTCCTGCTCCTACTGGAGACGGCTTCTTTTTCCTTTAGGGAACCAGCTCTGTAACAGCCTGCTGTGCCAGTAGGGGAGGGGGCCAGCCTGCATAGATTGGGAGATGTACAGTTCCATGCTGTGATTTCAGCTGTTCCACCCATTCCCAACTCCTCTTATTTTATTATTAACACTGCTTCTTCTGTTCTTTCCAACTATCCATATGCACGATAAATTTAAGAAAGTCATTTTTCATAAGCCTTCCTGCAAAATATAACTTCGTTTTGGTTTCTCTTATTTGAATTCCCATATCATTGCTCTTTGTGCTATAGAAGCCAGCAATCATTTTTCAGTGATTAGTTATCATATTTCATAATATTGTTTTTCTTGTTCTTCCCAAGTGGATGGTGAAAATAGCCTTGAAAAGAGAGTTTGTAACATCTTTACTCTTTGTCTGACAAGCCGCTTTTTCTTTGCTGGGCGTAGTACTGAGTATGAGAGAAACCAGTGTGAGTAAAAGTTTTGGTAGTAGATGTTGGTGATGGTAGCACAGCATTGTGAACATAATTAAAGTGTGAACAGTACACTTCAAATAGTTAAAATGAGAAGTTATATGTTATATATTTTTTATGACAATAAAAATTAATTTTAAACAGGACTTTGCCATTCATGATTTCATAGCCTTACTTGATGAGGCACATACAGTAGGTTCCTGACATCATTTTAATTTTAATTTAATTTAGCGTTTGAACTGCCTCACTTTTTTAGAGGTTACTCTTTTACATTTCTAGACTGTAAGCATTCTTGAGTGAATGCAAAGACCCAGACCATTCTACCTGTGGAAAGAAAAGAAGAAACTTAGCTATAAATTATTTCCAGTATTAACACTTTTTCCATCTTTAATTTGAAGTACCTAATTTTAGTATTTATCATATTTTTTAATGCAGCTAAAATGCAAATAATGACAAAATACCGTGAGTGAATGTATTAGCATTTCGTGGCTGACTGTATGTGGTGCCATGTAGCTAGTATAGACTGTAACTGCCCACCAGAATTTTCTGTGATGATAGAAATGTTCTATAATCTGCGCTGTCCAATGAACACTAGGCATATGTGGCTTATGAGCCCTTGAAATGTGGCTAGTGTGATGAGGAGCTAAATTTTTATTATTTAGTTTTAATTAATTTAAATTTAAGTAGCTCCTGTGACTGGTGAGTGTTGTGTAGGGCAGCACAGGTACAGACCCAGCTTGCCCACCTGTGCCATGAGTTCCATCGCAAAATCCCCCAGTGCCCAAGACTGGTTTCACTAACCATTCATAGAAGGCGCTCTCTGAGTTTAGGTACCGCCTCAGAAACCTTCTCAGTCATTACCCTAAGAAGTTCTAATGACTGAGCAGAATTATATTTTCAGCACTCTATTTTTAAGCAGCAAGGAGCCACTACAAATGAGCTTAGTTTTTAAAAGGAATATTTGGAAAGGTTTATTTAACTGAAATTTTCCTGGTGCCCATGTGTTCAAATAATAGGATTTGCACAGTGTGTTCAAATGTTGCTATTAGAGGTGAGTCCTTTATGTGCATCAGTGATCTCTCCAAAGGGTGACCGGGGTATCCAGAGTCAGCTGTAAGCTTAACTTTTTTCAGCTAGACAAGCAAAATAGAGAAACAAGCACTTCTGCCTCACTAGTTTTGGTTTAATTCCCAGGACTATCTCATCCAAACAGCTTTGGTCACATGCCAGCCTTGAACCAATCATTCTCACAAGGGAGATAAAATACAACTCGACACCAGACCCACGTCATCCAAAAAAGGGTGGAAGGAATTGACTGCCAGATTGCCTCGATTGAGAGTGAACTCTGACCAGCAGTTATCCTTCTAATTTGCAGCTCTGATCCTGTACTCTGCTGTTCAACATTGCTGTGGCTTTTCTCACATTTCCATATAAAGCCCAAACACCTCATTCTGGCCTTAAAGATGTCCTCAGTGTAGTCATACCTCTCCTGCTTTCCCACCCCTTGCTGCTTCCACATTCTTTCCCGTTCTTTCTTTCCACACATGCCCTGGATCTTTCCTCTTGTCTGCTGCTCCGCACTCGTCTGTTGGCTCCCATCTTAGCACTACCATTTATAGGGAACTTTTCTTTTCCAAATCCTCTCCCCTCTCTGTCTCTAAGCAGTAATTTTGAAATCTTTTAAAATTCAGCTCTCTTAATTTGTCCTTGCTGTCTTATGACATTATTGTTACACTGCCTCTCTACATTAATGAATAATTACTCATGGGGGGTTTGTGTTTTATTTGTGTGGCCTCAAAACTTGAAATGACAATATTTTTATGAGGTCTATCAATGTCTTTCCATTTTCTGTCAGTAACTAACCATATAAGCTGAACAAGCACATTGATATTGGAAAAGCAAGCCAAAAAAATTTACCGTGCCCTTATTATATAGGCTATTTCTTCCCCATTATATTATTTTCTATGTATTATTTAAAAAGTGGTGGTCACGGTACAATGGATCATATCACATCATTCAGTTTGTGAAACATTATAGATGACCATGCAGAGGTTATGAAATGAATTCTTTACTCGCCACTGATAAATGCCCTGAGCTCTTTGTGATATAAGTTAAGTTTGGGGGATAAAGTTGTAATATTAAGAGCATGAGGATTAATGTGTTACAATGCTCTACCTACTTGAGGCTGTGTTTTGCTCAGTAGTAAAACAATGATAAATAAGAGAGCAGAAAATTACCTTGGGGTGATTTTCAATCAGAAATAAATAATCAACAGATTTTGAGATGACAATTAGTAGAAATTAGATTCTGATATACATTTTAAATCTGTTTATTGAATACAATTTTGAAGGAATTGATGTAACTAGCTAGTTATTTTATGTTAGCAGCAGATAACACTGGTCATTAACTGTGCTAGACACTTTTCTGAGAATTTTGCTTATATATGTTGACTTCATACAGTGACCTCAACATGCGTCTTACTATTTTTCACTCGTTTCACAGTAGTGGAGTTTAACAAATTAGACTGTACCCTTTGTAAGTCAACGTAGGCCAGTGATGAATAATGTTAACAAGTATTTTAGAACAGCATACAAATTTGGGCCATTCTTTCTAAGTCCAACTGTGTCTGACATTTTCCATTGAAAGAAAAATTTTAAAACCACTACTTGATGCATGATTTCTGCATGTAAATCTTTAAATGATTTTTAAAAAATTATTCCAGAAGTAAAGATCATCTTCAGTTGGACTCTCCAAATGTTTGCCACAAACAAATAACAGAACTAATTTGTTGATCAGTAATAGAATTCTGAGAATATAAGTGAAAAATTAGTGCCAAAATATTTTACTTTGCAGTTTCTACAAAAGAAAATACAGTTTCCCAAGTGTGTTAGATTTCTTTAGGATAAGGTATGAATACGTGAGAACAAGTAAACCTGCTTTAATTATATGTGTTTAAAGATTCCATTTAGGAGCTAATTTTATTTGTAAAAATTTATTGCCATTTATGATATAGTTACAAGAACAAGCATGAAGAATATCTTTCCAGATTTTACAAAATTGTTCATAAAGACACATTTCCTATGTTTTCTTATATTTTTATATATATAAAAATATGTATTATTATATATATAATACATATGTATATGCATATATGTATATATATATATACATGCCAAATTATTTCCATTTGGTTTTATTAATAGGATAATGTTTGTTTTTCCTGAAGAATTATAATGATTAGAAATGTACAATTCATTGTATGTTCCCTATTGCTTTGACTACCAGGGACTAATTCTCCTTGCTTAATTGAAGCAGGTATCCTTCGCCTACATAAAAATCTTCCTTACCTGTATTTATGAATTATAATAGAGATTTTATTGTTTTATTCAAAAGGAATCCACATTAATTATAGAAAAGTTATATAAATAAATGAAATAAAAATGCTGAGACATTTAATTTCTGTTTATATATACATATAGTATTCATTTTCTAATATCTTTTAATATCAAATATGAATCTCCAATGCTAGTTTAATGGATACTAATTAATTTATTATACAGCTGTACTATGGTTTATATTCCTCTAATTTAGGACATTTAAATATCCCATATTTTAATACCATTGCCAGTTTAATTTCTTATGATCATCTTCAAATTCCTTTGGAGGTAGTTTGGTGTAGATAAGTAAACTATAAGATTTTCATTGTACATTTGTTAGAAATAGCGGGAGGTAATCCTGAAATAATGGGCAGGTATGATACTGCTCGAGTCAAGAAATGTTAATAGTCAGCTAGTCTAAGGACCAGTGCTAGAATTCAAAGTTTTTATAGTTTGTAAAACTATAAATTTATTAAATGTATGATGAAAAAAACTCCAGAAACATTTTCTTGTTCCTGTTATGGCCCACTATTCTATTTTTTACTCCGATGATAATATTGAATGCTATTAAAGACTCATTTATTAAACATTATTGAAAATTAAAGAACATGTATTAAAGATTCTGCCTTTGAGATTCCAAAAGTTTATTAATGAATACATGGGGAGAAAGAGAAGCAAAAAAGGCCAGGAGATGAGGGTTGAGTGTTTTAAGTTTATAATAAATGGGACAACTTTTTTATGACAGTAGGAGAGAAGCTTGCTAGAGAAGGTGTGCCAGATCGTTGGGTGTCCACGTGAGAGCCAGTTAGTGGGGATTCAGTTTCTGTTGAAGCTGCTGTGGGAAGAAGAACAAAGAAATCAGTGCAACACACTTGTAGGTTTGAGTGTAACAGGAAACAGTAAGCGTTCTAGAGTAATATATCTTCATTCTGTGCAGATCAGAATAAAATGAAGAGAATGCAAAACCAGAGAGCCTAGCTGAGTAACTTTAGTAAAAATTGACATTCAGAGAGCTTATGAATTTATCCAAGTTGACATCGCTAGTAAACAGCAGAGGAGGAATTCTAAGTTATCTCTGACCCTAAAGTGTGTGTGTATAAACATAGCACTCTTGATTTCACTAGGGCCAGAAAGAATAAGCAATTGATGTAAAGTGAAAATGTAGAACGTAATTTTTTGCAGCTTGAGAAGAAAGTTGATGAATTGTGTTTTAAATTATATTATGAAAGATGGGTGTAAGGCATGAAAAATATATTCGGGATAAAAGGTCTGGAAGTTCTGGATTGGAGTTTCTTGAAGTTACCATATAAAAATCTTAGTAGAGTTTGGGAGTTTATTAGCCCTCTAGAAGAAAAAGGGGTCACCGTGACTGTTAGCTCTCTCCTTTTTAAAAAGGCACAAGTTCTAAGAGGGAAATGTAAAAGACCAAAACAAGATTATGTTTATATTGAACTTTGAGTTTTAAACAATTTTTGTTTATTGAAGATTGAAGTTTAGGTTGATTGGAAGGAAGTGCTTTTGAAGCCTGTTTGTAGGAATTATATTAAAATAGTCAAAGAAGTTGTATATGTTTAACTTATTATTAGAAGAAAATTAAAAGTAAGTGTTGAATAGAAACTCAGCCATGGGATGCAGGATCAGTGAGATGACCTTCGTCTGATAAGGAATATGGCCTGTCTTTCTGCTGCTTCACAAAATAAGATCAGAAGGGAATTTTGAAAAAATTAATGATCAATTCTTTGTCAATTCTTCTTCTCAGGTTTCAACCTTTCAATTCAAACTATTCCAAAGAAAGAGTTCATTTTTCAAGGATTTCTCTTTCACTTTTACTGAATAAGTTGGAAGAAGAAGGAAATGAGACCAAGCATTTACTCACCACTAACCCTAGCCCAGAAGTCGTGGTCATTCTGAGCACATAGAGTGATTCAACGCATAGAGGGCAGTGACTTTGATGGGGACAGGGCTAGGGGTAGAGAGCCGGAGAGGGTGACACTGATGGGACTGGCAGCTCCTGTAGGTGACACTGGGACCAGGCCAGGCCAATTTGGCACAGTCCTTCTAGGGCCCCTGTACAGGCCTCAGACCAGGAGCTCAGAAACTGGTTCCAAGAAACATAGCTCAGTTATCCCCCTAATAAAAGCATCTTCTAAGTGTTCTGGATAACAGGCTCCATTCATGATGCTTTTACCATTAAAAATTGGTCTCCATTTCATTCAAAATGAAAAACAGTTAATAATTCACTAAAATTGACTATGGGTGCCCTTCCTCCTTGATGTTCTAACTTCATATGCTGGCCTTCCATCGTGTGTTTCCCTCTCTGCTTCCATTAGTGCATCCTTTTCCATGTGTGGGCCATGAAAGAGTCCTTATTTCAGTCTCTTCTCTCCATGTTCTTCTATTGTTTTATTTTTCCCATGCTTTAATCATCGTCTTCATCTTAACGGTCTAGATTCTAGTTCTTATTTATTCTGATCCTTAAGTTTCTCTTTTTAGGTTTAACCCAATATTCTTATCTATAAAATGAAAAGACTGACCTGGCTTCTCTCTTTTTTTTTTTTTAACCATAAGTCCTTTCATTTGTAACCTAAATCCACATCTCTGAATCTCGCCCTTCTACAGACTCCAGACTACATTTCTAACATGAACTTACTGTGTACAAAACTTGACCCTCTTTCTTCCACCTGAAGACTTGCTTCTCTCCTGACTTCCACAGTTCTGCTGTAGCCAGTGTCCCAGGCATCAGGCGGGTTTGTACCAGTCAACCATTGAGTTCCACCTTGACTCCATCATCTCTCTCTTATCCAGTCCATTACCAGGACCTGCTCTTTCTCGTTTAAAAAGTAGAAATCATCTGTTTAGATGTATTTTCCCCTCCAGATGCCTAGTATACAACCTTGCAAAGAGCAAATACTCAGTAAATATTTGATAAAGAGATTGCTTCTTATTCTTATCATTCTTATCATCTTTTTGTCTAGTACTGTTCGTACTCTTTCAGAGATGATGAATCATAATTAAAGTCAACAAAATAAGAATCAGACCGACATTCTCTTTTTTTAACAACCCCAACTCAAGTACATTTAAACCACGTGAAATAGAATAAATTGGTTATAAAAACAATGTTCTTTGAGCCCCTACAGAACACAAATTCAGTGAAAATCTGTTCAAGCCACAACTCTAATTAAAGGTTTTAGCTGCAAATAATATGTCCTGGTTAAAGCCAAGTTAGTATTATGGAGTGTTTCATGAAAAACAGCTCAGGCTTTATACTTTGCCGTTGATTTTCTCATGGGAAACTCATGTAAAGGAGAGAGATGCCTCCCTGTTGACTTTAACTTTTAGATTTGCAAAGCATGATGAAATTGTACATAATTCTCTTTTAAAGAAGAGGAAATAGCATTTCAATAGTTTTCCTCAGTGTCTTACTGAGTTATGATTGGACACAATTATGTCTGTTAAATTCATTTACCATATGGAAGATTACGTTTCATATTTAGCTGATTAAGTTGTAGGAGACTGAAATTATTCCTCCTACAATAAAGACTATATCCAAAGCAAAGATATTTTAACTAACTACATATTGAAAATAACTAATTGTTTTCTCCTTTTACTGAAAATGAAGTTAGAAAGGGAAATTGTTCTTAAAAATTGGCCTTATCGTGGAATTATTTGGCTTACTAATTTGATATCTCAAATGGAATCTATTTTAAAAAGTAAAATGTTTCCACTCTAGTTTGGTAAACAATTTTAAGTAAATTTTTTTTTTTTACTTCTACATTTATTTTTGCTAAATGATGTGCATATATATTATTAGTTCTCTTTAGTGGCCTATTTCATTACCTCAAAATAATACAATAAAAATATAATAAAACCTGGTCTAGTCAGAACCAGTATTTCAGAATATTCAGACATCCAAAGAAGCACAGTTGGAATCCATTAGACTGTTACATTAGTTTCCTCTGGTTGCTGTAACAAACTACCACAAACTTAGTTGCTGAAAACAACTCAAATTTATTATCTTATAGCTCTGGAGGTTAGAAATCTAAAATGGGTCTCACCAGACTAAAATCAAGGTGTCAGAAGGGTTGTGTTTCTTTTGGAGGCTCTAGGAGAGAATCCGCTTTCTTTCCTCTTCCAGCTTCTGGAAGCTACCTACATCCCCTGCATGTGAGTCCCATCTGCAAAGCCTTCAGAGGCCATCGCATTCCCCTGCTCTCACACACAGGGTCCTGGCTTTCTCTTCCACTTGTCTAAAGGACCATGGTGATTACATGGTGCCCTCCTGGATGCCCTAGGCTACTCTCCTTACCTTAAAAGCTAGTTGATTAGCAACCGAAATTCCATTTGCAACTGTAAATTCCTCATTTTCCATGTAAGGTAGCATATACACAGTTCCAGGGGGAGGACCTTATTAGCTTACTATTTAGAGTTATCATTAGGATGATGTTTTCTACAACATACTTTGAATTGTTACCTTTTTGCCTTTTTTTTTTGACTGCATGGTCTGGGAATTGAACCAGGGTCTCCTGCGTGGAAGGCAAGCATTCTACCCCTTTTTGCCATTTTATCTGCACTTTGTGTGAAATTCCTTTATCTAGGCAATCATCCAGAGAAAATTGATTAAATAGAAGGTGTTTATTAGGAGCTTTCGAGAATGCTTCTGAGGAGACACTAGTAAATCTGGAAGGTGCAATACTGCCTTTCACATCAATTTGAAGTAGATAAGTGTTTCCTTATAAATATATATTATGAAGAATATTGCAGTAAAACAAAGTTATGAATTCTGTTCAGGCAGAAGTGAATTACCAGAACATTCCAAAACCATAAAGGTTTTACAAAATTGACACTTGCAAAGAAAAATAAATAATAACAAGACACCTCCCCAAATGGTTGGGGAGGTTTTGAAACAGGAAAAGAAGAGCAAGAAGCTAAGTGGCATTTAAGCAAGGCAGAGGCCAAACTCCTGCTGGCTGGAAGCCAGTACTTACCCTTTCTCATTGGTGCTGCTGATTCACGGCACCCTGATGTATTTGGGGGATTTTGAAGGACCAAATAGATTAAGGGTTGACTGTAAATACTTGAAATTATATTGAAGGAGGTAATAGTTATAAGTAGCAGTTTGGGACTTAAAAAAAACTTAAAAAAAAAAAATATATATATATATATATAGCCGAAAAACCATTTAAACTAAGCTGAGCGATGTGATTCCCTAAAAAGAATTAGGACATCACCTTCTACCTAGTGGCCTTATCCAGAAATCTGGGAGGCATACTGGGCACCTCATTCATTGCCTGTAGTTAAATTTCCTCTTCATTATTATGACTTTGCTTTAAGTACAGTCCCCACATGGTTCAATCCCCATTCTAATTGTTGAGCATTCTCTGATTCTAGCACACCCCTGTTAAGTCCACCCTCTGTCTCTCCAAAATTTGTCTAGTCTTCCTATCATCCTTCTTAAGTACATTTAATGTCACCCCTATAATATAGAAGGCTAAAACCCTTCCATGGCAAGCAAGATCTCTCCTCTCCCTTTCTGACTTTCTTTGTACCAGTTGCACTCTACCACCTCATACCTCTTTGCCTTGGCAGGACTGAACAAATTGCAGTTTCATGAAAAAGTCTTTCACACAAGGTACCCACACTGGGTTTCCCAAATGTTCCTTGCCCTTCCTGAAGCACCTTCGTGAATAGTTCACAGGTCCCTTTAAAAACTCAGCTGACTCATATTTCCTTCTGCTAAGCCTTTTCTACCAACCAGACCTCCCAACACAATCCCCTTTTATGTCAAATATATATTCCCAAATATACCTTGTACATGTCTCTATTCTTATGTCTCCATATTAAAATTTAGATTATATACTTACCTGAAAACTTCTTGTTCCAGGTAAGATCTAGAGCTTACTGGTTATTGTAACCCCAGCATCTTCAGAAAGCTTATAATAGGTATGCCATAAAGTTTTCATAAATGAATAAATGAATGCATGGACTAAAACAGAAGTTTGTTTACATCTGTCTAGGTATTTAAATTTTTTGAGATGTGTACTAAAGAATAGTTAAGATTTTATTTTGCAGTAACTTAATTTGGAGGAAAGGGATTGAGTGACTTCTTTTGGATGGCAATAGACTGGAAAATTGGGGGGGGAAACTGTTTTTTCAGTTAACAAAGTGATATTTTTGGCTTTTAAATATTATTTTAATTCCTGTGGAATGAAATGTTAACCTAGAGGATGATTTTACAATTTTATGTGAATGTGCTGAAAATTTCCAGACATCAGAGAGAAGTCAAAAGCAATAAGTTTTAGGAAAATAATCTGTATGGCATTGAAACTAAACAGTGTTTTACTGCATACATTCTATTTGATATTTGTGAACTCTTTAAGGTCAGGAGAATGGGTATTATTGTCCACATTTGTAGGTATGAAAACTGAGGTACAAAACATTGAGTACTTTACTCAAATGACAGAGTTGGTGTGGAGTCAATCCTGGAAACAAAATTGTCATATGAATGTGACATGGTGAGATTCCTGCTGAGAACAGAATAAGTACAATTAAGTTTAGAGTCATGGTGATACCCAGTGAGCTAAAGGGGCCAGGTGTTAACTTTCTGGGTCTTTCTGTCCTGACACTAAGGCTGTTTTCTGGGAGGAATTCTGTGATATCCCAACATGTGGCCCTATTAAATCCTGGCCTACCCCAATGTAGAGCTCACCCATAAAGATGGGACTTGCCCTGTCATGAAATCATTTCACATCTATATCTAAGTAGTTCTGGGTAGAAAGGATGTTGAAGTGTTTGGTTTTCACAAATAAACTACTTCTCATGGCATTTCTGATTAAAAGAGATATAAGGGGTCTGTGTGGTAGGTGAGGTAAAATAAAAGCGTTAAGTATATTTCATTTTTACTTTTGCTTGGACAGGAATTAGTTCATTGCTGAAAGAGAACTTATAGCACAATTAAGTAGTTCTGAAGTTTATGTATAATTATGACATTTTGGAACTTAAGAAGACCTTTCTCTTAGAAAAAAGATATAAATGTCTATAAATTAAGATTCCCTCCAGAATATCCATTATTAAGTTGTGAAATATTAATTCAGAAGGGTGATTTTATCCTAAGCCTTCTTTAGGCTTCATGTAAAAAAAAAGTTATTTTAGAAAGTGAGTTGAAGAAAACTAAGACAGGTTCATAATTAGTCTACTTTTGTTAAAATAAAGATATTTCAAAAATACATAAATTTTCAAAATTGGTCTCTAGGGTAAATAAAATATTTTTATTTGAAAATTTAAACATATGAAGGTATTAACATATGAAGATATTCTGGTTGGTATGGGATATAGATTTCCTTGACTCTAAAACATACTATGTGTGATGCTTGCCAGAAAAATGAAATTCTTCCTGCATTCCACAGTTGATCTCTAAGACCTCTTGCCATAATGTTCAGCATCAAGAAAATCTTAGACATTAGAGAAGTTGAATATCAGCTAGTTCTCCTCTTAACAGAATTTACAAGTCAGCTTTCTAATAAGGTTTCTTTTATACATATATATATGCAAGCATGCAATGTGTCATCAACTGTTTACTGAGACCACCATTAGCCTATATATTTGCTAAGTAATGAGAATAGACACAGAAATAAATTGTTATATTTACTGGTTTAAGTTCTATCTGTGGTAGAGGAATTTGGGTGAAGCAGTGAAGGTTGGAACCATATTACAGTGGTTTGAGGTTAGGAAGTGGTGGCAAGTATCATTTTACCCTTTAAAAACTTGACTGTGAGTCAAAGTATAGATGCAGGCCAAAGCTAGTAAGGTGTCTGTCTAGGGAAGGCTTGTATTTATTTGAATGGGAAAGATATGAGCATGTCTATATACCAAGGAGATGGAGCCAGAAGAGAAAGGGAGTTTGAAGATTCAGGTTGGATATTCTTTTTAAATGTTCTATAATTTAGCTAAATTTTGCTTGATATTTATCTTTAAAACCTTATTTTTCATGTAGCATATCTTTCCTCTCTACAATATTAATACCCATTCATTGAACTTTCTGGTTCCCTGCTGTGGTTATTTCTTCTGCTTACAACTACACTTCCCTCCCAGCTCTACCTATCTCACTGGGCCCCTCATGCTATCCATTCAAGGCAAAAATTAATCCATTTGCCTGTTCAGTTTTAACACTCTCTTTAGACCTGTCACATGATGCTGAGCCCAGTTAGTTTATTAGTCATTCTTACTAGACCGTGCAGATCTAGTAGGAATATCTTATCTTTGATACATTTACCTCAGCACTTAACATGCCCCCTTTTCCCATTCATTCACTCCTTCAGGGGCTAACTGGTTTAGCCTATGTGGCAGACGCTGTTATAGGTGCTGAATGAGCAATGGAAACATGACAATGCATGGACCTCGTCCTCATGGCACCAGCAACTTTGGTTCTCAATATTGTTATTCAGTACTGTACACTGAATTTAATTAAATATTGGAATGAAATAAATAGAAAGCTTTAGTTTTAAATATAAAAATGATTAAATACTGTACAATTTATTATAAGTTGTTTCTCTCCAGAATCACATAGTTTGGGTTACAGTACTTATCTGTTAAAATCGGTGATTTGTGCTTAAAATGCTATAAAAATGTATCAAAAATAGTCATTTGCTCCTGTTTGCCGTAGCATTTTAAAATTTTTTTAAAAAATAAGAAAAACAAGAGCACATCAGGTATAGCAGTTTGTGCATTCATCCATTCGTTGACTCAGTACATTTTACCAAATGCAGATTGAGCACCAGGCTGCTGGGTGGGGCTGGGAGAAACACTGGTGAGGAAAAGGAAAATGGATTTAGCACATGGACTGACAGCACCTAGTATGGCTGTTAGATTTAGGTAGTCGGGACCCCTCTGCTGGGCCCCTATGCCTTAGAAGGCTATGCTGTGGCCCCTGAGATGAGGAGCCCACCGATGCTGGGGGCAGTCCCCACCCAGAGCTGGCACCCTCCCCGTTCTAGACCGTACTCCTTGTGCCAGGGAACCCGGCTGGCCTTCCCTGCTGTTCTGAGCTGCTGACAGAGACTCAGTAATACTCTTTCCCATGCAGGCCCATTTGGGGATTTTTTTTTTTTTTCTAATCATGAGGAGGTTGTTATTGTTTGGATATGTGAGAAACCCAAGGATTAAATTCCATTTATGCTGATAACAGGAAATACAAATGCAAATAGAGATTCAGAGACAATGGTATGGCTCACTGTGCTGTATTTAAAAGTAAAACATTGCAGAACACCTAAATGTTGAACATTGTTAAATGCTTAAATAAAATGTTGCATATTCACATGCAAATGTGGATAAATGATGGATAGTACATGTATATATACAATGTATTTTCAAAATAATATATAATTGCCTGGAGAAAAATATTTTATTAGCGAACAAACTGGTTACAATCATAAATATCATATGATTCTCATTTTCAACTACTTTTACACACACAAAACACAAAGGAAACATTTTAGCAGGATAAATTTAATTTGTCCCATTGTTTAAAATCTCAATCATGTATGGCTACATAAATCAGAAGAAAGCAATAAATGTCATTAAAAAATAAATGTGTATAATAGATCACTGCAAACAATAACATGGGTAACATTTACTAATATGCTTTATGAAAAGGAACAATGATCTCAACACATAGGTCTAACTGATATATTCTCAATAAGAGAATGGAAGATGTACGCAGCACTATTTCTGAATCAATAAAGAAAAGTGTTACAATTTCTGCAGGAAGCTGCCTTCATATATTACCATGAATATTGCCAGTTCTTAGAAGCTAAAGTTCTAAATGAATATACTTTTTGAAATTTTCATATACGAATAGACATATAGTTAACTGGTTATAACTAAAAATAGTTAGGTTTGAAATTTTTCTCCTTGATTTCAGATTGCATAAGATCTGACTCAGAGCATTAATGATTCATAGTCTCCAGGACAAAAAGCAAACCAACATAATTTTGTGTTAGATATGTTGTATAAATTTCCGAATGCTGATTTTGAAAATGCATAGCTTTTATCTCAATACGAAACATTTAACTAGGAGTAACCAGTGTCTCTTGATCACCTAGATTATAGAGTTTACAATATCCCCAAAGTGTCTTTTCATAATTGTACTGATTATTCAATTGAACAGTGTACATACACATGGCATGGATTTCTATAGTGCTAGCCTGGGTGAGAAAAGTGACCCAGGCAGAAATTCTCTTGCAGACCCAGTTTTCATAAAGGACAGTCACAGTAGAGTAGGTGAGTGATGGGTGATCTCTGTTTGGATCCAAGTGATAGAGCATCAGGATATGGCAACTTCTAAGGTAGCCTTTTGGGTAGAAGATGACAAGAGAAACAGGAGAAGGAGAAACTGGATGGAGAAATCTTGCAGATACTCAGTACAGCAGGGAAGAATGTATCTCTGCCAACAAATGCATCTCAGGCTGAAGGTGGAGACCTACCCTTCACGTGCCGTTACAGAGCTACAGGTGCATGTTGAATTGTTGCATATCCCAAGTAATCATAAGTATGAAGAAACATTTATAAATCTAGTATTTAATCTTGATTTAATTACTGATCTTCATAATATTACTATTCATTATTCAATAGAAATCTCTTCCTTTTTTCCCTATATTCACTGCCAGTGGGAATGAAGAACTTCTATGTTCTGCAGTATGTGGTAGAGAAATTTTGTCTAAAAAATTGGTGTAAAAATTACTCATAAACTAGGATTAAAAGTGAACAGAGGCAAAATGGACACAGTATGCCTTTGTGAATAGTGATTATTCAAAACAACTAAATAGAATAGAAATTATAAGCAAGCAAACAAAAAATTAAGGGAAATATATACAGTCAACTATTGACCATAACTTATTTTAAATATACTTACTAAAAAGTGTAAGAAGAACTGTTGTTATTTGTTCTTGTTGTTATATAACATTCCTAGAATGCTATACTAGGAATAAAAATAGAACAGTTTGGAACCATGTTTCCTTCTACTTATTTCATTTTGTTTTAATATAACCTCCTTGTTCTTATACATAATTTATTCAACATGTCATGTCAATTGAACAACTTGTTTTGCGTCACTCAGCCAACTGAGACAGGCATTTCATTCCACCTTTCAATCGTCCACCATAATGTGTGGTAGGTATTGTTACTCTCTTTTATAGGTGATACAGTGATTAACAGAAGTGAAGCAACTTGCCCTGGGTTATAGTTAGCATGGGGAAGAGTTAGCATTGGAACCTAAGTCTGGCCTGTTAGGCTCAGACATCTGTGTCCTTTTGCACAAAATTGTGTGTGCACAGGTGTGAAAATGTCACTCATACCCCCCATCTTCCTCACTCACACACACTCATACCAACCACCTATTAGTAAAATAAGTCTGAACCTTGTCAGTTGCTTGGCCTTAGAATCCTAATTTTTAAATCTGTGCTTCTGCTACCTAACTTTACTATTCCTTTCCCATTTTTCATCTTCATATCCTGTTACCCTACTTCATTCTACACCATGGAGATCATTTGGGCATAAATATTTGAACTATTTGTAGTTCTTGAGGCGTCTTTTATGTTTTGTGTTTCCTTTTAAAGTGAAAACAGGAAGTTTTAATTGAAGAGAGAAAAATGTTGTCTGTCCCCTTCAGTCTAATATTGATTGTTGTCATTTAAATAATAGTAATCAAATGTTCATACAGTGTTATCTCCTCAGCTGGCAGATTTATTCGGGTGGGCACATGGATTAAAAAACTTGTGTTCTGTTTCTGTGATTAATGGAGATGCAGAGAGTGATGGGTGTAGGGTAAAATGGGAAGGCGAGTAATTCAGCTAGGCATGCAGTACATTCATATACCAGCAGAACTTCTCCCCAGCTAGTGACCTCTTTCGGGGACTCTGAGGATTTGCACCCATTAGTAGGTCACTGGCATGGAATCTTCTGTCTTTGGAGAGACCAGAGAATTAAAAATGGAATTAACTCCAACTGCAAACTTGAGTCAGCATACTATGAATAAGTCTGCTTGGGTATATATGGTGCTGAGCTTTGGTGTATGGGTTTCTGAAATGTTATGAGTGAACTTATAGAGCATTGCAAAGAGTAAATGATGGTCATCTGTCATCTCAAACTTTGCCCTCACCACTGAAATATCTCTGGTGACTCAAAATCAGGATTGAAATAGAGGCAGAAGCTTTAGCTAGCACCAGTGGATATGAGCACTTACATAAAGATACTGTAGATTGCGTACTCTGTGAAAATAAGTTTTATGCTGCCCTTTACAGGTGGATGACAAATACATCAGTGATTCATAGTTTTTAAAAACCTATATCCTCAATTGTAAATACGAAAATATCATAATGCCTCAAATATTATCTTTCCCAATATTAAGAATTATGACCATATCTCCACCAGTGACAGTTGTTTAGCTTTATTTTTTTTTAGAAATATTAGTTTATCACAAATTGTAAAATTGATTGACATGTATAAAATGTATTGAAATATTTAACTGCTTTTTAAAGCTACATATAACACTCCCTGATTTCTGGTTTTTCTACCTTTCTCTTCTTACCTTCCAACCCAGTCTGAGAATCTCTGACATATATAATGTCCTTTGATCACCCCAGTCTAACAAAGTTGGTAACACCTGTCATTCGTTGATTGCTTAGCCCAGGATTTCTCACTGCTGACCTTTTGGGCCAGGTAATTCTTAGTTATGAGAACTTCCTGTGCATTGTTGGGTGTTTAGCAGCATCCTTGGCTTCTACTCACTAGATGTCAGTAGCACTCTGACTCCCCTACCCTGATGGCATAATGACAATGAAAAATGTCTCCAGATATTCCCAAATGTCCCCTTGTGGCAAAATCTTCCCCACAGGAGAAGCTCTGATTTACCCTTTCCTAGATTCTTTCTTTTGATTCTACAGTAACCTTTCAAGATGGTAGGACTGCACTAATCAGGAATAGGCAGGAAACTGCAGCCAAGACCTTCATAAAGGTCACGGACATTTATGAAAGGACCACTGACGACGAAGTATGTTGGGCAAGCTAACTGCTTAGGGATGTTGAGGCATTCATAAAATAACAACAGTGGGAGGCTATTCTAAGGCTAAAGGAGGGGAATGGGCTAATAATTGAGAGATTTGAGGTCCAGTCCCAACTCTGGGCCAGTTACCTAAACTACCAGGGTAACCCAATAGTAGCGATATATAAATCACATAAACATTTTCTTTCCTTTCACTTTTGCCCAGATCTTCAACATTTTTGTAATTCTCAGGTATCTAATTGGGTGGCCACAGTTTTGTAGAATAAGGAAGGAATTAAATTCCATGTTTCACAAATGGAGAACCTGGGTCAGAAAGGACTAGAATCTCATTGAAATTACACAACTTGGAAGTAGTGTGTTGTGGGCTTAACCCAATGAAAATGCAGGGTCTTTTCTACTGTACCCATTGCCTTTCAAAGTGATTCATCAGTTAATTTACTCCCTTCTTGGACAGTAAATCTATGGCATCAATCTATTAAATTTCATTGTAAAGTCACATTTAATTCTGAGTCTGGGAGAACCTGTGATTTTTGTCATAAAGTTATAAGCAAACTATAGCTGAAAACAGTATATTTAGTACCTAAAGTATGGATTCCTCAACTTTCATAACTAACAGATAGATGCATTTATTTATTTCCTTTAGTTTTTCAGAGACAAGATTGATATGTTTGAAAGAATTTAAAAATAAATGTAAGAAAAACCAATTTCCTGGATCATGCACCCCCCCAAAACAAAACAAAACAAAAAACACCATTTAACTAAACTATGCATCCTATGTTCTCACTTCGATCCTGTCTGAATTGGATACTAGTAATCAAGACTGAGGCTTTTCCACTTAAGTATCGTAAATTAGTATTCTGGAAGGTCTAAACAAAGAACCTTAATCTTTCCCCACAATGGTTCCTTTATTTCTTCCAGGAGGGAGGCCAGAAACCATGTATTTCTGCTCTCTGGTCACCCTGAGCTTTTCATTCTCAGCCCTGATCTATATACTTGCTCTCCATTTTCTGCTTTTACAAAATTTTCAAGCATAAAATTGTGTAGAATGCAAAAAAAACCACAAGTTACTTGCTTTATTTTGTAAAACTGAACTTCATCTTTCTTTTGAGTTCCTATTTCATTTAGGGTAGAAAATCTAGCCACATTCAAGAGGACCCACAATGTAAGAGAAGGAAGAAAAGAATATAGAGAAACCAAAAGTATAGATGTTTAAAGTCTGAAAGAATAAAAAAATAAGAAAAAGATTTTTTGTGAGTTTTACTTTTGAAACCCTTTGTAGTCTGGCAAAAATATAAAATCCCTTCAAAGAAAACAAGTTAGCATTTTACTGATCAAAAATGTAGCTACCTTAAACATTGCATGTGATGCAAATGCTTTGGAAAATCTCTATTGTCGTTGTCATGGAGTTCATGCACAGGGAAGGCTGCAGTGGTGTGCTTTCAGTGTCTAGAACAAGCAAATTGAACCTGACACCTGGGCTCAGGTCCTTCTTCGCCCCTTTTTACCCACATGGTCTTGAACAAGTTACTTACCTTCTGTGTTTTTGTACCTCATCCATGTAATCAAAGTATAAATAGTACCTTCCTCCCGGGGATTTTTAGAATTAAAAAAGTTAGTATTAATAAACTGCTTAAAACAATACTAAAACTAGAATGCAATATGTAACTCTTTGATTATCATCATCAGAGGTATCCTGTTATAATCATCAGCAGTATCACCATCATCATCATCAGATTTCTGCTACCCAAAGACACCATCCAGCCTTTCCCTTCTTCTAATGTATAATTGTTTAAAAATCTAATAAATAATTAGTGGTTATAGAACCAAAGAAATGTAGCATAAACATATCTAAATGTATGAATAAAGAAGTATATTCACCCCAAATGCTTACTAGTGCCTAGTAAATGTTCCATTTGAAAAATAAAGTGTATTTGTATTTTGGAACATGGAACCCAAGGCAGAGCATTCAATTCTAAGACTTGGCCATTTGACCATTCAAACTGATTGTATTCTGAATGTATAAAGAGGTTTTTAATTCAGCAATGATTCTAGTTAGTTTGGTGTTACTATACCGAGTCTGTTTTTCCAGGGTTTCCGGTTAGAAACTGCTAACAAATATTCCAGGAGTCAGAATTAGGTATAAATTACATGCTCAGTAATCAGAAGTTTCCACAGAGGTGTCTTCTTATTACCAAAAGTCAGCAAGAATCTCTAAAATCATATTAAGTTACTGGTTTTGTAGTTATTGGGTTTCACCCTTGAGAGAATTCAGAGGACTGACAATGAAGCATAATAAATCTTATTCTGACCCCAAAAAATTAGTGATTAGACTTCCCATTAGCAAGCCCAATTCCATTAGATTAAACAAGAAGAAAACTATTTTTGCTCTCTTTTCACTTTCATATCTAAAGAAAAAGAAAAGCATTTCATACATTTCACATAAATAATTGCTATATTTGTTTGGTCAATTAATTTAGAGCCAATTGCCTATTTACATGCTTGGGATTTTAATTTGTGTAAGAGAAGGGGCCAAGAAATGAGTGAGCCTCTTTTATACACGGGAGCAATTGGCTCTCTATTTTTTAATTTTTATCTATTTTCTTTGTCTCAATTCCCAGCCTCTGAGCCCAACTTGAAGGTGCGGTCCAGGTTAAAACAGAAAGTGGCAGAGAGGAGAAGCAGCCCCTTACTCAGGCGGAAGGATGGAAATGTTGTCACTTCATTCAAGAAGAGAATGTTTGAGGTGACAGGTAATTGAGGGCTGGGCAGAATTCTACTAACAAATGCTGGTAGCAGGAATGAAAAATAAATAGTTTAGAACAAAAATGCCTTCTGCATATTAAGTTATTTTGAAGAGAAACATTTCTTGAGAGGAAATTATATTGGAAACTCACAAGGAGTTCAGTAAATCTTGCTGTGTATTCACCAACTGTGTTAAACAGGAAATGATTGGGAAAAAAGATGGCGCTATGTGTCAATCAAAGCATGACTTGGGGATGCCAGGGCTCACCTTAATCTCTTCAGAAACAGGCAGTCTGTTTCGGGAATGCCAACCAGGAGAGCACAACTTTTAATGAAATTTGATCAGACCAGAGCAGAGGGAGGTCTGAGAAGAGCACTTCCCCCATATTCAAACGTGAATACACAAAATGCATCTGGGAAAATTAAACCATGCAGAACAGCAAAACCTTGACTTTTCAAAAAATTTACAGAACTCATAAATGACTTTATGTGTTTACTAGTGAGCTGGGACTTATGTCATGAGGGGGATATATGGCCTTTTATGAAGGGAAAGAGGCTGTCATTTTCACTAGTCTCAAATGGAAGAGTTCTTATTTTTTTAGCTGCCTGGCTGGTAATAGGGTGAACAGGTTAGGAAATTCAACCTGATGTCTTACAACCCCCACTAGTCCCAGTTGTATCTGATCTGAAATTATAGACGACCTAGGGGTACAAGAACCAAAAAAGGCTAGCCCAAATCATAATACTGGCTACTGTGTATTGAGTGCCTACCCAGAGCCAGGCACTTTACCTGGTCTCTTTCTTTCTTTGTATCAATCAAAGAGAAGTGGTCCTCCTCAGTTGTTTTTCTCCATTCAAGGAACAATGTGCTTTTACCATGTAGTCAATTGATGTTTAGTTCTCCGAGCTCAGAGCTGATCCTTAGCAGGATTTTAAAAATTAGTTGTTTTCTATATCTCCTTTGCAGAGGTGATATGGAGGATTATGGAGGTAGAGATAGATAAAGTATATTAATTTACAGAACATTAATGCTGTGTATTCATCAACTGTGTTGAACAACATATGTAAAAAGAGCAAAACCAAAACATTCAGTCTTGTTTTCAAACCTAACAGATTAATATACTTATCCGAAGAAAAGTCCTGGTGGTTACAATGAGACTTTTTTTTACTTTAGGGATAAGAAATACTAAAGAAATGAAAAATGAATAAAAGTTACTTTAGTTGGGTTTACATTTATTTTCAAGTCTAATCACTTTAGACCAACTGAATTCTAAATTCTAAGTTACAGACGTTTTTCCTCAAGAAGTAGTGTTGCACTTAATTAAATATAAATCTCAAGTTTCCCTAATGAAGCCCTTGGTGGGGGTGAAGTTTGTGTATCAGAGTGGAGGTAAATCAGTTTTAATGACTGTAAAAGACTAATGAACATACCAATTGTCTACCGTAAATGGAGAAATGTAGTTTTTCTAATTGTAAATAGTAGGCTCCCTTATTAATGAAAAAACTTGAAGAAAAGAGAAAAGCACACATATACAATGCTTTTGTTTGCTTTTAAAATCTTAATAAATAAGATCATATTTATTTATCTCAATGTTCTTGTTTATTGCCCTGTTAGTCTCTTTTATGATCATAATTCTTTTCATCTGTGGTCACAAGTTACTCACTTTTTCTTACTTCCCAAATTGCAGATGAATACAGTGCAATGTCTGAGTAATGAATGATTAATTCCAATTTGTATGAGAGTTATGAGTTACCAGAGTCTGCTAGAGTTTCTGTACCTCTGAAATAGGATGTTTTTCTATTCTTAGTTGTTTGAGATGACTCCCTATTTCCTCTCAGGAAATAATGTGTATTCAAAGAGACACTTGTGCACTTGTTAGATGCATTTCTGAACACTGAGCCGGGACTTGGGTGCTTTGGAAGATATTTTTAACTGCTATGTTGCATTTACTCCATATGCCTTTGCAGAGCTTTGTACCACCGAACACAGAGCTCCTCCCCCTTGTCCTGCTCCCCCTTTCTCTGCCAACTTTCATCTAATTTGGATGAGCTCTTTTGAGATGCCAATACTAATTATTTTTTTAACTACTCAGAGAACATCATAGCATCATAGGAGTTGCATAGCCATTGCTGTTTCCTCACCTCTATACCTCTTCTCTCCTCCCCATTTCAGAGGCTCAAAGATAGGCTCTTTTTAAACACAAACACTTCTGTCTTTTCAGTAGGTGTCATGGGAAAATTAAACTTGCCATCTTCCTCGTTTGTAAACGCAAATGTTTTCTGTCTCCTTCCCTCCAACAGGCCACAGTCTTTTAAAGTGCTAAGCCTTGGCACATCCCTGAGCCCTGCAAGACCTTCTCCTCCACTCTGTGTTCTCCATTGCCCCTATTTCATGAACCAGTCGACTTCAATCTCCAGTTCCAGCGTCACAACTTTTTCACTGTTCCCAGGAAATCATGTCTTACCTCCTCCAAGACCCCACCAGTATAATGTTGTAGAATCCTGTTGCAGTGTTTGTTGCCTTGAATTCTAGATCTTGCTGCAGTGACTCCTACACACTGAAATACTCATGTGTGACTATCACATAAAATCATAAAAATAATACAATTTAAAGTTAATAAGACAAGAATGTTAAGAATATATTTTCTATAAAGGACAGGATTTAGAAATGAGACATTAAGAGAAAAGTAAACAAGAAAAGAGGCAAGAATAAACACCAGATTAATCCTAATAGAACTAAGATATAGAGACAGAAAGACAGTCCGCAATGAAGTATTTCAAGTGAATGTAAAGGACGATAAAAAACTATAAAATGGGAAAGTGTTGGGCACATGCAGCCAGTATGTGGGTGATTGAATTTTGCTCACCGCAGAGGGCAGGAGGAACCGTGGTAGGAAATACGTGTTACGCTGGTTGGAGCAGAGGACAGGTGTGGTGAAACGTGCCTTGGTATGATGTCTCTGACAACAGTGTATAGAAAGTTTTGAGAGATCATTGTTGCAACTCAGAGCCACCTTGACTAGTACATGACAAAATAGTGAGGGTTTAAACTAAGGTGATTGTAGTTGAAATTAGATGAGAGTGGGTGTAAAGACAAATATTGAAAGAGCCTATAATTGATTAGATTGGGGGGATGAATTGGGGAGTAAGGAGGACTCTAAGGGAAAGAGGGCACACTAAGATTAACAAAGATAAGCATAGTACTTTATATTCGAGTACATCGTCTGACACACACGTAAGGGGAGGTTAAAAAATGCTCAGTGTTCCATAGGGATTTGGGCTGGAACTTAGGGAAATAAAGGTGAGAAAGAGAGACATTTCACAAGATTCATCTGCCTAAAAATGCAATTGATGTGACAATATTGAGTGAATTTGACAATTGAAAGAGAAAAGAGCTAAGACGACAAACTCAGGTGGGTGACTGGCTTCTATTTAGAGAATGGTAGAAGGAGGGAAAATTGGAGTGATGGAAGAAGAAACCGGGCATTAGAGAATGTTGCTTTAGAAAGATTGGGGGGAATGAGGGCTGTGTCAGAAGGCTTCAAATACACTGTGAGAGTGCACTGTTGGCAAGAATTATTAGCATGCTTTGAGACTAACTGGACAATTCTGGAGGGGATGGAGGGCCTGAAGTTTCAAGATAATTGATGGCGCAAACTCCTGAAACAAGTAAAAGGGCCTGGGATCCTGGGTGAAAGCAGACGAGCTAACATTGAAGAGAGGGGAGAAAGGAAAATACTTTGCTTTTGAAATGGGAAAGGAGAGTTTGAATAATATAATCATGAGGTAAAAAGAAAAAAAAAAAAAGCTAGATCTTTATGACAGAAATCCTCCATCTCTGAAGCATGATCATTTGTGTAGAGTTGGGTTGACGAGACTTAAGGGTGAGTCAACTAAAACATTTTGAAATGAATGAACTAGAATGTGATAGGGAATGGATTAGAACTGAACAAGGCATGATGGAATGAATTCAGTTAGCTCTGTATATAGGAAGGGGATGTTTGTATTTTTGTTAATTAGATACCTCCTTAATAAATGCATTGGTCCCCTCACAAACTTAGGTGCTTTTAAGTTTGTGAGTTTTATATCTGATCCTGAATGAGAGGAGTTTAAAACATAACCTGCATTGTTAACTTCTACTAATAGGAGCCACTTGTTGTATCAGTATTTGAAATTTAACTTAATAAATTTAAGCAACTTCCTATCTTTTGGAAAATCATTTGTGTAGAATTAAGATAAATTGATAAACAGGGCCATCAGTGCAATGCTAAGATTTTACATTCTGTCATATTTTCTTCATACAACACTAAAATAAGCTGTAATGAGGTATAGTCCTTGTATTTCAGATAAAGAGCAGTTTATAGCATAGCAGTTTTTCCAGACACAACAAGAATGGTTCTGGGCCTGCTTGTACTGATGGCATGTTTTTATGACCTTTACAAGCACACATTCTACACCACAGTTCATTTTTATGGTAACACAGAGCAAGAAAAGTTTCTTTTCTTTCTCTTTTAATCTCAGTAACAGCTCCTGTAACATTCTCTAATTGGATATCTTTACATCTCTAGAAACTATTACATACTCTGTTGTATTTTTAGCAGTAAATAGAAAGGGGGAAAGGTAACATGAAAATTTACAAATGCTTCAGAAATTTTCACAGTTATTTCTATTTAGTGAAATGTTGCTTTTCATGCATATAGAAAATTGTCCAGGGCTGTATATGAGTTATAGTAACTAAAGTTCATCTTTATGTTTTTCATGAATACATTTGTACTTTACAATGTTTTTCAGAATCTTCGGTCAGTAGCAGTTCTCCAGGATCTGGTCCTAGTTCACCAAATAATGGGCCAACTGGGAATGTTGTTGAAAATGAGACTTCGGTTTTGCCACCTGCTCCTCATACGGAGGTAAGGCCCTTACTTAGATATTTAGATCCTTGTTTAGCTACCTAATAAAAAGTGATATTTCTGAATTGATGCTTAAAGCCACCTCTTAGTTAATTTTCTTATAGGTCTCTAATGAGTGGAATTGAGTAAACTTGATATTTTTTTATAAAGTTTGGATGATAATCAGTTTTTGAACAATAGTGAGATGTAATACTCAAATAAAACATTCTTAGGAGCCCTGAGTATATACCGCTCAACATTTGAGCAATTCACTCGTCCTGCTGCTGTTTGCTTTTTTTGTGTGTGTGTGTTTGGAGAATCAGTTATTCTGATGAGGATAGATCCATCAGTAAATAAAAACAACTTATGCAGATTTTGCAGGACAATCCAGAAAAGGTGGATTTTATCTATTTGATCTAAAGAGTGATGGAAAATATTTGGAGTAAATATAGTTAAGGGACATAGACCTTCACTGTGACATCATTTATTGATTACTTACTATATGTCCGTCATTTCTCTTGACAATGGAGATATAAATATGAATAAGAAATGAACTCAACCCTTGAAGAATGGCATATTATAGGAAGTTAGTCTAAATTAACACATGACTTATTTTAACCAATGATACAAGACTAAGAGTAAAGTAAATATTGGGAGTCACCAAGGATTTGGCTGTGTAGTTTCTGTGTTAGGCTAAGCAGAGGCAAAAGCCTGCAAATAGCTGCTCTTTGGAGTCAGCTGTTTTGAAATCCCCATCAGTTGACTGTAAGCCTTAATTTCTCCTGTCATTATAGTTCCTCCTTTACCATGCATTGGTCTGTGCAATGAGAGCAGTTGTGATATCTTCTCATATATAACTGTGACGTGTTTCTTCCCCTTATTTTTTTATAGAATCAGGATACCTTGGGGATGAAAGGAACTAAACAAATCTCTGTTTTATTCTTGGATCACCTCTATAGCTTTCCTGCCATGTGTTTTTCCAACCTCTGTCCCAATACTTCTACTTACAGGGAACTTATTTCACTGTCTCCTGAGACATCCCATTTGATTTCAGACAGCTAGCTTCAATTCAGAGATATCCCATACATTATGCCACAATTTGTCCTCTGTAATTTCACACACATATGCAGGTATATGTAATAAATCACTTACAAATTATAAAATTATCAGTTCAAAATATAAGTGAAGGCAGACACCCCAGAGGAATAACTCCCCTGACATTGCTTTTGATTGCAGGACTTTTGTATACTTGAGGTTTGGACTTTGGTTTTCAGAGTCTCTCAGAATCCAGGAGATAAGGAAGACATCTATGTCTGATTAAGGAGGGTAATTTAATAAGAGACAATTCAAACACTAAACTGGAATCCCAAAGGACTGTATTCACAGATTGTGGATACTGCCCAGAGCTCTCTTGGTGCTGAACAGAGCAGGGACCAAATCCCAACTTGAAAATTTATGCCCACCAGCTAGTCCTTGCATTGGTCTGTAGCCCAAATAAATCTAATGTCAGTCTGTTCACATGGTTTAAAATGGTTCAGTGGCCCTCAGGTGCTTGGAAAAGCAAATAGGATTCCTGTCTAGAGGCATACGTCTTCACTCAAGATTTCAAAAATTTCCCTCAAATAATTTTCCCAGGAAAATAAATAGAATAGATAGATGCTCTCTTGCTTATGGTCATCTTTCAGAAATTTCAAGAAAAACAATTCTTGGCATTTCCCTTGTACCAGGTCCTTCATCTGTTTCTTGTTTCTTACCATCCTGTGGTCCCCGTTTTCTTTTTCAGTACCCCTTCTAAAGAATGGTACCAGGCTGAACAAATACTGTACATGTATTTGTGACCAGAGACATAAGTGGGATTCTTGGGCTCTTGGTTGTAGGCACTGTATCTCTATTAGAGCAATTTTATTTCAATATTGGTCGGTTTTCTGCATCCTTTTAATCAATTTCTTGAAAAAGAGGAACTTGGTCACAATACTTCTAAATAACTGGAGATGTCAATTTCCTCTCCATTTGAAGAATGGGATTTTCAGGAATTGTGGAAATACTTAAGGGTCTGAGTTCTTATAAGACTCTAAGTGGATTTTGTGCCCTTGGAAAGTGAAAAATGACACCACTACCTACAGCAACATGGATGAGTCTTAGAAATGCATTGCTGAGTGTAAGGCATTGCGAGCCTAGCAGGATGATAGGATTGCATGTGGTCTAGAAACAGCAATACAGGATATTGCTCAGGAATACATATACAGTAAAACTATAGTTAAAAAAACAGACAAGGGAGTGATCAATGCAAAATTTAGCATAGTGGTTACCCCTCAGGGGAGGAAGAGGGAAAATACGTTTTCATAATAAAGATAAAGCACATGCATTCCTTTATTATAGATTAATATCTGTTTACATATTGTACTTAGCAAAGGAAATAAGAACATCCAAGAAATAAATATTCGTTACACTGAAAATAAGTGGAAGAGGTGAGATTTTTCTCTTTACTTCAAGTCTTTTATTGGCCTCTGAAATTTAATTTAATGTAATAGATTTTGTGACCCTACCTTCAAATTTTAAAGTATATACAATAGAGAATCTAAACTAAAGGAGTTTGCCTATATTGTTTTAACCTGTTTTATATTCCTAAAGCCTTTACTGTCACAAATATCTGTTTAAATGCCCTCGCTTTTGAGTTAATTGCTGAACATATTCCGGCACTACAAACCTTTCCCTTCACCCCGCCATTGAAAAACAAAACAAAACAAAAAACAGAAGGAAATGTGATTTAATGGTGTTTGAAAGGGTAGAGATATTTCTTCAGGTCAGTGACAGGACATTCACCTCCAAAGAGGGAAAGACTAGTTCAAAAGCAAGCAGTGACTTGCCTCATAATGAATTAATTGTATGCCTGAACTGTGATCCAAAAGGCCAGGTGGGCAGACCTTTATGCACTGATGGGTAGCCTCTCCGTGGCCCAGAACAAAAAATGCAACCCTGATGGCTAACATGTGGTTTTCTGCAGCATGGAATTCACAGAGCTCTGTAGTGTAACTCATGCTGGGTAAGTGAGGAGACAGCAGAATTCAGACCGAACTTGTCACAGCAAGCAGAATTCAGACCGAACTTGTCATATGCAAGCTTTGTAATACTGAATGGTTCCACCTAAACTGGAGAAAAGAGGGGAAAAAATTCAGCCAATTATTTGACGATAGTTTCGAATTTAATATGATTCTTACTGCATATTTTAGTATCATTTAGCATGATTCTTAATACAGAAGCCTTCTATGAGTAATAATAGTACATTGCTATTTATGTCAGTAGAAATATTTGGGGAATATGAATAATTTGCATCACTAAACTACCAAATACAAGTTAGTTCAATGGTAGAATGCTCGCCTTCCTTGTGGGAGACCCAGGTTCGATTCCCGGACCATGCACCTAAAAAAAAAATAAAAGGTAAAAAAATATTAAAATAAAAAACTAGTTGCATACTTCATTTACAAAATAGATCTGTTTTACCGTCTTTTCTTAAGCAGTACAGGTGATTTTTCATTTTCAAATATTACAGTAGAACACATTTAAATGAACTCTATTCTGTGACCTGTAAGTAGAAAAGTATGTCACCTAAATTTTTTCAGAGCCCCTGTAAATGATGAGATTTTATACCCCTTATTACTGCTCAAGAAGTAGCCTTGATGAAGACAAATTTTTTTTTTATCTTATAATTCATATGTTCTGCATTGTTTATAAAAAGGCTAAGTCTGAGATAGGAGGAGAGTACACTGAGTAAGTTGAGGCCCAGGAAACAACACAGTATAATCCAGAGTATGGGCCTTGCACTGAGAAGGTTTGATGAGCTGGCTACAAGGCCAACTGCTCTGTCACTCGCAGGCAAATTGCCAAACTTCCCCTGAACCTCAGGTTCCTTATCTCACAAAAAGGTAGTAATATTTACTCCAACAGCTTTGTTGTAAGGAATCTACAAATGAAATGCAGGTGGTAAATTGTGACGTGCAAAACAAGTTCACTTTTTGTTGTTCATATCAATGCTAACTCCTGGGGGAATTTCTGGGGAAATTCATGAGCATGTTTGTCCTTGTGCCAGAAACACTCATGTGAGAATGAGTCTCCATCTGCTCTGGCCACTTCTGCTCCATTTCTTCCATTTCTTGCATATGTTCAGTCCCAGAACTGAGATTGTTGGAGCTACTTGCTTTATTCCATTGTGAACTTGGTTGGAGCTGAAACCTCAGGGCTTCTGTTTCCAGCTCCAGTCAGACATGTCTTTACCCATTTAGTTGCTTTATTGTTAATACTTGTGGACCAGTGAGTTCAAATATGTTTCCATGGATATCAACACCATTACTTAAGATTTGGAATATTTATTTAATAGCTATTTTAACAGTAGCCAAGCAGCTGGTTTATTTCTAATTGAACATCAGTGGCTGGCTCTGCTATGCTATTTTTTAAATAATTTTTCCAGCAAATACAAACGATTTTTAAAACTGATTCTAATAAGGTTAAGTGTTCTAAAAACATCTTAAGTGTCACTTGTTTTGCCCCAGTTTCACGTGACTTATCTGCTTACTGTTTCATTATCATCATTGTGACATTTGCTGTAAATGTTATGCTCCCTTCTGAGTGGGTGTAGAGAGCTATGGTTTTAGATGGCAGCAAATAAACACCCCCCCCCCCCCAAGAAAGGAGGTTGCTATGGCAAAAATAATTTGCTAGGAATATATGAGTCAATATTGTAAAGCAAGATCTTGAACAAAACATCAAAGCCTTTTAAATGCAAAGCAAGTCTATCAAATGATTTTTGTTTGTGTGTTTGTTTCCAACCATTTTGTGTCCAACATTACTGAAGGTTTGGTAAAAATGAAATTAAAGATTTACTGCCAAAGCAGTTTTCTTCTTTATTATGTGGGGATTTTTGATTTTCTGCCAGCGGTCTGAAAGAAGAGTATAAAAAAGTCTACGTTAGAAATTACTCTCAAAGCTAAAGGCAAATGTTAAGTGATTATGCCTTATACACACACACACACACACACATATATATAATTTTTTAATGTGCCTGTCTTATTTTTAGATAGTCCACATTTAGGATTTTGGAATCTTTAAAGCCCAATTGATTGAGGCTTATGAGTATGTCTTCCTGAATGCTTTTCTAATAGGTACAGATATTACCGGGTCGATCTGGGTGGAATCGCACACACCAGCCCTTGCAAAGCCCTTTTCTGTATTACTAACTTGAGGTCTCTGAGTTCCAGGGAAGGTAGGTGGCTGAGCAGTCACACGGCAGTGAGTGGTAGAACTGAAGTGCAAGGCACTTGCACCAAAGACTGCTTCTCACCAGAACTCTGTATGAGGCTTTTCTTTTTCTGATTCCCCCACATATTATAGGGAATTTTGAATATGCAGTATGGAAAATTCTACACAGCAATTTTCCTATGGGCTTCCTAAAATGTAGATTGTTATATGCATAACTAGTATTCTTTCAAGGGTCATCAATTAACTTCTTTGCTTTGTCCTCTTAAAAAAATGGAAAGTATTCATCTGTATTCATCTTCCTTCTTTGTCTTTCTTTCCTTCCTTCCTTTATTTTTCTCTTCCTTTTTAATTTGTACCTTTGACAATTTCTTCCCTTTTCACCCCTTCCCTTAGTCCTTTTCCCACTGCCATTTTCTTTGTCCCCAGAGACAGTCATTCTCTCTTTTTTGTTTGCATGAGTTCTTATATCATAGGTATTTTTTGCTCTCTGCCTGTTTATTGGATGTGTAAATTTGTATGACATGGTATATTACCACTCCCCATCTGATTTCATTGTAAAATTTTTATCACTAAGGCTGCTTTTTTAGATCCAATTATGCCATTATAGGTGCAGACCTCTAATCACCCTAATACTCCATGGTGGGCACTGCCCCATTTTACCTGCCCATTCTCCAGATGGATGCCTTCCAGTTCCCACCCAGCATCAAAAAATGCCTCAATAAATACCCCTTAGATATCACCCCATTGCTTAATGAGAATGTTTCTTGGATCTGTAATTCCCAGCATAGTGGTCACTAAGTCATGGTATACAGTGTGATCATCTTGGTTTGTAGTGCCAGATTGCTCACAAGAATTGCTAATCACAGTACCTTTCTAAAATCCCTGTTAACATTTGACATCGTCCATTTTGCTAATTTTTGCCAGTGTAAATTTTGTAAGAGATTTTGAGTATGTTAATTGAAACTAGCTTCTTGATTTCAATGACAAAATATAGAACTCTATTGAGATGTGAGTTTTCATTTTATGCATATTTTATTCATCAGAATTGCAAATATTATCCATAACATTTCCTTCCAGTTGGCATGATGTTGAGAAAAGAAGCTAAATAAAATTTTGAATAGCCTTATTAAAATGGAAGTAGGGCTCTCCTGCCCCAACACCTGGCTCAATTCATAATCTTGCTTTTTCTGGCAAAATATTAGTTACTCATCAAAGCCTGGTTTAAAATGGACATTTTCCCCTGTGCCATCAAATTGTGCTTTAACCTTACTCTAATTATAGCTACTCTCCCAGGCCATTAGAGGTAGTTCTCTCCTTTACTGTGCCCTTGGTTAGCTGTGAACTTGCATGGTATAGAATCTAGTTGTACACCTGGTGCCTGACACTGTTAATCTAACACGGAAGACCTACTCATTAATTGTTTTTTTGAATATTAAGTAATAGCCATTTATACATTTAATTTTTCCATTTTTAACTAAATACAAAGTTTCTGATACTGAAAAATTTTCAGATTGAAACTGTCTTTCCCATGTCCTAAGATGTGAAATTTTGGCGTCTTAAGCACTGATTTAAGAACTGGATCAGTATCAGAACTACTTGCTGAAAACATCCTGGCTCTGCCTGAAATCCTAGGTGCTCCGCACAGTGGTAGGGCAGGGCAGCCTTCCAGCCCTGCGAGGACTGGTCAGGAGCCTCATCGGCTGAGCGGGATGTCTCTCTGGCCACCTGTTCATCTGGCTTTCAGATATGTCTGCCCTGGATTGGCAGTGTCGGATGTGGCTCCAAATTCTTATTGAGAGACATTAACCTGGAACAGATAGACTTCTATCCAAAACCTGCTTGAGGAAAGCTGTATTTAAGAAGGTAATTTGAGGAAATGTTTTTCAGTTATATTGGGTAATTTGTGACTGTAGCCCATTTGGAAGTGTACTTACTCTGTGCCTGCTTCCTCATCTGTGATCAGAGTTAAACGAAGTGACCTGCAATTCCGTGAAACCCTATAATCTGATACTATACCAACCAGTTAGTCTCTATAGGAATAATCAACTATACCCAGCAGTTGCTTCCTCAGGAACTGACCCTACAACTTGAAGGTCCTCAGGCCTATGCAGTCACCAGGACTTCCTTCTAAGGCCAGGCCTGCTGGCTGGCTCACTCTTTTATTCTTTTCCATAAAACCTTAGGGTTTGAGTTTGCTTCCTCTTGTTCTCTAAAGCTGCCACCATGCTACATATATTTTATGGTCCCTCTTTCCTCCAACAAGTGGCTGCAGAGTAGTGTGTACTTTCTGCACCAACACTTAAAAAGAGAAACCAATATAGCCTTGTTGAATTTAAAACTTTTATTGCGGATCCCACTGTTTCCTCGTCTGTATAATAAGCGTAATGGTAGCTGGAGAGTGCCCATGAATAATAGATTAACTTCCCCAAAATTGCTGATGTAGAGCTTGGTACAGGGTAAGTACTGAAAATCAAGTATATTCTCAGAGGAACATGGCACAGCTGAAACTCAGTTTTGTTGTGAAACTGTAGGGGTCTACAATTCCATAGTAAGAATATCCCCATTTCCCTTTGATTTAATCAGAGCCCATGTGAGCAGCCATTGCATTGTTCCATTATTACATCTGAGAAGAAATCTATTTCTATGTCTTACTCTAGTATGAATCTGCTTTCTGTGATGATCTGGCAGGATATTGTATATAGTTCTGTCTAGGAAACAAACATAACCTCTTTTGTGAAGTCTGCAATATCTTTTGGTCTCATTCCAGCAGTCATATCCAATCCCAGTGCTGTGAAAAGTAGATCCAACCTTGAATTAATATCATAAATTATTTAAAGTATGGATTTTTCCAAATGTATTTTCTCTTCTATGAATACAGATGAGTGATTAGAATGTCCTTTTTATTTTAAATTGCTCCTTGCCTCCAATAAGCTAAAATTTTAATAAGTTAAAATATCTTTACTTCCTTGTACATTCTTCTTGTTCTTTTTCAGGTTTATATTCTATCTGTTAAATCTATTTTTAAAATGTTTTTGTGAAAGCGAAATAGAAGCTTGTCTTTTTTAAGCAGAGCACATAGGCAACTACTATTGATTGCTACTAAAATAGAGTTCCAATCTTATACTTTATTACACTAAAACCCTTTTCAGCCACCTTCATACTTCAGTATTTTAGAAGCTTTTATTTTGTAAATGGCTGCATATAAAGTTTATGTCATGTTAATGATTTCAATATACCTCTTGATTTTCATGTGCTAATATCTGACTTTTTCTTTGAAGAAAAAGCAAAATGTGAATTAGCCTGTAATTCCATATTGCAATGAGAAAGCGCCACATTTCACCTCCTGTCTTATTATGTTAAGGCTAGGACTCATCTCCAAACAAATGTGTGATTGAGGTGATGTTTGGAATAACATCCTGTGTTTTCGTAGAGCATCACTCTTCAGTGACATTCTGAGGTTGCATTGTATTAGCACATGATATTTTCCCCAGTTAATTGATATCCCAGGTTTGTCCAGGGGAAAATCTACGGCTCTCCCAAACATGCTTGACAAGTTATTATATTTACTTTAGTCAAAGCCCGTGTGTGCAATGTGACTCTTGGAGGTGGTCTATTATTGGAGTCCCATATGCTTTTTGTTTGGGAAGAAAGCAGTCACTGTGTCATACTGTTACATGGGGTATTCTTTTTCAGGGATGTTGTTCCCTTGGGGACCATATCAGGCCAGAGTTCCTTAGTCTAATAAGACCTTTGTAACTCTTATTGTATAAAAGTTCCGGGAGGGAAGCAAGAATTAAACAGAAAATGTAATTCAAGCAACTATATTAAGCCACATGTGGGAAAACATGACTCTTAGTACTGGATTAAAAAAAAAAAGGTATTTGTTGTAAAAAAAAGCATGGTGATGCTGCACATTTAGGGTATTTCTGTGTAAATGAGGGCTATTGTGGTAGAAGGAACTCAAAACATTCAAGCATTCACTTTAGTTTCTGAACATGAGTGATCTGAAAATCACCACAGAGTTGTCTGTTCATAGTTCGTAGAGTAAAAACCCAAACAGATATGATGATGCATTATGTTAGAAGTCCTGTAGGGTGATATTTAAACTAAGATTTTCTTAAGTGAGTTTTGCTAGCAGTAAAATGACTTTTAATCCATATGAAGATTAAAACTATGCAGAATTGCACATGTGTTATCACTTAGTAATTCAGGTAATGCCATCTCCTCATCAGAGTTATTGAATTTGATTGCTGGACATTTACAAGTAGGCAACTGGTTATCTTTAGCAAAAGCTAGGATTAAAAAAAAACATTTTATAAGGGGAATAGAAGCCCTTTTACAGATTTTTTAAGTATGTCTTACAAAAATTTTTTTTTACATAACTCCTGAGTGCATAAATAATAAATATTTTTCCTAATTATGATATTATAAAAACTATTTACTGTAATATAAAACTTTTACCATAAAATTTGTGGTTATAATATTTTGAGACATTCCTTTCTGTTTTTTCAGCAGATGGTTTCACAACAACGCATTTTAATTCACGAAGATTCCATGAACCTGTTAAGTCTTTATACCTCTCCCTCTTTACCCAATATCACTTTGGGGCTTCCAGCAGTGCCATCTCAGCTCAATGTAAGTCACTGCACATCACTCTATGTCATTCTGAGGGACATCTTCATAGGAAGACTCCTTGATGTTTAAATGAGGAGAAACTTGATGGTGCAACTTCTCCTTCACTGTTGACTGAGTTGTTCAAAGAGGGTCAATTCAATTTCTACTCAGAAATTATACTAGTGGATATAATAGCATATAAAATAATAACTGTATTAAAAATCACTAAAAAATAATAATAAAAAATAATAAACCACTCTCCAAATATATTATCCTAATAGCTCCACACAATCATCCCATGAAACAGAGATTATATCCACATTGTATGGAAGAAGCTGTTGAGACTTGGGGAGTTTAAAAACCCAAGATTTCAAAGCCAGTAGAAGCAGCCTGGAA
This sequence comes from Tamandua tetradactyla, assembly GCF_023851605.1. NCBI lineage: Eukaryota > Metazoa > Chordata > Mammalia > Pilosa > Myrmecophagidae > Tamandua > Tamandua tetradactyla. The sequence continues at coordinate 105,351,406 of NC_135327.1, read as the reverse complement.
CTCACCCCAGACCAGTGCTGAGACGGGGCGTCTGACACACAGCAGCATGTTTATAGATGTAGTTTGTGAATGGCTTTATTTTGGCAATTTGAGTTACTGACTCTGTAGTACTAAAGAATACATATCTAAAGAAAGTCTCTTAGAACAGTATTGAAGTATTTTCCAAGATTCAAAGTGAGTTAGTTAGTTTAAAAAGTCCTGACAAAAGTAAAATAGGGTCATTTAGAAGTAATTTCTTTACTAGTAGAAGAGAGCAGTAAATAGTCATAATTATTTTTTGTATATTCCCTAAAATATATAAAAGAAAGTTTTAGCCATTGTAAAAGACTTATAAGCCTAACCAAGACTAATTCTTCAATAAAATGTTAGTAGATATCATGATATAGAGGTCATGTGATAAATTGGGTTCTAAGAAAAGTTTATTCCAGCCCTTGTCACCAGTTTTTCCAATCTCAGGCAGCAGTGGCCCACTGAGTCCAGCATGTCTAACTCACATCTTTCACAATATTTCCTGCATCAGAAAATTATGAAGAGTTGACCATTTTGTGTCTAATTTAAATTCCTGATTATAAGAAATGTATGTGGTATGCTGTTATGTAAAAGAACACATATAGTATTTTAAATGATAAATTTTGCACAAGCACACATATAATAATATTTTAAATGATAAATTTTGACCTTGTGTTCAGTATCTACTGTAAAAATCGATGAGCCATTTTTATTATAGCTGGAATTTTTAATAACTGTGATTTTATCTCATGTGATACGATGATCTTATACCAATGGGAAAAAAGCAAAATTTGGATGCTGTTTCATACCTGGGGATTGCAGAGGAAAGGCTTTAAAATCCCAAATTTACTTATGCCCTTGAAACTTCACATTTAGCATTTGTAGACAATTGATTATAGTGAAAAGGAAAAAGAATTAGGAATGAAACTAAACCCAAATATTCATGGATAATATTTTAGTACCTTCACTTATTAAAAATTATTTTTCTTCTCTTCAAATGATTCCTATCTTTTATGATGAGAAGTAAATACACAAAACACAAAAACTTCTCATGATACATGAATAGGTATTTTATTTTCCTATGTTCTAAGGCTTGCCTCTCTGCTAATGCACACATATACTATTTAAAGTGGTTAGCGAAAATGTTTTTTTCCAAAAAACCAAGTACTACAGCTAGACCATTTAATGTTTCAATGGTAATACAATTTGGTACCATTGGATGAATAAACCAATGTGGTTTGGATTGAAGTTTCATTTTTCTTTGCTTCCATTTGGTGTGGATGCAGCTATCACAATTAATATTTCAAGCTTAGCATTGCTTTGGCCAAGGGATCTCTAATATTCCATTTCCCTATTGAATCATGGGTAATTTTAAGGAAAAGAGGCCAGAACAAGGAATCACTTCTAGATTAAACATTGCATTGACTTGCTCTGTGACTCAGACAAGCCATTTACCTCTTTTTCTTCAATTTCTCCATCACTAAAATTGCTTTGTTTCCCTGGTGCACAGCAATTTTGAAAGATGAAACGTGAGTTTTGAAAAGAAACATGCCACGTAATTTTGAGGTATTAAACTTCTGCTTTTGTAATACCAAAATGACCACTGTTCATTAAGTTCTTTTAATAGGATAATACAGTATTACTATGGATGATATAATTATTATTGCCTTATTACTGTGTTATCATACATTTCAAGTTAATAGCACTTTAATTTGATATCTGATTTCACTTGTAGTTTACTTTACTAAACAAAAGTATCTGGATGTCATTTTCAATATTTAGAGATTTGGGGATCTGTTGTGAATTTATGTATATACGTGTTCAAATCAAATTTTTTAATACATTTTTCACATACTTCCATTGAACTATTTAGAGAATTTTATTTTAAAAATTAAATTTTTGAAACTTACAGCTCTGTGAACTCATTGGAGGAAATGTAGAGAAAGAGAGAATTGTTCCTTTACTGGAAACTCTAAAATTACAGACCATTTTATCTTCAGCCTCTTAATCCCTAGGATACAGTCTTTAGTTTAGCTGCTTGAATAAATTTTATTTTTCCAACAAACCTTTTTTTTTTTTTAAGCAGTGTATTTAAAAATACTTTTAAGGTAAACTTCCCATGTCTTAAGCCAGCAATCAGCATATATTTTAATGTTAAAAAGTAAATTTTTTTATTTTAAGTTCAGTAAATGATACCCAATATTAAATATTCTCTGGTGCTTCAGTCTTGTCTTTATTTACCCTTTGTTAATTCAGTTCATTTTTACAAGACATTTTCCCTACTCAGCCATTAGGTGAGAGGGAATTTTTGTCTTGGGAAATTATGGCATAAGAAACCGCTCTAATGATGTACAGACTTAATGACCCGGCCCACATGGATGAAAGTAGGTAAACTTATCTTTATTATTTCTTGACACAGGCTTCAAATTCTCTCAAAGAAAAACAGAAGTGTGAGACGCAGACGCTCAGACAAGGCGTTCCTCTGCCTGGGCAGTATGGGGGAGCCATCCCAGCATCTTCAAGCCATCCCCATGTGGCTTTAGAGGGAAAGCCCAACAGCAGCCACCAAGCTCTCCTGCAGCATTTATTACTGAAAGAACAAATGCGACAGCAAAAGCTTCTCGTGGCTGGTAATTAGCAATGCCATTGTTTGTGGTCACTTTAGGGCTTTTATCAGGGATCCAATATAATGTCTGTTTAACTTACGGCCCTAGTAAAGGTTTAATGTTGTACAAGACTCTCCCCATCTGTGCTGCTATCCTTATTCCTTTCTTTAGAGCCACACATACACATAACCCCCAACAACCTCTCATGCTAGAATGGACTGCTGGGGAGTCTACATCAAATACATACCTGGTCAATCCTTTGGCATTTCTGTTTCCCCCCCACCCAACCTAGACTTCTGGTGTGTGTTTGTTGGTATCACTACTTTTCATAAAAGCTATTCCATGTATCTATTTTCTGTGGCTTCTTGTCTTTTCTTAAATAAAAGTATGTGTGAGTGTGTGTATACCTATACATATATATGTGTGTCTGTGTTGTTTTTCAGGTGGAGTTCCCTTACATCCTCAGTCTCCCTTAGCAACAAAGGAGAGAATTTCACCTGGCATTAGAGGTACCCACAAATTGCCCCGTCACAGACCCCTGAATCGAACCCAATCCGCACCTTTGCCTCAGAGCACGTTGGCTCAGTTGGTCATCCAGCAGCAACACCAGCAGTTCTTGGAGAAGCAGAAGCAATACCAACAGCAGATCCACATGAACAAAGTAAGCCCCCAAGCCAGGTCCAACTGTCATAACCACCAGTGTGGAAGTCGGGGATCTCTTCGCAGATGTGGGTGCATGAAGGGAGGGTGTTGGCATCGGTCACAGCAGTGAACTGGGTGCCATCCCAGCTCTGCTCTCGGTGCTCCAGGGCACAATCACAGCATCAGTGCTTTCACCATCACTACACTCAGGGCACGTTTGTGGTAAAGTTGAGATTAGCGCTTAGCGAGGCCTTTTATGATGACTGTCTTTATTAATATACAAAGCCATATAGGCACATGTGTGTGGAGATCCATTTTTAGTGAAAAGGCTCATTGTGCTGGAGTGACCCATCAGAAAATTACACAGGTGCTGGCAGGTATGGCAGGGTTGCCAAGATGGTGTTTCTCGGCAATTTGTGTTGTATTGATTTTTTCCTGTGCTCCACTTCATTACAAAAAGCATTCAAAGCAGTTTCTTGGAAACTTGTGAAAATTTCTTTCTGGCAGTCTTATTGTGGCTGAGATGGACGTTGGAAGTCTGTACCACACCACATCTTTAGGAGCTCTCCTGGTGCAGTAACCACAGAGAAACAGTGATTACAGTAAAACATTTCCAATGAATATGTAAGCCAGATGATATTATGGGACTCAGACTGTACAATTGTATCCCTGCTCTGAGCTATGGTAGGTTTACGGATGTAGAATTTTCTCATTCCAGGAGAAGGTCAAGGTCCTGGATACCAAAATTCTGTTCCCTCTCTCATGCTGTATCACATACAAACCTCTTAGGGAGGCATAGGAAGCATTATGTTGAGAAATGATGTCCTGCTTACTGGTGATTGGTGACTAAAAATTTATTTAGAAACTGAATGCTTTATTGTATTATGATGTTAAAAATATCCTCTTGGGAAAAGGTCTAAGCATCTTCATCATGAGCTTGTCCTAGAACAAGTGGGGCTGGAGTTTTTCTCTTCGCTCCAGCTTCCATCTTAACAAAGGCAGAACTATAAAGGGAACATGGGCTGAATTCCACCAGTACAAAACAGAAATTCCTCCTTCCCACCACCCACTGCTGTTAAAGGTTGATGTATATGGGGAAGGGGGGACTGGGGGAGAGTTGGCAATAGCCCTCTCTAGTCTAGTCACCATACATTGTAGACTCTTTCTGTGTCATGAAATTTACACCTGTTTTTTTCCTACCATATTTCTTTAATTTTGTCAAACTATTTTTTAGGATATCAGTCATTAGGGAAGAATCAAACCTCTACCTCTGTATAATGGTGTAATACTTGTTGACTTTGAAAGTGACATTATATGCTTTTGCTATATTACGCTAGTGTTAATTTGTTTAATGGTTTCTCAGAACAACTTAAAATGACTTCTTGAAACCACTATCCCTTGAGATAACTGCATGGTAAAGATTTGGAATTCTAAATTTCACTTGATAATATTTTGATCTTGAATTAGGTTCATTTTTAAATTAGTATTGGATTGCCACTCTTCTATTTCCTAGAAATATGTGGCTATGCATATTCCACCAACTGTGCATTATTTGATCCTTTTGAAATCATGGTCAGCAAATGATTCCTTTAGATATATTTTAAAGTACATTTTTATGGCCTACAGCTGCCACTGTTTCTGACTCAAATCATATGCTAATACCAGAATATTTCTGCTTTGGTATCACACTTGATATTTTGACAGGCAGATGGTAAACCCCGTCACGTGGAAGAAACTAAGGTGAAAAGCAAGCATTCGCATGTTAGTAATGAGAAATGCAAATCTTATCAGGACCTTCTCCCATGTGGAGCTGATTCCTTGGAATCTGTTAAGTATTCTCTCCAAAATTAGAAACAAACCTGTACTTTTAGGTCCATGCTTGTACAGTGGTTTGATTGTTGAATCTTGTCTTAATTAGGCAAAATGAAGACCAGAGAACTTCAAAGTACAGCCCTGATATTTATATGTTAAACCCTCTCTGCTTGGGTGTTTAGATTACTCAAGCAGGTCTCCAGTTGGCTCTTCTCCAAGTATGGATTCCTCGTGTTTAATAAAGATGGCATATGTACATTGCTTATTCTCCAGATTTTGGAAATATTTCACGTACCCTCAATTGTCTAAGGGAACATAGAGGAATGTTATTAAAGAAAAGACTGAACCTATTCTAAAGTATTCAGAAAAGAACTTACAAGATGTGAATTGCTACTGTTTGCCCTTCCCTCTCAGGCAATGAAGACGTTTATTTCATGTTGTGTCCAACCATAAATGAGATGCACAAAATAGCAAGTTTCTGTAGAATAATATATTTGTGTGTACTCTGTCTAGCCATTTAAAATACCTGCTAGTGAGAAATAACCATAGAAAATCAATTTAATTTTTGGTCATTTCTTCCAATTTCCATGTATGAACCTTATTGAATCCATTCAGACTGGCGCCAAATAGTTAGCATCATAAAATCTGGCATTTATTCTTGAGACACTTAGTATAGCAGGAAACAAAGCACACATGAAGGCATAGGTGAGCAAATGATATATTTTAAAATGTCATTTTCTTTTATCCCCTTGACTTTTTTATGGCTCTTTTTGAGGAATTTAAGAAAAATGGAATGTGAGAGAACTAAAAATAAGTGTTTGTCTCTAAGCTTATATCAGAATAAATACAATTGGCTTTCCTGGTATGAAATTTATAAAGATATGTTTGAATTACTAATGATCTTTAGAAGAAGTAGAAACAAATATAGATTTTGGAGCATAGTTCATATAATTAACTTTGGAAGTCGTCCTCATATCTTATTATTTTAATGTGTTTTTGAAAGCAGTCGTTCAGGTTTGGTATGAGTATACATATTATTAATATGATTAATAATATCATATTAAATAATTTTACCTATCCATTGCCTGATACCTTAAAGACATTTGTATGGGAAATTTGGATGCCTTAAGAATTATTTGCCTCATATAATTATGGTATAAGCACTCAAAAGCTTATGAGAAATATTATCCCCTTACTTGGGTTTATATAGTATTTGTATTGTTATACCTGCTGTTACATAATAGGACAAATGAGAAAGGTGAGTTTTGGACTGGAGAGGAGAACCTGTCACAATGATTTACCTCTGCTCATCAGTTTGAATATTCGGTATTCTGTGAAAGTATTTTAATCAATTTAACCATAAGAAAATCTTGGCTTAAATATTTTTCTTTTGATTTTTTGAAACTTTAAAACATTCATAAGTGCTTTGAACAGTTTCTATTGCTAATTTATGGTAAATCATGTGACTCAGATTACTTCGAGCCTTTTCAAAAAAAAAAGAGTTTTTTGATACTGGCATCAAAAGAAGACTGTTGCTTCTTCCTGTATATTTTATTTTCTTATTGGAAGAAGAAAAATATCTAAGATAGAATTCCCCCAAAATATAAAATAGCAAATGAAAAGATAAATAGGGTATTGGTAATTTTCTCCTGAGCCCATTTCATGCTTAAGTATTGCCACAGATTTTTTTTACGGGTGAAACAGCTCTATGATAGATGAAAACAAAACCCACCACAGTTACTTGGACATAGCTATGATTTTGTAGGAGCATTCTAACCACTGCCTAACATTAATAAAGGGAAAATCCTAGTTGTACTACTTTGTGAGTGATAACAGAAAATTTCCAGGGTATCTTCAGGCATTTTTATTCTGAGATCATTTTACCTAGGTTTTTCCCTACCCCAAAATGACAACACTATTTTAAAAATTATTTCTCTATTATAGTATTAATAGAATAGCATTGATTCATGCCTCACTGCTTCTATTTTAATTAGAATAGCAATACCTTCTTTTAATACCTATGTTTTCCATTTTTATTCTATCAAATCCATATTACATTTATTGTTAGAAAGTTCTCTCTTCATTCAGTTGCTTATTTGAAATATGAATCTATCCACGTGTCCTTTCAGCAAATAATTATTGAATTCTTGAATTGCTGAATTCCAGTTTGTGCTGGGCACTGTTTTAGGTACTAAATAAGCACCATGGGCTATCCTCATGGAGCTTACATTATGGGATGAGGGAAGTGTTTTACATTTGAATGTTTTATTCAAATAAACAGCAATATAATGTGTTAAGTATTAGGATAGGGAATAAAAAGAAGGATTTCTTTGATTTCTTGATTTCTTTGAGGAAAAAGGACTTTAGAGTTTTACTTTATTTTGGGGAGGGGGTGCATGGTCCAGGAATCGAACCGAGGTCTCCTGCATGGAAGGTGGGCATTATAACCACTGAACTGAGGTTTTTAGAGTTTTAAATTACCTCTCTGGGTTATCTTGTCCTCTTTAAGTCTTTTTCTTTTTCTTCTATTTTATTCTTTTGTCTCTCTCACTCTCTCTCTCTCTGTAATATCCTCTGTGATAAATATCATATACATTCCTATGACTGGATATCAGCCAACACCTTTTTAAGAACCCACATAAATCATGAGATGATATCTTATATATGTCAAGGTTCAGTCTAGATATAAGTATTTATTATATATTTATTACTATGATACTTAGGCATTTTGACATGAGTGCTATTTTATCATAATAAAAATATATCTAAGACAAGACCAATAAAGGAGAGGCCAAGCAGATGTCTTATGTTGCCCTTATTAAGACAGGTAGACATTATGTTCTGACAAGTAAGGCATGAATATAATTATGCTCAAATGCTGGATCAGAGCAATTGGGGAGTTTTCATGAGTTTTTGGAAGAGAATTTGATCCTTTGAGTAGTGCCTGTTGTATTCCTTTTCTTGACGTGATTTTCTAATGCAAACGTTGCATGGTCTCCCTAACCCTTCATGATTCATACCCACTCCTTGTCCCCAGCCACCCATCCACAGCAACCCAAGAGAGTAGCTATTCTTCCAGGCCTGAGGTCACAGGCAAACATAGCATGCATGTGTGTGTGTGCGCGTATGCATGCGTTCTTCTCCTTATAAAGTATCCCTAAAGGCAGTTCTAACAAGGAATTGCAAAACTAGCTTTTGCTTTAATTGAACAAAGTATGTATTTTCCCAAAGAGGTTAATTTGAAGAATAAAGATCATATGGATGTATACATTTAAGAAGTTCACATTTTTCAAAATCATACTTCATATACTTAAGCAAGAAAATACTTCCTGTTGGCTTTATTTTAATAAGGCTAATTCTATCTATACCTTTCTCATGGGCAAATTAAAATTTTAATTAGAATTGGGTGAGAGGCGGGCCACGGTGGCTCAGCAGGCAGAGTTCTCACCTGCCATGCCAGAGACCCAGGTTCATTTCCCGGTGCCTGCCCATGAGAAAAAAAAAAAAAAAATGATGAGGACTCTCTACCAGTACTTGCTTTTTCCTACATCTATTTCTCCTACTGGCTTCCTTCCTCCCCTTCTGTTATGCACAGTGCATCTTGCATATTTCTAGCCTGTTATCCATAGATGCCTTAAGGATGTGAACATTTCATTAATACCAGCTACTATATTTATATATAGGATTTACTGTATGATCAGAACCATATCAGCTTTTCATATATCTATTATCTCCTCAACATTATCAACTCATTTTTTAATATCAGGAAAATTCATTTTAAAGGACTTACTTACTTTGATCATGACAACAGGGCTAGCAGTTGACCAAGCTGAAATTCCCACATAGGTTATATAACACAAAAGCCTTTCCTTAACCACTGTTGCTTATAGTCTCCAAGTTGTTTTTAGAACCAAGCAGGAGGTAAGATTTTCCTAATTACATTTGTGCCAAGAACTAGAAACTCAGAAATAAACACAAGGCAAATAAATAAAAAGGAAAGGTCATGTTCTTTCCTGTGTATTGGTTTGGATTTGCCAGCATCCAACAGTCCCTTTTCCCAACCCTGCCTCCCACCTTTCCATGCATTACCCTCTATCCAGCTGCTCACTTTGTCTCTCTTCGCAGACCTGATGGCAGGGTGTTCTGATAGGCTGACAATTCATAAGGCTTTTCAGAGTAGTTTGTGTGAATGTGGTACAGAGCCAACTATATAGGCAGACCCCATTTAGTTCCTCACACATGTTGTCACGCTGCCATTTTTCAGATTGGACAAACATCGTCTCACAGGAGTTCTGTGATTGGACAATTCAGATTGGACAAACATCATCTCACAGGAGTTCTGAGCAAGCAAAAGTTTAACTGAACTTAAACTTGATGAAGTTCAGTTAAACTTCATCAAGTTTAACTGAAATGCAAATGTTGGCATCTCATCCATGGGTGATGGTTGGAAAATGCCTTGTTTTAAGTTTTGAAAAATGGATGAGTAGAAATTTGAACTGGGCTTTCATTTAGAAAAGTAGGCATTACTGTTGTCAAGTTTAATTTCTTTCTATCCACTTGACAGCTTGTTTCCATGTAGACTCTTTTAATCACTCATTTAGAATTACATTTTGTCCATTAGATAGATAATATGCCCAAAAACTTTAGCAAGCATTGAAAGGCAGTCTTAATTTTATAACAGTAAAAAGCCTCCTAGATTATTTATCTATCTCCGAAGGTTTATAAGAGAAACTTTGACTTTACCCTTAAATAGATGCTATTTTGACATGATTAGCCCAATGTAAACAGATCTTTGTATGTATGTAGTGGGTTTCAAAAAAGCCACTTATTGCCGCTTTACTGGCTTACATCATCACAGAGAATTCATATAGAAGCATTTCACCATATAATTACAAGTTGATGGTTTATAATATACAGAAAATGACTTGATGCTTTATTATTAGATGTGATGAAATGCTGTGTTTGAAAAAGAAACTAACTGGCCATTTCAGTGAATTAATGTACACGATTCAGAAACATTCTCCGTGCTGCTTTCACAACTTGAAGACCAAGGGAAAGAACCTCGGCCTTTCCTTGTCACTTCACACTGTTAAACTGTTCTGAGATGCTTTTAGTGAATGGGAAAAACAATAGTTGACTATGAGGTAAGAAAACAGGGGAAAGAAAAATACCTAGGGAATTAAACCATGTGAGTAGTTTGACTGATGTTGATTCCAGGCAGTACAAAGCGAGAGGAAAGCTAAATAATTTGGTTGTTTCCCAACCTTGACAAATAGTTTCAGTTGACAGAATGAAATAATTAAGGCTTGCTAAGGAATTTTTAATATAGCTAAGAGATTTGTGGAAATGAAAACCACAAATGTGTAGCAGTCTATTACGGATTTTCGTTGCTCGTAAGTTCCTGATTTTCGTTCCTTTTTTCCTGCAACTTTGTGCTCTTTCTCTAAATGCTTATAAAATCTGAGGGATTTTAGTGACCCTGAAATGTCATCTGGCCTAGAGTATTCCCATGCCTTCAGGCTGAATCCCAATCCTAAATGTCCTGTTACTCTCTTGTTACTAGCTTAGTTGTATCAGCTAGTAATAAAAAAATCACTTATAAAAAATAATATACTGGCATGGAGTAATTGATGGTATTCCTTAAACATTTATTTATTCACAACTATGCAGCATACTGGAAATTAATAAAAGGAGGCATGTTATTTTCCCTGAATGGGCTCACACACCTGCAAACAGATAATTAAAATCAAAGATGACTCCGTATAATGCACAGCCCATGTGGATTGCAAAGTCTGGAATGCTCACCAGTCTTTCCAAGAGAAGTCTGGGGTCCTGCACAGTTAATTATTCGTTTCACAACTTTGGTGAAAGGGTTCATCCTCTTTGTCTAGTAATCCTCTAATGCATAGGTCTTAGTGACGTATAGGGATAAAATGAGCGTGCTTTGTAAATATGGTAATCACTACTGAAATTTAACACGGTATTTATATCCTTAGAGAACATTAGAGTCTATTTTCCTTATTCTGTCAATAAAAAGTAATTGTCTGGGGGGCGGGCTGCGGTGGCTCAGCGGGCAAGAGTGCTTGCCTGCCATGCCGGAGGACCCCGGTTCGATTCCCGGCCCCAGCCCATGTAAAAAACAAACAAACAAACAAAATATAATAAAAAAAATAAGAAAATGTTTAAAGATGTTTCCCTTTCTTCCTCCCTTCCTTCCTTCTATCCTTCCTTCCTTCTCTGTCTTTCTAAAAAAAAAAAAAAAAAAAAAAAAAGTAATTGTCTGGAAGTATTAGAATACCTCCAACAAATACATTCCCCATTTGTCTAAATATTGCAGTAAGCTGCTTTGTGGTAAGCCAAACCAACAGGCCCCTTCCAGGTCTCTCCTGCATCTTCACATTAGGTCATAGATTATCAGGAAGCAACCCTTGTTTTCTCTTTGGAGCAATATTATAGCAAGTGATTAATTTTTTGAACTGAGGTATAATTTATGTACAGTAAAATGTATTCCTTTTGCTGTACATTTCAGTGAGCTTTTTAAATTGAAGTTGTAGGTTTTCAGAAAAATCATGTGGAAAATACAGAGTTCCCATATAGTCCCCATGCATACACGCACAGCCTTCCCTGCTATTAGCACTTTGCATTGGCATGGTATTTTTGTTGCAATTGATAAAGCTATTATAATACTAACTTATATAAGGGTTCACTGTTTGTGTTATGCAGTTCTTTGGGTTTCTGAATATTTTATTCTGGGAACATATGTACAACCCAAAATTTCTCATTTCAGCCACTTTGGAATATACGCTTCAGTGCTGTCCGTTCCATTCGCAGTGCTGTGCTGCCATCCCCACCGTCCCCACCATCATACAAAAACCTTCCCATCACAGGCAAGCTAGAGAACAGTTCCATCAGCTTCCAGAATGCCCTCTGCAGTCAATCCCAGCCCTTGACAAAGTGGTTGAGTTTTTGACCAAGAGAGGAACATAAAATAAATCACAGACTTGGGGGATGGTTAATTTTAAGAGCACACAGTCATCAGTCCTGAAGGATCTAAACCATAGAACACTCAAGGGAGAACGGACTTGGGATGTTATTCAGAGGACGTAGGCTGGGCCAGTCCGATGGACCTGCTGCCTTTGGCCTGCCTGCTGGCTTACGAACATTTGAATTAATGGCCCATCTTTAAAAACAGAAAGATTTCACGTAAAATATCTACATTTCTGGCATTTTCTGAAAAACTGGAAAGTTTGGCCACATGAGGCCCCCATGTCCATGTGACACTTATTATCTGGGGCTAACATTATGTAACATAAAAGGACATAAAACTACAAAGTATTGTAAAACAAAGAAAAACAACGCCTTTGAGTCCTAGTTAAGAAAAATCCCTAAAAGTCCTTACACGCTGCTACTGAGGATTTTATATTCTGAAAGGTCACTGTTCTTGCTTCCATTTTTGCCCCCCTAAAATCCAGTCTTCTTATAGCAACCAGTGAGAAATGTAAATCAAATCATGTCGCGAACTTGCTTAAAATCCCTCTGTTGCTCCTTGTTTGTAGGATAAACTCCAAACACCTTTGCATGGGCTACAAAACTGTCATGATCTGTCTCTTGCCTCCTCTCTGACCTCATTTCCTCCCTTCCTTCCTTTGCTGATCTCCACCTTTGCTGGCCTCTTCTCTGGTTTTGGAGAATCTCATTCTACCCCCAGGAGTTGTGCCAGCTGTAGTTCTATATGGAATGCCCCACCCCCAAGCCTTCCCCATGGCCAGTCTTGCTATTGGAGTGTCTCAGCTCAAACTTCAACCTTTTCAGAGGGGCCTCCCCTGCCCATCCAAGCTAAGGTAAACACAAACACCCCCACCATTCTCTGTCACATCACATTCCACTCTTCAGTTGTTCACTGTCTGTCTTTCAGCTGAGAGCTGGGGTCTTGTGTAATTGACCACCCTCTTCCCAATGCCTTGTACATAGTAAGTGCTCAATAAAAATTTGTTGAACAAATGAGTACATGGGCAATTTCTCTAAACTAGTTGGGAAGAGGAAAATTTGAAATAGCTCTCCAGAAGGGAATAATTATTTAAATTGCTGAACTATTAAGGAGTTTTGAGAACCAGGGAAAGGATATTTTGAGCAGGTATTGTTTGGGGGTATTTATTAATAATTCACATGGTCCTTAAGCCTAATTTATACCTCTGCAACATTGGTAAGACAGGATTTTTTTTTAGTTCACACCTTTAATTTACGTGACTAATGCACAAATATTCTGAAAATCTTTCTTCTCTTGTTATTTAATTTTGGTCCTTCTGAACCAAATCCCTAAAATCCACAGAAGTGAAATAAATGGCATGAGGTATTTTGGCTTGAGGCCAGAGTTCTCTATAGATCTGTCCATTTGAAAGCCCTCCACACTGCCTGTTGTTTTTGAGAATAGTCAGTTTCAGAATTGAAACAGAATCTTATTATTTTTCAATCTAGTTTCCCTTGGGGCTTAAGGCGAAAGTTTTATTTTCCAAAAGAAGAGTTTCACATTTATATCAATGAAAAAAAATGTACTTTTGTCATTCCCAAGTAAAACCCTTCTTAATATCTGTGGCAAAATAAGAAAATAATGACTTGAGGTGAAGTTCATTTTACGCAGTTTAATAATCACATTCAAGCACGTGTGCTCACTGGTTTGTGTCGACAATTTCAGGGAAGGAAATGTTTATCAGAAATGGATGTACTCCTTTTGTTGAAGTTCTGTATCTGAAGCTATTTAGGGGTCATAAAAGATTTCTGTGGGAAAAATTAAAATTGTAGATTTTAAGGATATATCATTTAAAGCACTTATTCTTATGCTGATTTGTATCACACAGCTTAATTTATACAGACATGAGCCTAATTTCCTAATGTGTAAAGATTAGCAATACAGCCTTTAAATGTAATTTAATGAATTTCAAATTATTTGCCAAGAGAATTTATGTTATTTAACATGGAATGTAAAATATTGAAATTATTGCTGTTCTGACCCTATTAGGGATTAGCAAGAATGGCAGAATTGAGTTGCAATATTTTAAAGTGTTAGAAGCTTAATAGATGTTCATGCTGTTTTGCCTGTAGAATATTTGTGTGTTAAACACTGGCCAGAGGCTGCTGTAGCCTTCTTAGTGTTTTGCACAATTGCTGTACAGTAGCATGAAAAATAGGGTGACGTGCTGACAGATGAGTCAGAGCACAGATAAAAGGAGCAGGAGGAGCTGTGCGGCTGTCGTGGTCTTTATCTCAGCTGGGTTCTTCACCAAAGTAACTCACCTGATGTTGGACGAATGGCACCTGGTGTGTGTTAGAGACAGCGCTTCAGCAGTGATTCACAGAGGCTCACATTTATCTGTCACACAGATGTTTCGTCTTGTGTCTTCTAGCCAGTGAGGCAACAGCTTGACTCTGCTAGGGTCTCTCTCCAGATGTTCAACTGGAGAGAGACCTGACCACCCCACTGAGAGTAAGCAGCCGTCTCTCCCTGCATCTGGGCCACTCAGCACCTGTGCCAGTTAGAAAGTGGTTAGCCCATACCATCTTCTTAATGGTCCTATTTTAGTTCCAAAACATACAGAAGACAGCATAATCAGAATACTACTTTCCTAACACATAGTCAGAAACTAACAAATAGCATCAAATAACATTTTATGAAAATACCTGAAATACGTCAGACATAGGCAGGCAGAGTTTTCTTTTTGTGAGCTTTGTTTGTAGGTATCACTCAATTTGATGTTAATTCCTAGTGTTTCTACTCTGGCAAATTTGGTTGTTTAAGTAAAAACCACTTTAATCAAAAGCCCAAACTGAGAAGTGTGAATGAATTGCCTCTATGCATTATATTTTTCAGTGCTGGCTACCAGAAGTCCCACTTACTTGTTTTATATTTTGGAATTTCAGAAAGACCACATTTTATTCCAGAGATGCGGAAGTGGTAGTTGCTGCTTGGTAGGCATTGACGTTTGCTTCATAACCTAGGAGGAAAACTGTCAAAGCATTGCTATGCAACACTGATTAAAGGTTTTAGATATTTAGGAAGCTCCAGCTCTCTGCCATGCAATATATTGGGTGGTAGGAATATAAAATGATGATCTACATCAAGCACATGTGCTTATGAAATTTATATTATAATGGAGGATGATAAACAATTAGTATTGTAAACATATGTAGCAACATGAGACCATGATAAGGGCTATAAAGAAAACATGTTAATGATAGTAGTAATGGAGGTGAAATCTCAGTGATGAGGAGCCAGTCAGGCATGCAAAGATTTGATGGAATGAAGAGAACACAGCATATGCAAAGACTCTGGTGAGAGCAAGTTTAGCATATTCACGGGATAGCCAAAAGGGTGATATAACTGAAGTTTATGAGGGAAGGAGGAAGAGGTACTAGATAAATTCAGAGAAGTAGGTGAGTCTAGATTAGAAAACGGCTTTATATTATGTTACGAGATTTGGATCTTATTCTAAACCTAATAGGAAGCCATTGGAAGATTGTAAATACAGAAATGATACATTGGTCTAGCTCATGTAATGATAATAATTAGAATTGCTGTAAAAGATTGGATTTTAGAAGGCCAAGAGGAAGCCCATACTGTAGGCTGTTTGTTGGGTCAGGCAGAAAATGATGGTATTTAGATCAACAGTGGTAGCTGTGGAGATGCCAGAGGTTACTAAGAGATTGAACGGAAAACATGGGTGAGAGGGAAACAAAGGTACATTGTGGACTTCTGGCTTGCTCTGTTGAGTGATGCTGTTTACTCAGATGAGAACTATTGGGTGGACAACACATCTGGGTGGAATGAGAATAAAGGTTTTCTCTGCAGTTTTTTAAGTTTAGATACCTGTTAGATATTCTAGATCCAAGTGGAGAAGTTAAATAGCTGAATCTGCAAATCTCGGGAGAGACTGGAACTGTTGACCTGGTTCAGTTGCCAGAGGAGAATATGGAGTGAGAGGTATAAAAACCTCTAGATTTCTGCTCTTTCTCCTTATTTTTCAAATAATCACAAATTCATTTTGTGACCTTGGAGAAGACTTGGCTTTCTTTGGGCAAATAAGGGTTTGAAGAATGTTATTAGAAAGGTTCCAACTCCAATATTTTATATCTATATGGCTTGCAGTCATACGTTACTGTTTTATGTCCAGGGAAGTTTCTTTTACAAACCGTTAAAGAATTCCTATGTTGGAATAAGATAATCTTTCCCATTTGGCCCTCTTGTCCAGGGATCACAGCATTATTCCTTCTGGCTATTTTTTTCCCTCATTTTTCCTTTTGTGCATCAGAAGTATAGATGAAGCCAAAAGCACTGCCTGGAGCAAAATAATCGTTTCTGAATTGTGCGCTGAAAATTGTTACACACAGTTTCATAGATGTATGGTTGTAACTACTGAGCAAATTTGATTCATTGGAATAAGTGAAGTGATTTCTGATTACTTCAGTGACCTCAAAATATATTAATAGGTCGTATTTCAGAAATTCTTCTGTTAAAATGTACCTATGATGTGTTTTGTGAATGTTTGGGATTTTATCTGCATTGGAGATTTTCTTTGGCTTATTTGCTTTCTATGGGAAATTGTATTCCAGTAAATTAAGACTAAAACACTTTATCTAGTCTCTGGCAATCCTTACACTGGTAATGTCAATCTCTTAAAGATCCTATGGTTTTGTCCTTTTTTAAAAAAATCGGTTTTATTGAAATAGTCACATTCCAAACAATCCAGCCAAAATGTGCAGTCATTGGCTCTTAGTAAAATCACAGATTTGTACATTCATTGCAACAGTCAGTTTTAGAACTTTTCATTACTCCAAAAAGAAAAACCCCATGCCACTTCTAAATCTCTCTATCCTTCCCCAACCACTAATCTATTTAAGTCTGTATAGATTTATGTATATTTACATTTTGTATCAATGGATCCATACAATATATAGTACTTTGTATCTGGTTTCTTTCACTTAGAATAATGTGTTTTTAAATTTTTTTTAAAAATTAGAGATTTTGTAGGTTTACAGAAAAGTCATGTAACAAAAACAATGTTCTCATATACCCTTCTGTAGTTGACACTTTGCATCAGTGTAGTGCCTTTGTTACAACTGATGAAAGAATATTAAAGTATTACTATTTACTATAGTTCATGCATATATTAGATGTATTTTTCTCATATTGCACCCCATCATTAACACCTTGTAATAGTGTACATTTTTTATAATTCATGAAAGAGCATTCTTATACTCTTACTATTAATCACAGTCCATTGTCCACAATCGGGTTCATACTAGTATACAGACCCATATTTTATCTTCTAATTTTCCTTTTAGTAACATACATGACCCCAACTTCCCCTTTCAACCACATCCACCAGTGTAATTCAGCACTGTTAATTATACTTGCAGTAATGTGCTACCATCATCACTACCCATCTCCAAACATTTACTATCAACCTAAGTAGAAATTTTACACAAATTAAACATCAGCTCCCCTTTCTCTACCTCCATTCTGTCCCCCAGTAACTTATTTTCTAGAGTATAACCCTGTGAGTTTGCTTATTATAATTAGTTCATATCAGTGAGATTGTACTATATTCATCTTTTTGTGTCTGGTTCATTTCACTCAACATAATGTCTTAAGGGTTCATCCATGTTATTGCATGCATCAGGACTTCATTCCTTCTTACAGCCAAATAATATTCCATCTTATGTATATGCCTTATTTGGTTTATCCATTCATTGGTTGACAGAACGGACACGGGTTGCTTCCATCTTTTGGCAGTTATGACTGATGCCACTATGAATATCGGTGAGTCTCTGCTTTCATTTCTTCTGGTTATATACCTAGGAGCAGGATTGCCAGATCGTATGGTAGTTCTACATTTAGCTTCCTCAGGAACTGCCAGACTGCCTATTCCCACAAGCAGGGAATGAGTGTTCCTATTTCTCCACATCATTTCCAACAGTTGTAGTTTTCTGTTTGTTTTTAATATGGCCATTCTAGTAGGTGTCAAATGATATCATGGTTTTGATTTGCATTTCCCCCAATAGCTAGTGATGTTGAAAATCTTTCCATGTGCTTTTTGGCCATTTGTATTTCTACTTTGGTGAAATGTCTATTCAAGTATTTTGCCCACTTTTAATTTGATTTTTTGTCTTTTTATTGTTGAGTTGAGAGATTTCTTTATGTATTCTGGATATCAAACCCTTATTGGATATGTGGTTTCCAAATATCTCTCTTGTTGAATAGGCTGACTTTTCACTTTCTTGACAAAGTCCTTTGAATCACAAAAGTTTTTAATTTGAGGAGGTCTAATTTATCTGTTTGTTCTCTCACTGCTTTTGCTTTGTATGTAATATCTAAGAAGACACTGCCTAACTGAATATTCTGAAGAAGTTTCCATACATTTTCTTCTAATGTTATGGTCTGGTTCTTATATTTAGGTCTTTCATCTAATTTTTGTATACGGTTAATTTTTGTATATGGTGTGAGATAGGGGTCCTCTTTCTTTTACATATGGATATCTATCTAGTGCTTCCAGCATTGTTTGTTGAAGAGACTGCTCTGTCCCAGTTGAGTGGACTTGGCTACTTCATTGAATATCAATTGTCCGTAGATGTGAGAGTCTATTTTTAAACTCTGAATTTGATTCCTTTGGTCAATATAGCAATCTTTATGCTAGTACCATGCTGTTTTGGCCAATCTAATTTTACAATATGCTTCAGAGTCAGAAATTTTGAGTCTCTAACTTCATTCTTTTTTTTTCAAGATGTATGTGTTTGTCTGTGATCCCTTACTCTTCCACACAAATTTGATGATTGCCTTTGCATTTCTGCAAGGTAGACTGTTGGAAATTTGTTTGGGATTGTGTTGAATCGATAATCAATTTGTGTAGAAATGACATCTTAACAATATTTAATCTTCCAATCTATGGACATAGAATGCCATTCCATTTATTTATGTCTGATTTCTTTAAGCAATTTGTAGTTTTCTGTCTACAAGTTCTTTACATCCTTGGTTAAATTTATTCCTTGGTAATCAGTTCTTTTAACTTCTATTGTAAATGGAATTTTTTTTTAACTTTCCTCTTCAGATTGGTCATTACTAGTGTATACAAACATTACTGATTTTTGCATGTTGCTCTTATACCCCATCATTTTGCTGAACTTGTTTTTTTTTAACTCCAGGAGCTTTGTTGTAGATTTTTCGGGACTTTATAGGACCATGTCATCTGCAGAAAGTGCAAGTCTTAAACTTCTTCCTTTCCGATTTGAATGTCTTTTATTTCTTTTTCTTCCCTAACTGCTCTAGCTAGAAGTTCTAGCACGGTGTTGAATAACCGTGGTCAGAGTGAGCATCCTTGTCTTGTTCCCAATCTTAGAGGGAAAGCTCTCAGCCTTTCACCACTGAATACTGTGTTAGCTGTGGCTTTTTCATATATGCTCTTTATCAGGTTGAGGAAGTTCCCTTCTATTCCTGTCTTTCAAAGTGTTTTATCAAGAAAGTATGTTGGATTTTGTCAAATGCATTTTCTGAACCAATCAAAAGGATCATGTGTTTTTTTTTCCCCTTTGCTCTGTTAACCTGGTGTATTATATTAATTGTTATCCCTTCCATACCCTGGATAAAACCCACCTGATTGTGGTGTATAATGTGCTGTTGGATTCAATTTGCAAGTATTTTCTTGGCGATTTTTCCATCTATATTCATTAGAGAAATTGGTCTGTAATTTTCTTTTCTTCCAGCATGCCTGTCAGCCTTTGTTAATAGGGTGATGTTAGTTCATAGAATAAGTTAGGTAGTGTTCCCTTCTCTTCAGTTTTTTGTAACAATTTGAGTAGGATTGGTATTCATTTTTTGGAATGCTTTGTGGAATTAATCTGTGAAGCCATCTGTTCCTGGGCTTGCTTTCTTTACGAGGTTTTTATATCTGATTCAATCTCTTAACTTGCAGCTGGTTTGTTGAGATCTTCTGTTTCTTCTAGAGTCAGTGTAGGTTGTTCATGTGCTTTAGGAATTTTTCCTTTCATTGGAGTTATCTAATTTGTTGGCATACAGATGTATATAGTACCCTTTTTATTTCTGTGGGTTCACTAGAGATAGCCCCCCTCTCATTTCTGATTTTATTTAGTATTCTTCTCTCCTTTCTTCTTCCTCAGTCTAACTAAAGGTTTATCAATTTTATTGATTCTCTCAAACAACCAACTTTTGGTTTTGTTAAATCTCTCTACTGCTTTTTGTTGTTGTTGTTCCCAATTTCATTTATTTCTGTCTTTTGTTGTTTGTTTCCTTCTGCTTGGTTTGGGATTGGTTTGCTGTTAGATCTTTGATTTTAGCTCTTTCTTATTTTTTAATGTAGGCATTTAAGATAAAAATTTTCCTCTCAGCACTGCCTTTGCTACATCTTGCAAGTTTTGATATGTAGTGTTCTTGTTTTCATTCATGTTAAGATATTTACTGATTCTTCTTGCAATTTCTTCTTTAACCCACTAATTGTTTGAGAGTAAACTCCGTATATTTATGAAATTTCCAGTTGTCTGCCTGTTGTTGATTTCCAGCTTCATTCCATTGTGGTAAGAAAGTTCTCTGTGTAATTTCAGTAATTGTAAATTATTTGAGACTTGTCTGCGATATAACATGTGGTCTGTCCTAGAGAGTGATCCATGAGTAGTTGAGAAGGATGTATATCCTGATGTTTCGGGGTGCAATGTTCTGTGTATGCCTGTGTTCTAGTTTGCTAGCTGCCAGAATGCAATATACTAGAAATGGAATGGCTTTTAAAATGGGGAATTTAATAAATTGCTAGTTTACAGTTCTTAGGCTGAGAAAATATCCCAGTTAAATCAAGTCTATAATAGAAATGTCCAATCAAAGGCATCCAGGGAAAGATACCTTGGTTCAAGAAGTACGATGAAGTTCAGGGTTTCTCTCTCAAGTGAGAAGGCACATGGCGAATACAGTCCGAGTTTCTCTCTCATCTGGAAAGGTACATGGTAAACTCAGTCAGGGTTCCTGTCTCATCTGGAAGGGCACATGGCGAACAAGGCATTATCTGCTAGCTTCTTCTCCTGGCTTCCTGTTTCATGAAGCTCCCTGGGAGACATTTTCCTTCTCCATTTTCAAAGGTCCCTGGCTGGTATACTCTGCTTCTCGTGGTTATGTCATTCTGCTCTGCTCTCTTATTCTCCAAAATGTTTCCTCTTTTATAGGACTTCAGAAACTAATCGAGACCCACCCAAGTGGGTGGAGACATGCCTCCCCTTAATCCAGTTTAACAACCTCTCTTGATTAAATCACATCTCCAGGGAGATGATCTAATTACAGTTTCAAACATACAATACTGAATAGAGATTAGAAGAAAAGGCTGCCTTTACAAAACGGGATTAGGGTTAAAACATGGCTTTTCTAGAGTACATACATCATTTCAAACCAGCATAGCCTGTTAGGTCTAGTTCATATATCGTATTTTTTAAGTTTACTATTTCCTTATTGATCCTCTTCTAAATGTTCTGTCTGTTGATGACAGTGGTGTATTAAAATCTCCAACTATTGTTGTAGAGACATCTATTTCTCCCTTCAGTTTTGCCAGTGATTGTTTTGTGTATTTTTGGGTGCCTTGGTTGCTGCATAAATATTTATGATGATTTACTCTTGGTGGGTTTCTCCTTTTATTAATAGAGAGTGTCCGTTTTTGTCTCATATAACAGTTTTGCATTTAAAGTCTACTTTGCCTGATATTAGTACCATCTTAAATATTTATGCAGCTAACCAAGGCACCCCAAAATACACAAGGCAATCACTGGCAAGACTGAAGGGAGAAATAGATGTCTCTACAACAATAGTTGGAGATTTCAATACACCACTGTCATCAACAGACAGAACATTTAGAAGAGGATCAATAAGGAAATAGTAAACTTAAAAAATACGATATATGAACTAGACCTAACAGGCTATGCTGGTTTGAAACAATGTATGTCTCATGTAACAGTTTTGCATTTAAAGTCTATTTTGCCTGATAGTACCACAGCCCTTTTTGGTTACTTTTTCCATGGAATATCTTTTTCCAGCTTTTCACTTTCAACCTATTTATGTCCTTTGATCTAAGATGAGCCTCTTGTAGACAGAAAATAGATGATCACACTTTTTTTTATCTATTCTGCCAATCTCTGCCTTTTGATTGGGGAGTTTAATTCATTAACATTCCATGTTATTACTGTAATGGTAGTACTTGCTCTCTTTATCCTTTGGTTTCTTTACATCACATGCTATTTTTGTCTCTCTTTTTAACCTTTTAGTTACTCTTACTGATAAGTTTCATGTCTAAACTTCCCTCTAAGCCTCTCTGTCTTGTCCTTTCCACTCAGCCTACAGAACTCTGTTTAGTATTTCTTGTAGGGTGGGTCTCTTGTTAGTGAACTCTCTGTTTCTGTTTATCTGTGCATATTTTAAACTCACCTTCATTTTTGAAAGATACTTTTTCTGGATAAAGAATAATTGGCTGGCAATTTTTCTCTTACATATGTCATACCACTGCCTTCTTGCCTCCACAGTTTCTGATGAGAAATTGGCACTTATCTTATTGCAGTTCCCTTGTGAGTGATGAATTGCCTTTCTCTTGCGGCTTTGAAGAGTTCTCTCTTTATATTTGGTGTTTGATTTTCTGATTAGTACATGTACCAGAGTAGGATTTATTCTGTATTCTGTGATTCTTGGACAAATGTATTTATGTCTTTCATAAGAGTAGGGAATTTTTTAGGCACTATTTCCTCAAATATTCTTTCTGCCCCTTTCGCTTTTATTCTCCTTCAGGGATACCCACAATGAAAATGTTTGTACACTTCATGCTGACATTCATTTTCCTGAGACCTTGCTCAATTTTTCCATTCTTTTCTCTATCTGTTCTTCTGTTTGCAAGATTTCAAGTCTCCTTTCTCCCTGTTTAAATCTGCTGTTGTATGCCACTAGTGTATTTTTAATTTCTTTTTTGTGCCTTTCATTCCCATAAGTTCTGTTATGTTTATTCTCATGCTTTCAAATTCTTCTTTATGTTTACACAGTGTCTCCTTAATATAATTTATCTCTTTAGTCATATTTTCCTTCATCACCTTGAATTGATTTAGGAGACTTGTTGTAACATTTTTTATTAGTTGTTCCAAATTCTGTGTCTTCTCTGAAGTTTTAATTCTTTTTACTGGACCGTATCTCAAATTTTAATTCTTTCATTTTACTGGACTATATCTTCCTGCTTCTTAGTATGGCTCACACATTTTTGTGGATATCTAGGCATCTGATTATCTTGATGCTTTTTTTCTGGTCAGTTTCTCTGTTTTGCCTAGGGTTTTATTGTTGATTGACTTTGTGTTAAGGCTCTTCTTTGACACTTGGTTCCACTTATTCTAGACCTTTAAAATTGTCCATGTTTAACTGATCAGATTTATTTAACTCTTATTCATCTGATTCTTGTCCTGGTTATGTGAAACAATTTTTTTAGATTCCACTATCTGTACAATTGTTTCACCTCCAGGAGAAAGCTTCCTTTCCTCTGCTCCTTCTCTAGGACTCTTCATCTGTTTCATTAGTTTTGGTTTTGCCTCTATAGTTCCTGCTTGTTTGTTTACTTTCCTTTCATTGCCTCTAGCTGCTTTTGCCTGGAGGGTCACTCTGACAGGATGTTCCCACGTCAGTATTTCCAGCCAAAACAGGGCCAAGGACCCAGGTGGGGCATGCAGACTAGTTGCAAAGAGCCCCCTGGGGAGATAGTCAGGAGAGTTCTTGATGGTTGCTCTAAACTGTGCTTTTCTCATCTTCTCAGCAGATGGTGTTCTTCAGCCAACTTTCCCTGAAGTAGCCCAATGTCTTCTGCTGCCTTCATGCCTGGTTTTTAAACCCAGTGTCCTGTGGTCCCTGTCCAGGGTGGGCTAAAACTGTAGGTCAGAGTCGGGACCCAGTGATGGCAATTTGCTGACCTGAGCCTTGGTCAGTATTCAGCTTTGCCCTTCATGAGGAAGAGGGTCTCCACCAGACCCAAGGCAGCTAGCCTCAGGAGTGGGGTTGGGTGCCGGTCGTTGCCCCGAGCACCTTACTCACAGTTTTTTGCAGCAGTGTCTCAACCTCTTTGTCCCACTCTTCCCTGAATGCAGTACGGTGCTCCCCTGGCCTCCAGAGCTGTTTCCAACAGTTTCTGCTTGTCCAGTAGCTTCTTCTGGAGGAGGATTGAGCATTGCAGCTCCCTACTCTACCATCTTTCCCAGAAGCCCTTCTCCTTTTCCTGGTTGTCTTACCTCTTTTTCTAAAATTTTCCTTTCCTGTTTACACCTATAAATATACTATTTAAACAGCCATTGTATTTGACATTTGCGCAGTCACTGATCTTGATGAGAAGTTTTCATCCAGTGGTGATGATGAACGTCTAGTTGGCATGTATCTTAAAGAGAATGAGAGAAGAGAAATAAAGAGAGATTAAAAAGAGAGATAACTCAGAGAGTTGTCTGTGAATTCAAGCAGCATAATGGTGGGGATGGGGTTGGAGGGAGGCCAAGGGAGGTTCTCTTCAAGATGGATGATATCACTGAAAAT
This sequence comes from Tamandua tetradactyla, assembly GCF_023851605.1. Lineage (NCBI taxonomy): Eukaryota > Metazoa > Chordata > Mammalia > Pilosa > Myrmecophagidae > Tamandua > Tamandua tetradactyla. The sequence continues at coordinate 105,326,755 of NC_135327.1, read as the reverse complement.
GTACAAAGGAGAATAGTTCCACAGAGGGGGAAGATGTGTGATGCCGGACAGAGTGGATAATTCCAGGGGAGGATGGATCCATCCAAGTTGACCTAAGACAGAAATACAAACATGGAATCTGCTGTGACAGGATGGATGAGACAGTTTAATAAGTGTGGTAGTAGGATGTTGAGTTTCTCTTCTGATGCTTTTATTTCTCAGTGAAATAAGAAGCAGAGGTTTAAGCAGAGAGTGAGGAGGAGGTGGAATATTGAAGGTTTTGTGAAAGAGTAGATGGTTTGAAATAGTCATTGAGAGAGTGTGAGCTTATTTAGCTAGAGAAATGTAATCAGATTGCCAGGCAACACTGAGAGTCCATTTGAGAGTTATGATCATGAATTTAAAGATAAACACTTAGCATGGTTGTAAGTTGTTTGTTCGTCTGTTTCCCAGCACATGCAGCTGCTTTGGTTTGGCAGAAATTTAGTATTAATCAAAGTTAGAAGTTTTATCTGAGTAGTAAAATCCAGATTGAAAAGGGCAGGGGAGTTGAAGGTTTATGTGAGGGAGTGGTTTTTGATGATGTACTTCGTAAGCTAGTACAGCAGGGAGGACAGTGAAGACCTGAGAGGGGCTATGGGCAGTGAGAATATGGAAGGCTAAAAGGGTTGGAGAAGACACACTAGAGTTGAGGCAGTGGTAGGCTTCAGAAACTCTTGGGGATGAGTGACAAGAAAGGAATGATGTTTGGTGAAAATGAGATTTAGGTTGTCAATAAAGACCAGGTCTAGGTATGATTCTGATGTTGGAAGCTGAGTTACAGGGGAAGACAAGAGGATTGGAGGTTAGGAAGTCCAGGTATGAGAAGCCATGTTGAAACTGGGAATAGATGGGAGATGAACAGGAACAGAAAAGTCTTTTTACTTAGCAGGCAGTGTTTGTAGTTTCCTCTTGGTTACTGAATACTCCCCATACTATCAAACATATAAAAGCTATCCAAGAAAAAAAAAAAAAAAACAAGGGTGAGCCACGGTGGCTCAGCAGGCAGAGTTCTCACTTGCCATGCTGGAGACCCAGGTTCAATTCCCAGTGCCTGCCCATGTTTAAAAAAAAAAAAAAGCTATCCATGGTGTAAAGTCACCTCTAGTATAGGGACTCTGGACATTGCATTTCCTGGACACTGGCCATGTGCTCTCTGGCTGATCTTTCATGACTTCCTTCAGCTCCTGTTCTCTGGTCATTATCCCATACAGTTTTTTTTTACTCTGCTGTCCTCCAGAAGCTCTTGGCTACTGACCTTTTGAATGCCCCTCTGTGTTGTCTCCTTGACTCACAAGTATCCTTGGCCCACTGGCTCTGATGCGCAAGCTCCCATTACCTTTTGTCCTAGCTGAGCTCTAGTAATGTGAAAAGAGTTTCTACTGCTTCCTGAACATCTATCCAGAAGATGAATGCTCAGCAGTCTTCTTGAAAATAGTTTCTCTGAAGGACTCTTGTAGGTTCGTTCACTTTACAAATACCTCTTCACCCCACAAGATCCCCTTGCCTGCTTTTGTGTTTAGTCTAAAGGTGAGTGATAGAGGTAAAGGGTGTGGGTTCAACAAGAGCTGATGGTCTCTCTCTGTAGACTGTGTGGGTGTTTGACACCCAAAGTTCTTCTCCCTGGTGTCCCGGCCAAAATCCAGGCAAATACAACTTTTCATTTAAAAGCCTGTTTGTTTTCTATGTTGTTGGTTTGCTGAGCCTTTTCTTTGTCTTACAGAGATGCTAAATAGGATGCCAAAATTGGGTAGTCAGAGTTCAGGATAATTATATTGACTCCTTTCTCCAAAATCTCTGCAGCGTAGCAAATTTGTATATTTAACACAGGAAGATCTGATTAGCATTCACATTGGTAAATGAGTCCTGAATATAGCTACCTAAAAATTATTTAGAGACGTTCAAAGCACTCTATGATGAATATTCACTCTGTGCTTCTCAGGAACAATAGGAGTTAACTTATAGGGCCAAACTGAATTAATATTTAAATTTGCTTTATCTATTTTGATAAGAGTTGTGATAGGTTTATGTTCTTAGTTTGATCATGTCTGACGTAAGTTTAGGGATGTTTAGGTTTTATATATAATTTATCTTGGGATATGTTTTATTTTTCTAGATTTTCATTTTTCACCCAAATATATTATAAACTGTGTCACTCTCTCCAGCTTCACCTTCCAGAATTCTTCCCTTTACTTCCTTTCATCAAACACCACTGGACTTCTTTAGCTCAACTGCATTTGGTTCCTTTTCAATCCAGGGTCTCCACATACCATGCCTTCTTCCAGAAATACTCTCCACCCTTATTTCCACTTTTACCCACAGCCCTCTTGCACACCTCCCTAATTCCTTTTCATCTTTCAGGCTTCATGTCTCAGTTTAAATATGAAAACTCCCTTAATAGTCTCTACTATTGTGCCTGTGACAATGTGTACTCTTATAATGTGTTTCTTTCTTTAAAATATTCACCATACCTAAATATAAGAAAGTTTATTTGTATAATTAATGCCTTTCTAACACAACTAAACTATAAGCTCCCTGAAGGCAGGACAATGGCTATTTCTCCAATGTTTAGCTTGGTATCTTAAACATAGTTGGCACTCAATAAATATTTCTTGAATAAATTAATGAAAACCCCTGCTAATTTTACCTACAAAGGGAATCAGTGGTTTTGCCAGCATTTGCAGGGCTATTTGACATTGTGTGAACTAGAAGCGAGTATAAAGGCCTACAGAAGTTAAGTTGCCCTTCAAAAATTGAGTACCATGTATTCAGACTTTAAAGCATGTGTTTTGTTTTAAGAATCTAGTCAGATGAGAGTGGGAGGCAAACTTGAAGTTTACATTGAAAGATATATATTCATGATTTTGGAGGTGGTTTTTCTAAGGGTACTGCTAGTTGTGTTAATTGTCATGTTGCTTATATAGGCATGGACTCACAGAACATTCTAACTGCTCTTCAAAACACAGTTCAAGGCCTCTAGGTGATCATTCAACAGGGTCATTGTCAAATAAAAGTAAAGGTCTATGTGAGCTGAAGTCGTCTTGAGAATTTTTCCCCAGATCATTTGCTATTTGAGTTAGGTATATTGTCAATCACCTTTTTAATCATTACGAATTAATTTATATGCATCTAAAGATTGAGAATTATTTCATTAAAAAGTAGATAAAAGATTTTTTAAATGGTCTTTCCAGTTAGAAGTTAATTTTCTGTTTCCTTCCTATTATTTGATTTCCATGTGGATATATTCATAAAACATTTTTAGCATTGTCAAAATTTTTAAAAATCCTGTACCTTTCTAAAGTGGTAGTATTTCTGTGATTTACAAGTGAAAATATAAGAGGGTGTTTTATCCTTTGACCGCACAGGCAGGGGAAAATTAGATAAGCAAGAGGGACTGTCTGCTTTGCGCTCTAGTTCTGTGGTGGCTAACATTCACTGAAAAATGCGATTGAGGAAGCTGTTCCTTCCCCTTCATTTCTAATCACGTTTAGTATGGAAGTAAGTCATTAGAAATCAAAGTGTGTTTTGCTTCTCTGTTACCACCAAGTACTGCTGAATTTTGAACCCCTGAACACTCTCTTCTAGCTGCTTTCGAAATCTATTGAACAACTGAAGCAACCAGGCAGGCACCTGCAGGAAGCCGAGGAGGAGCTTCAGGGGGACCAGGCGATGCAGGAAGACAGAGCGCCCTCTAGTGGCCACATCGCTCGGAGCGACAGCAGTGCGTGCGTGGATGACACCCTGGGACAGGCTGGGGCTGTGAAGGTCAAGGAGGAGCCAGTGGACAGTGATGAAGATGCTCAGATCCAGGAAATGGAATCTGGGGAGCAGGCTGCTTTTATGCAACAGGTAATAGGCAAAGATTTAGCTCCAGGATTTGTAATTAAAGTCATTATCTGAACATGAAAGGCACTGCAGGTTTTGGTAAATGGATGTCATTTCCTAACAGTTTATAGCTCTGGATGATATGCTTTTAGTGTTTAAGAAATCTTAGGCAGATATATGTATACATCTATATAGAGGTCGGTATATATGTATATACCAATCTCTGTATAGGTATAAAGGTTTCATTGAAACTCTACTGGCAAGCAAATATCTGTTACACTAAAATTATGTGACATAAGTATCCAAGTAATCAATAGCCTTTATATTATTTCAAAACCTGACATACCGATTACTTCTAAGGAAAACGAACTCACTGTTTTTAGTTTATTTGTGGAGATCAGCCACTGCTGGATATAGTTTCCCAGTCTGATCAATGAAGCATTCTATTAGTTTTTGATTTTTTTGGACATGCCGAGTGCAATTTTCACGTTGCTGTACATACTGTATCATACCACAGTCTTGAACACTGTTAAAGGTAGTCTGCCCCTTCCTTCCTCTTTTCTGTTAAGTAGAGATGTACTGACTAACATGCCAGTAGCCGTAGGTTTGGGTGTAGGTTGCAGCTGCATTTATTAGGAAAAGAAGTGATTTTAAATTTCTACATGCAAATGCAGACCTATCTTAAACATTATGTCTCAGGTTGCTCTGCTCATTTTACTTTAATCTTGTGTTATTTGATAACACTTTGTCTATTGAAAAAAAAATCAAATGAAGCAGATGTTGCCAAGAAATAATGTGCAGCTCTGTGGTCCAATCAGATACTAAATTGTATCTACAATTGCAGAAAATACAGTCACAATATCATTTTATCTGATATTGAGTCAAAAATAACTTTCAAAGATCTGTCACGTTATGATTGTTATCACTAGGATCGCAAGTATAATTCTGTAATGACATATGATATTTGGCAAGTAAAAAAAATTAGGAAAGTTAGATTAAGCAAAAGAATCTACTTATACATAATGCACCTTCATAAGGACCATGTCCTTTGATGTTATGAAATCCAAACAACTTTAAAGGCAACCGAAGACAATGTTTATTTAAGGCAATTCTTTGTCAGGTTCCTGCTGTTCTCCTACAGAAAAGTGATTTTGTGCGGCTAAACAGGAAATGCCTTGTGGAAACAGGAAGTCCAAATGATTCATGAACTGAGGAATGTAGGGAAAAAAGCTGAGGAGAGTGTTTTACTCTTTCTGTTCTTAAAGGGCACTCTGTGAATTGATTTATTGTCTAAGAAAATAACACCACAAGTAGGGAAATTGTTAAGGAAGCTTTTCACTGGAACATTTCCTTCATATTCCCTTTTGATAATTTTACCTTGCTCTATAGGTTTACTTTTGTTAAGCTAGTTAAAGGTTCATTGTATTAAGACCTATTTAATATGGGTAATCCAAATTGACCCAGAATCTTTGTGCGTTTTTTTTCTATTAAAATATTTATATTTCTAAATCGAAGGTATTTTAAGGTGTAGTATCCTGTTTCAAAGGAGATATAGCAGTTTTGCCAAATGTAGACATTATTCAACTGTATGTTCTTGGCACGTGTTGTTTACATTTTGCTGCAATATTAAAAAATATTTCTTAAAAATGTTACTGCTAAAGATACATTATCCTTTTTTAAAAAGTCTCCATTCAAATTAAATTAACATAATTAGAAGTTTAAAAGTTTAAAACTTTTCCATATAATGAACATCCTTCTGATAATTTGACAAATAGCTATAATAGGCAATATTCCCTATCACCAATATATTTTGGATAGTATATTCCTTCATATTAAAATGACTTCTTTATCAGTTGTTTTGCATTAAAAATATGGCATACCTAAGATAAAACTGCATATTTTTCCATATCATAAATATTCATTTTTCTTCAGTCTTTTTTTTCAATCTCATAAAAAAGGGATAGTGCATCTTTTAAAATACATTTTATTTGGGGAGGAATGTGTGGCTGAGCAGACTTTTGTATAATATTACTTAAAAGATATGTAATCACAAACAAAAAAAACCTATTTTTTATAATGTCATTGGAGAGAGCTTCATCAGTGGAGTTGGTGGACTTTAATTGTTTGAATTTGATAGTCTTTGAATTTAAAGAAACTACCTGGAACCAGTGAATAGGAAAGCTGGACTTAAATAATCTTAGATCTAATTGATAAATGTCTCTTACTTTTAAAATCTACTGTATTTATTATAATTTGCACCCTTGAAGGTGATCTCTTGTTTTGTGTTGTAAATATATTGTTTGTATGTTTCCCTTCTTGCCTTCTGTTATAAGTCTCTTCCTTTCTCAAATAAAGTTTTTTTTAAAAGATCCCTTTTCATACATTTGGCTTTGTGTAAATTTGATATATTTAATCGAAGTCGAAGCTTGTACACTAGGTCTCATATACCAAAATATATTGCCATTCTTTGTGGAAACAAGAAAATAAAGAGATTTTGAGCAGTTACCTCTAATAATAATAAAATAATAAATCCAGTGATAATTATTTTAAATTATTTACATCAGCCATTATCAAATAACTAATACAAGTAAAAACTGTTGCATTTTTCATTTCCTTAGTGTGACCTTTTTCGTGATATGTTATTGGTATTTAAATTAAAATGTCAACTTCTAAATACAAAATTTTCTGTAAAACAGTTATCAGTTATTAACTTTGTCTTAAATTTAAAAAAATATTTTTAAAAAGCTTAGCATAATCCCTTGATTCAACAAATATTAAAATGAATAGTTTTCCATGTATCATATTTCTTATACATATTACAGTGAGAGCCTGACCTACAAGTATAAAAAGATAGTATATAACTTTAAAGAGAAAATAGTAATTAAATTATATCCCCTCATATGGTAAAAATTATTGTAATATTAGTGTGACGAACTGGTATCCCAACTCAAAGTAAAGGGACAGAACCATTTATATCTTACATGGGCTATGACATTCCCTTCTCTTCTGATCTGATGCTAGCAAAGCGTATCAGTCAGTATGTTATAATGTGTTACTGTATATTCCATTTACTAGGTAAAATGTAATTCTCTTATATTATTTGGTTCATCTAACCCTGAATTTTAATGTGTTGTAAATGCAAGTTAAAATTACTCCAAGTCACAACAAGATTGCAATAGAATGTTATGAATATTGGGTAAATTTACATTTATGCTACACATAATTTCTTGAAATTTGTCTTTGGACTGTAAAAATTACTAGGTTAAATTTGTACTAAAGAGCCTCAAAAAACTGCCAGCAGATTCAATTAAATAATGCTTTTATACTATATATCTGATTTTCAAAGTGTGATATAAAGTAGCCATTTTAATACAAAGCACCAATGTAATGTTGTTAGAAACCTTTTCCTTAGAAAAAAATATTTTTACCCAGGTTCATAATAAATTACTATTAAATTTGCATTTCTGGCAGAAAACAGAGTCTTCTCATCAGTGAATGTGGTTGCAAAATAGAGACTTCCAGTTTTCATAAGTCAGAGAAGAACAATCTCTTAAGATATTTTTGTATTGTTTCATGCTCCTTTTTCCCTCCTCCAAGGGATGTTAAAAAAGGCATTCAGGTTTTACACTTTTTTTTAGAACCTAATACTTAACAGATTTGTAGGTGGACAATATAATACTTTTTTAATTTGACATTTCTTTGTGATTTCTCATATTATCAAAGTATGCAACTATAAAAATTGTGATAGATAAATACCTGTAATAGACATGTCATTGTGGTGGTTCAGTTGTGGGCTTACAATTGTAAATTGGGGATTAAAATTGTAAATAGTCATAGTGAAGGACTTGCAGATGCCAGAGAAGGGGACATCTGAGACAGAGATTACCTTTCCATTTATTACTGATAATTCCTCCATCCATTTGAAAGGAAAAGTAGAGAATTTAGGCAAATCAAAGAATTTAGCAATAAAACAGGATAATGGGATGTGGCTTTTCAGGCAGGCTAAGTGCTCACCATTTTAGGTTTTAAAAGATTGCTATTTTCATGGTTACATCTCATTTTGTTTGGGAAAAAAAAAAAAGACAAGTCTTCGGGCCTTATAAACTACTGTGTTTAGATATACAAGACTTTTACTTTTAACTGTTGCAGCCAGACTATACCATGTATGGCTGCAAGCACCTTCCATCTACTCATTTCACCCTCATAGCACTCTTATGCAGTAGTGTTAGAATTGTCACCTTTATAACCCAGTCAGGGCAAAGACTCCGATTTCTAAGCAGCCCTTTAAAAATGTCTGACTCATCCAGGGTGCACGTGATAATTACCTAGACCTAAAATAGTCTAAAATGTTGTGAAAGGAGGAAATGGGGCTTTGATCTTGACTTCTAGACCATCCCCTAGGTGGTTTGCCTGACTGAAAGGTGCATACAAATCCTCTTGAGGGATCAAGTTAGCCGTTCAGGTTCTGAAGTCACCCTCCCAGAGGTTCTGAGTCTCTTGTCATCAGTGGAGCCCAGAGTTCTGGATTTTTCCCTCTGGGAGAGTCTGGTGCAGAAACAGTGTTTTTGGAGGCGTTCAGGCCTAGTTCTTAGTGGCTTTTATCTAAGATCCACAGATTCTCTGATTCATACTTTTTGATATATGTGGTCTCATCTTTCATATATATTGTTTTCCCTGCTCCACCTTTAAATTCAACTATAGACTATTCTCAGAATATTCTTCACTGTGACTGAAGTTGCTAGTATTTGGTACTACTATCTAGTTCCAAAATATATTCATCAAAATATTTTCATCAAAAAGAAACCCTGTACCCATTAAGCAGTTACTCCAACACACACCCACCCCAGCCCTAACCAGCCTGCCCCATTAGTCTACTTTCTGTCTCTAAGGACTTAAGTATTCTGTCATTTCATATAAACTAAATCATATAATATGTGACCTTCGGTGACGGACTTCCTACATGAGCATAAAGTTTCCAAGTTTACCCCCATTGTAGCATTTATCAGTACTTTATTCTTTTTGATGGCTGAATAGTATTCCATTGTTTGGATGTATACCACATTTTGTTTATCCATTCTTCAGTTGATAGCCATGTAGGTTGTTTCCACCTTTTGTTTATTATGAATAATGCTGTTGTAAACATTCTTGTGCAATTTTTTGTGTGTGAATGTATGTTTTCATTATTCTTGGATATATACTTATAAGTGGAATTGCTGGGTTATATGGTAACTCTGTATTTAACGTTTGTGGACTGCTAAACTTTCTACAATGGCTGCTCTATTTCACATGCCCACCAGTAATATATGAAAATTCCACTTTTCTACACTCTCACCAGTACTTATTTTCATTTCTTATTTTGTAGATAAAACAAGAGTATGAAGTCGACTCTCATTGTGGTTTCAGTTTGCATTTTCCTAATGATTAAATGATGTTGAACACCTTTTCAGTGTGTATAGGTCATTTCTATATCTTCTTTGGATAAAGGCCTATTCAAGTGTTTGCCCATTTTTAAATTGGTTTGTCTGTCTTTTTGTGGTTGAGTTGCAAGGATTCTTTATTCTGAGTACTGTACCTTTATCAGATACATGGTTTGCAAATATTTTATCCCATTCTATTGATTTTCTTTTCACTTTCTTGAGAGTGTCTGTTTATGCCCTGAAGTTTTATTTTTAATGAAGTTCAATTTATCTGTTTTTCTTTTGTTGTTTAGGCTTTTGGTGTTATACTGAAGACACTGTGGTCTATTTCACGTGCTTTCTTCTAAGAGCTTTGTGGTTTAGCTCTTGCTTTTAAGTCTTTGATCCATTTTGAATTATGTGCATTGTTTTTATAATGTAAAGAAAAATGAAATTCATGTTTGTGGGACTCCAATTTCTCATGCATCATTTTAGTTTTCCTTAATTTGAGTTGATTGTGGTCTCGCTTTCCTGCCATTACTGTTGCTATCTCTTTTTGCTCATAGCTCTTGATGCTGTTTCTTTTTTCTTCCTTAAGGATCATTTAAATGCTACAATGTTGATATTTATTCTATTTAATATAAACTTACTTTAAACACTAAGTTTATTTTCTTTTAAGGAATGCCTTTTTTCTAGTGATTTAAAAAAAATCAGAAATGTTTTTCTTCTGTGTTTATGTATATGGTTATTCATTTATACTTATGTCTACTTTTCACTGAAATTTTATGTTGAATTAATGTTTGCCTCTTTGCTTTGATCTTCATGCCTCTGTTGATAGAATGCCTTCAAACACTGCTAGATTTTCACAGTCCAATACAATACATGTAGCCTTTGGCCATATGTAGCTATTGAGCATTTCAGATGTAGCTGGTATGAATTGAGATGTGCCAAAATGTAAAATAAACATCAGATTTCAAAGACATATTACAGGAAAAAAGCATATAAGAATTTCATTAAAAATTGTATTTATTGATTACATGTTGAATAATAATATTTTGAACATATTATTATATGGCATTGTTTAAGTTAATTTTGCCTGTTTTGTTTTACTTTTTTAATGTGGCTTTAGGAAATTAAAAACTGATATATAAGGCTTGCATTTCTAGTTTGCATTTTATTTGTATTGCACAGTGCTGCATTATGGTTTTCATCTCATTTTAGGGTATGTTCATTGATAGGTTTCATCATCTCATCTTGGAAATAAATGGGGTACGGAACCTGAACAAATGAATATCTGTTCTTGCCGCCATCCTTCCATTGCTATTAATTAGTCTGACATAGTTAAACTGATTAAAATGTTAGTGTTAGATCTGAGACATCCTAATGGTTTAAGGGTTTAAATATCTCTTTCTTCTTTACCTTAATGACAACTTAAGGTTTATCAAATGTTTTCTTACAGCTATTAGTTGTAAAGATAATTCACATATTGCTGTGCTCCCACTTAAAAGTTACCAAAATCCAGTTTTAACATATACTATATTCTCCTGCTTTCCCACTTCTGTCATTGGAATCATCATTTAGACACTTGGGATAGATTATCTTGCAGTCATCGTTGGTTATCCCCTCGCCTTTATCTCTTATCTGTGGCTAGTGCTCCTATTTCTGATTTCAAAAGGTCATATCACTTCATTTTCCCATTGGCTCCGTTACACCCCTCACAATAGGCTAATTCCTACCCAAATTGATTCATGCTTTTGTCATTGCATCAGCCTGCTCCCCGTGTTGGTGTGGTCTTTATCCTAGCTTAATTAACTTATACCATTTCCCATTCTCTGCGGCAGAACCTACAGTGATTTCTTCCTGTGCCATCTAAATGGTGTCACATAATTACAGTTCTTAGGATTCAAACTTTACATACCGTAACCAGGCTCACTCCCTGCCCAATGTAACCTAATCACTTATCATGCATGTATAGCGAGGCTCCAACCACTTGCTTTCCTTCCTTTCTGGAATGGCTCTAACTTCATTTTCTGAACCATACTCCACTTGTTCCTATATGCTCTCACTGATTTCTTAAGCCCGCCCAACTTCTCCAGTTGACTCAGAATCAGTTCCATACAACCTACAGATAATTCATCTATAATCATTACCTGTGTCATCTTGTATTTTTATTTTCTGAAGCAAGGGATAATATTTTATACTATGTTCTTTATCAGTCCTAGCATCACCAAAGGAACACATGTAATTTTCAATCAAACTTTATTTGAATGGTGTTTTAATATTTTCTTATTCAGTTTTAAACATTTTAAAGGCCATTTTCTTCTATATCACGATTACATGCTCACTGGTGTTTTCTATATGAAATGCTGAAGCATTTTTTACTTAAACTATTCCTTATGCTGGGTGTCATCATTAGTAACATTTTCTTGAAGATGCCTTACTAAAAATGGCTACTGTTTAATTTTTATCTTCAGTTAGTGGTAAAAGATGGACATTTTTCTTAAAGGATTCATTATTTGATATTACTCAACTCATTTTTCATAATTTTGATTCATACATGAACCACTCACTGATCATACTTGATTTCCATTGCCATCTCTGGCATGCATTTTTAAATTAGATTATAATATCTCAATATTTTTGGCCTTGTTCTAGCATTCATTTTTATATTTCCATGTATCTTCAGATAATTTTCTAAACTTTTGAGCTTTGAAAGAAGACAGGTTGACTTAAGTTATATTAATCTCAATCAGCCTTTCCTGTATGTGTATTTAAATAAGAACAACTATCACTGGACGTGAAAATTGATATGTTGTTTAAGTATACATCAAACTTTGAACAGTGGCATTTCACATTGGAACGGCCTTACAGGTGTAACCGTCTAGAGGTTAGGTTGCTGATTCTAGAGCAGACTGCAGAAGTTCCAACTCGAGCTTCATCAACTACTAACTACTCTAGGTGGAGCAAATGACACAATTCTGCCAAACCTCCCTTTATTCGTGCTAAATGTGAAAAACAGCTGTAAATTTTGTTGGATTGCCATGAGATTTAAATGTCCTAATCCACAAGTGTCTAGCATAATAGGAGCTGGATAACATACTAAGATCTTGGTACTTCAGTAACTTTGTTCCCCTTGATCAGAGCCTGCTTCACACTTAATTTCACATTTAAATAATGAATAACTTTTCTCTTCAGTAAATAAAAAGCCCTAGAACAGAGCTTCCACCCTTTTTCATGTCTTAGCACGCCTGGAAAATGGCAATAAATCCTCAGTCTAGATCATTACAGGAGCCAGTGCCGGCTGTTCCTACTGACCCGAGAACTGAGACCAAAGAGTAGAATCGGTTCAGCTGCAACCCATTCATAGCTGGTGGGCAGCACCAGTTTGGGAAATTCTTTGGGGGATGCTATGAGTGTGTTATTCCTCTTCTGCCCCTCCCCTTCTTTTCATTCTATCTTGTTTTACTGTAAGATAACCCTTAAAAAAAAATCTATTTCAGCTAAGGATTCATCAACTTGAAACCAGCTCTCGGTATGGATGATCAAGGTGACTTCCTTTCCCTAGAATTGTATTGAGGAGAGATTTTGATTGGGGGTGCTTCTGAAAAGCTTGTCTATGCCTGAGGCCCCTATAACTTTAGTTCCCACCCCATTATTAGCCAAGCCCATCAATCAAGAAGCAAAAGTAAAAACAATTGGCATTTCCTAGTAGCCTACAAGGGACTGGACTCTCTTTTCACTTTTCCATTGGACTTTCCTTTCATTGGAATCAGTATGAAATAAACAGCAATACAAAATGTTTCTTTGTCTTTGTCTTTTAACAAACACTGAGAATATGTGTTTGGATTTTTGCGTTCTTTCTTCAGTTCGGTGAATATTAAAAAACATGGAAGGAGAAATCCTGCAATGCTTACTTAAGTAAATTGCTTTCTGGTTTTGAATAAGTCCTCAGTTCTCTATTACCTTCATTTAACATAAGGAATAAGTATACTGAATATTATATTTTCTTTGTTAGAGAAGTTGTGCATTTATAGAAAAATTATACATAAAATACAGGATTCCCATGTATCACCCCCAGTATTAACATGCTCGTTGGTGTGGTACATTTGTTACAATTGATGAAAGCACATTTTTATAATTCTACTATTAACTAGTTCATGGCTTAACTTTGGGTTCACTATCGTGTTGTGCAATTTCCTTGGATTTTTAAAAAATTTTTTATACTAGTAATGTATAAAAAAACCTAAAATTTCCCCCTTTTAGCCATGTTCAAATATATAATTCAGTGCTCTTAATTATGCTCACAATGTTATGCTACCACTGCTATTATCCATGACCAAAACTTTACCATCATCTCAAATAGAAACTCTGTATATTGTAAGCCTTAATCCACTATTCCCTGCCCTTCCCTGCCCTCTGGCAAACTATATTCTAGCTTTTGACCCTATAAATCTGCTTATTCTAATTAGTTTATATCAGTAAGATCATGCAATATCTTTTTGTGTCTGGCTTATTTCACTCAAAATAGTGTTATCAGAATTCATCCATGTTGGCAAAACTATACAGTTGCACTTCCTTTTGATGGCTGAATGATATTCCATTGTGTATATATGCCCCTTTTTGTCTATCTATTCATCAGTTGATGGACGCTTGGGTTGCTTCCATCCTTCAGCAATTGTGTATAATGCCTCTGTGAACATGGGTGTGCAAACACCTGTTCGACTCCTTGCTTTCAATTCTTTTGGATAATGCCTAGCAGCAGGATTGCCAGGTCATATGGTAATTCTCTACTTGATTTCCTGAGGAAACATTGAACTGTCTTCCGCAGTGGTTGCACCATTTTATATTTCACAAACAATGAGTTAGTGTTCCTATTTATGTACAACTTCTCCATCAATTTGTAATTATCTGATTTTTTAATAGTAGCCATCTTGTGGGTGTGAAATTATTTTGGTTTATTTCCATTCACCTGATGGCAAATGATGTTGAATATCTTTCCATGTACTTTTTGTCCATTTGTATATCTTCTTTGGAGAATTGTCTATTCAAGTCTTTGACCTATTTTTAAATTGGCTTGTTTGTCTTTTTGTTCTTGAGTTGAAAGATTTATTTATATACTCTAGATATTAAACATATTAAATATTTTGTTTCTGAATATTTTCTCCCATTGTTTAGGTTCTGGTTTTCACTTTCATGTTAAAAACCATTGAGGAACAAAATTTTAATTTTGATGAGGCCCCATTTATCTACTTTTTCTTTTGTTTCTCATGCTTAGGATATAAGGTCTAAGAAACCATTGCCCGACAGAAGGTCCTGAAGATGCTACTCAAGGTTTTCTTCTAGGAGTTTTATAGTGCTGGCTCATATATTTAGGTACTTGATCCATTTTGAACTGATGTTTGTATCTCATGTGAAGTAGGGGTCAACCTTCATTGTTTTGCCAATGGAGATTACATTGTTCTCCCAGCACCATTTGTTGAAGTCTATTCTTTCCCAATTTATTTCTGTTCTAGTGCCAGCACCATGTTATTTTTATTACTGTTGCTTTATAATAAGTCTTAAAAATGGGAAGTGTGAGATCTCAAACTTCATTCTTCTTTATTAAAATGACTTTGGCTATTTGAGGCCTTTTCCATGTAAATTTGAAGATCGGCTTTTCTATTTAGGTGAAGAAGGTTGTTGGAATTTTTATTGGGATTGTGTTGAATCTATAAGTCTCTTCAGGTATAACTGACTTCTTAACAATATTTAGTCTTTTAATCCATGAACACGGAATGTGTTTCCATTTATGTAGCTTTAGTTTGATTTCTTTTAACAATGTTTATAGTTTTCTGTGTATAAGTCCTTTACAAGCTTGGTTACATTTATTCCTAGATAATTGTTTCTTTTAGTTGCTATTTTAAATGTATTTTTGTTTCTTGATTTCTTCTTCTAATTGTTCATTACTAGTGTATAGAAACTACTGATTTTGGGGTGTTGCTCTTGTACCCCACCACTTTGCCAAATTCATTTATTAGCTCTAGGAGCTTTTCGTTGTGGAGTTTTAGGATTTGCTGCATATAGGATCAGGTCTTTTGCAAATAGGGGAACTTTTACTTTTTTTCTTTCCAATTTGTATGCCTTTTATTTATTTTCCTTCTCTAATTGCTCTGGCTATAACTCACAGGACAATGTTGAATAATAGTGGTGATAGTGGGTATCCTTGTCATGTTTCTACACTTGGAGGAAAGCTGTCAGTCTTTCTTACCTAAGTGTGATGTCCTTAATGATGTTGAGCAGTCTCCTTCTATTCTTAGCTTTCTAAGGCTGTTTATCAAGGGATGCTGGATTTCGTCAAATGCCGTTTCTGCATTGAGATGATCATGTATTTTTTCCTTTATTCTGTTAAAATGGGTTATTGCATTAATTGATTATCTTATATTGAACCACCCTTGCATAACTGGGATAAATCCCATTTGATCATGATGTATAGTTGTTTTAATGTGCTGTTGGATTCAGTTTGCTAGTGTTCCATTGATGGTTTTTGCATCTTTATTCAGAAGAGATATTGTTCTGAGATTTTCTTTTCTTGAGGTATTTTTATATGACTTTTATATGAGGATGATGTTGGCTTCATGGAGTGAATTGGTCAATGTTCTTTCCTCTTTAATTTTTTGGAAGAATTTGGGCAAGATTTTTGTTCATTCTTCTTGGAATGCTTGATAAAATGCCTCTGAGATTTTTATTTTAAATTATTTTAAAATTCCTCTGAGATGCCATCTGATCTCAGTCTTCTTTTTGTTGGGAAGTTTTTTATTATTGATTCATTCTCCTTGCTAGTTATTAGTTTGTTGAGATCTATTTTTTCTTGAATCAAAAGGGTTAGTTTTTGTGTTTCTAGGAGTTTGTTCATTTCATTTAGATTATCCAATTTGTTTGCATACAGTTGTTCATAGTATCCTCTTAAACTCCTTTTTATTTCTCTGAAGTCAGTAGTAATGCTCCTTTTCACTTCTGATTTTAGTTATTTGTGTCTTCTCTTTTTTCCTTGTCAATATAGCTAAGTTTGTTGATTTTACTGATCTTTTTCAAATAACCAACTTTTGTTTTTGTCAGTGCCCTCTATTGTTCTTTGTTTTTATTTTAATTCTCTATCTTATCTTTACTCTAATCTTTGTTGTTTCCTTCCTCCTTCTTTCTTTGGGTTTAGTTTGTTCTTCTATTTCTAGATCCCCTAAACTTGAGGTATGGTCTCTGATTTTAGATCTTTCTTCTTTTTTAATATAAGCATTTAGACCCATAAAATCCCTCTTAGCACTGCCTCTGCTGTATCCCAAATGTTTGGTATGTCGGGCTTTTATTTTAATTTGCCTCAAAATACTTCCTAATTTCCCTTGTGATTCCTTCTATGATCCATAGGTTGTTTAAGAGTACATTGCTTAATTTCCATATATTTGTGAATTTTCCATTTCTCCCTCTGTAAGTGATTTCTAGTTTCATTCCATTGTGGTCAGAGAAGATACATTGTATAATTTCAGTATTTTTTAATGTATTGAGACTTGTTTTGTGGCCTACCACATGGTCTATGCTGGAGGACGATCTGTGTGTACTAGAGACGAATGCATATTCTCTGCTGTTGGGTGAAATGTTCTATAGGTATCTATAGGGTCTAGCTGGTTTAGAGTACCATACACGTCTTCAGTCTTCTCTCTAGATGTTCTAACCATTACTGAAGGTGATGTGTTGACATCTAATGTTAATGTAGATAAAATAAGTAAATGTTATTTATTTTGGGTCTCTGCTGTTAGATGCATATATATTTATAATTGTAATATCATCATGTGAAATTCACCCCTTTATCGGTATATAAAGGACCCTGTTTGTTCCTTGCAACAGTTTTTGACTCAAAGTCTATTTTGTCTGATATTAGTGTAGCTACCCCAGCCTTCTTTTGGTTTCTATTTGCATGGTATATTTTTCCACCTTTTCACATTCAACCTACCTATACCTTGGAATTGAAGGTAAGTCCCTTGTAGCATATCACTGAGTCATGTTTTTTAATTCATTCTGCCAATCTCTGCCTTTTGTCTGGCATTTACATTTACATTTAACTGCTGATAATGCAGAATTTTCTTTTGCCACTTTGCTATTTTGTGTTTACAAGTCTTAGACATTTTGGCCCCCAAATCATCCTTTAATGCCTACTTCCATACTTATTTGGCTTTGTATTGTACCATTTTGAGACTCTTCTCAGTTCTTTCTGAATGTTTTTTTCATATATTTTCTTTGTGATTATCATGGAGTTGAAATTTAACATCCTAAACATAACAATCATATTTGCTTTGATCCTAACATAACATACAAACACACTGTCCCTATACCCTGCCATCTTTTTTGTACTTATTACAAATTATATCTTTGTACACTGTATGTCCCAAACCATCAAATATAAAAATATGCAAAGAAAATACATATTTTCTATGCATTTGCATTTTAGCACCTGTATGAAGCAAGAAGTAGAGTTACATAATAGACAATAAAATACAATAGTACTACATGTATAATTATCCATATGGTTATCTTTACCTTTATTTCTTTGTGGTGCTTTGATCCACTCTTTTCTCAGTGTGAAGAGCTGCCTTTAACATTGCTTGTAGGGGAGGTGTAGTGATGACAAATACCGCAACTTTGTTTATCTGTGAATGGCTTACTCTCTCCCTCATTTTTGAAAAAACAGTCTTGCAGAATATAAAATTCTTGGTTGACAGTTGTTTTCTCTCAGCACTTTAAATATTATGTACCATTGTTTTCTTGCCTCCATTGTTACTGATGAGAGATCGACACTTAATCTAGTAGGGATTTTCTTGTACAATAACTCTTTGCTTTTGTCTTGCAGTTTTCAGAATTCTCTCCTTGTCCATAGCACTGGAGAATTTGATTACTATGTGACTGGGTCTGTTTCTATTTGAATTTATCTGATTTAGGGTTTTGGGGGGCTGCTTGCATGTGCATATTGATGTCTCATTAAATTTGAGAAGTTTTCTACCATTATTTATTTGAGCATTCCTTCTGCCTCTTTCTCTCTTTCTTTTTCTGGGACTTCCAGAATGCATATATTTGTATACTTTTTGGTGTTCAAAAGGTCTCCAAGACTCTGTTCTTTTTAATTCTTTTATCTTTCTGCCCCTGATCATTTCAGTTGTCTTGTTTTTTAGTTCACTGATTCTTTCCTCTGCCACTTCTAATCTTCAGTTGAAACTGTCTAGGGAATTTTTCTTTTCAATTATTGTGTTCTTCAACTACATTATTACTCTGGAAAAGTATTCCCACATTGTTCATTCATTGTTTTCCTCATATCCTTTAGTTTCTTTTTTATGTTTTCTTGTATCTCCTTGAGCATTTTGAGGATTATTTTAAAGAATCTGGTGATTCCGAAGTCTGGTTCTCTTTGTTGGTAGATTCTGGATTTTTATCCCATTCCTTTGGATAGAACATCATTTCCTGTTTCTTTTGTGTCTTGTAAATTTTTTTGCAAACTGTACATTTTAATATATTGAAGTGTTAATTCTGGGATTTAGTCCCTGGGCTATCCCTTAAATTTGATTCCAGCTAATGATATGACAGAGATTTTCTTGAATACCAAGAGCTAATGTAAACCAACCAACCAAGGTAAAAAGCATCTTTCCCTCTCGTTGCAAATTGGCTCTGCTTTGGCTGGTGGTCTCTTTCAGAGTTTAACCCTCCTATCAGGCAGACCAGCCAGAAGCAAATGGGAAGTACAGGGTCCTTCTGTCTAATCTAAGCCTGGGTGGTGCCAGAACTGGAGAGCCTGCTGCTTCTTATAGGTTGTGATTGCCAGGGCCCCAGGAGTTTTCAATGTACAGTCCAATAGAGTTTGAGAGCATACCCCCTCTACTCGCTTTGGAAGAGAACTCACAATCATGGAAGCACTTTCAAGTGACTTAATGGGGATAGTCCTTTGCCTAGGATGTTTCAACTTAATTGTTTCCCACACTGTCCTAGCTGTCTGCTAGTGGCTTCTCTGTCCACAGAACAAACTCTGGGAGGGCAAGCCTGAGACATGTCATTCCCTGGCTCTCAGATATATTGGCACTGACATATACACACACCACTGTGCACTCAGGGGCCACTCTGCTCCTCTGGAACAGGGTCAAGGACCCACAGTGAGCACAGGCTGGCACCATGCTGTATGTGGAGGTGTCGGGAGGGGCCAGCAAGAGTGATAGGAACTTCTCCAGTGGTGTTTGAAGCTGCATTTTCTTAATTCAGCACTTGTGCAGTTAATGCAGCCCTTTAACTATTTTCTTTAGTTTTGAGGATGGTTGCTTTCTTTAAGATTCCTGTGCCACCTTTGTCCCAGGTAGCTTGGAACACTGGCCACCCTCAGAGAGGGCACCCAAAGATCTGAAGTACCTGATCCAAGGGATCAGACTCACACACCTCTGGAGTTGGGGGACTAGTTCTCTGTGTCCCAACCTGGCACCAGCAAGCTGCTGGCCAAGAATCTGGGGGAGGGGGCCAGTTGCCTCCTCAGGAACGGTGAAGCTCACCAGTCCTTAGCATGGTTTATGAGCCTCTTCCTCCCACTCCACCCTGGGTGCTGCGCAGGGCTCCCCTAGACTGCAGGTTCCAAGTGGTTGATTCACATAATTCCTGACAGCTCAATGGTTGTCAGTTGAGGGACTGATTCCTGCAGCTTCCCACACTCCTCAGCTGGTAGTGCAAGTCTTTCTCTGGTGGTTTTTGAGATTTACTTGTTATCACTGATTTATAGGAATTTGATTATGTTGTGCCTTAGTACAGTTTTATCTGTGCTACCCTGCTTGGAGTCACTGAGCCTCTGGTATTTGTGAGTTTGCATTTTTTTAAATTTTAGAAAAGGTCAAATGTTATTTCTTCTAATAATTTTCTGCATCTTCTCTTTCCTTTTGTTTGGAGGCTCCAGTTACTTGTCAGGCAAATTTAAATTTTCTCACAGTCCAGTAAGACTCTGTACATTAGTTTTCATTCTCTTTTTTCTCTGTAGCATCTGTGTACTGGCTACCACAAAAGTAATATTAAACACACACACACATATTGACTACTGTTTGCATTTTATATTGAGTGTTTTTGTTTAAACATATAAGCTATTATCTGTACTGATTTGAAATTTTGTGTAAATAAGTTAAAATTACCTTGCAATCTTCTAATTCAGGGACTCTGTGAAGCAGTTTCCTTGCTTTTATTTTTCCACACAATGCTTAGTGGTTGGCCTCTTTATCCGCATGACAATTACTATTTCATAGTTCCTATTCTTTCATTTAAAAATCTATTTAACATTAAAAATGTCAATGAAAACTATGAATGACAGAAAAGAGTGACACTTACCAACCCAGGGGAATTCTTCTAGAAAAGTATGGATGTACTTGAAATAATGTTGCCTTAAACAAATATCTATAACTGCAGTGGCAATCTCAGAAAAACATGCTATTGGGTGAGAAATTGTGGGGCCGCTGGGAGGAGAGTTTTCTCAAGAGATTCCAAAGATCTTTATGCCTTTTTTTTCTTTCTTCCCAGTTTATCTTTTCATCTTTAGATGGGGAATGAGATGGGAAGAAGTGGTAGAAAATGAGTATTAGCTTTTATTTTAACTTGGATTCAGAACTACTGAAGTCTTAATTTTATTTGGTATAGAAATATGTCTTAAAGCAATCAGAATATTAGCTTAAGTTAAGGTGTTGGTAAATCTTGGCAAGGAGGTGGGGAGGGGTTTGTTCTTTTTCATTCCCATTAATCACCGTGGATTTGGGGATGGCTCCTACCGTAAATTAGAAAGTTTCTAGCCTTTTGACATTAAAGTTCAGGACCGGAGAGTTTATTCAACTTCTGATTCTTGGAGGGTGTGTTGATACTGTGTATTTTTTAATGGTTACACTTTGCCTTGACTAGTATAAAAGATTTACTGTTACAGTTTGTGTGTGGCCAGGCAATGGCATATGGAAAAGCTGTTTCCTGCTATTTAATTTAATTAGCCCAATCACGTGCCAGCCTTGGGGCATGTCACTCTGGACCTCTGAGGCTCTTTGTCTGTCAAAGAGATGGACAATATCTTCGCTTTGTTTGGTCGCTCCTCATGCTGCAGATAAAACCACTGAAATACTGACTGTTTGTTTAACCAAAACTTTGCATTTTTACCATTTGGCTTTGATTTTGTTTTTTGAAAGAAGATGACATTTTGGCCTTGGGGAACAGAAAAGGAAATATTGAGGATATGAAGAAGAGCTGTGGCTCTTATGTGGCTTAATGTAGGGTTGAGAATAGCGTCATTTTCTTATCAGAAATGAGCTTTGTTAGTAGAAATTCAAGACAGTCTTCTTTGGATCATTTTATTTGAAGCTACCTTTTTTGGTCCACATATATTTCAGTGTGATGGTCATCATTTTGCCAAATCTCTAAATCTTTTGGTGAAATCATTACTTAGGAAGAAAATATTTTGTTTGATGCTTTGGATAAAAATAGGTTTGTTTTCATTTGTTTTGTTGTCACAGAAAAGATAATGATTAACATTTTTTGCCACTTCAAGAATTGTCCCCAAAATAATAGCCTTTCCTTTCAAGATCAGAGATCTATTTTTTTTTATTTTCTTTTACTATAAATATTTTCAAATTTTAAAGATTCTATTTAGTCATATCCAACACAGTTTTATATTCCAAATAATTTGCAAGTTTTCAAAGCAATGAAAACCTTAGAAAAGAAATAGAAGGTTAAAATATATGCTGTTGTTGAGAAACCTGATTTGCAATGAGAACTGAGGCCTAAATTTCCAGCTGAATTAACAGCAGCTCCCATGAATCAAAATGACTAGTCCAAGGTGACAAACTTTGATTATCCAGATTTTTATACACAGTCCAGATTTTCAGTTCTTTATTGGTTGTAGACACGTGCAGTTTAGAGCTGCAAGAAGATTTGCATGTGGACTTAATTGCACACTGAGAAAGTTAAATTCAGTCTCATCAAGGGCCAGTGTCTGCTTTAGTTAGTGCCAACCACCGCCCTAGGTGCCAGGATGCAGCCATTACCCTGATAGTTCTCAGCTTTGCGGCAAACCCACAGGGCCTCTACTTATTAAATTAAAGTCAGTCTCAAATGAAATATCCTCGTTCTGAAGCTAATAACACTCCTCAAAGTTATTAGGAGTTTGGGAAAGAACCATTGGGAAATTTTACTTTGATAAGATTTGCAATAAGTTCTTCCCCTCTGATATTTTTATAATAAAAAGTTAAATGGTTGAAGGAAAATTGAAACATAGATATGTAAATCCTCTTAACACTATTTTTACAGCATAATTTGCATTCATAATACAGACATTTATGATGACCACATATGCAATGTGTACGTCTTCTATGATCTGCATGCATTTTACATTTTCTTTAATGACAAGTAAACAATGAAAAAGTGAAAGTTATGCTGAAAACATCTTTGCAACCACACTTAAATCCTCAATCCTTGCATCAATTTTTAGACTTATTGTATTATGTAATTTTATATGTATGATTAATGTTCGCACTTGTATTTTATTTTAAAGGTGTATTTAGAAACACACACACACCAAATAGTTTTTAGAATAAAGTAATATCTATTTAAGAAAATTAATTTTACTAGAAACTTTTTCAAAATGAGTATATTTTTGATATTGAGAAACTTCCATATTCAGTAAAGAAACAAAAACTTGTGGTAGAAATACAGTAAGTTTTCATAAAGCTCTGCTTTTCAGTAATGATATTTACTGAACATAAAATATAGCATGACTGAAGTTTGAAATTAAATTAGTAATGAGATGATAGCTAGTTTAGGGATAGAGATCCAGTAATGAAATAACAGTTAATTTAGGGATAGAGAGTGGCTTAAAATAATCTAAGGAAGTCATATTATTTAGTTAACTTAAAGTAAGCCTCTTGAATATAGGTGTTAAATTGGTGCAACGTTGTTTCTGCTAGGAAATATAAACCCTCATGAAATTCTTTTTTTTTCCACAAAAACTAACCATAAGGAAGGATAATTCTGCAATTTTTAAATAGGTATTTAGAAAATAGACGCTGTTTCAAAAGGGTCCTTATAATTAAACTTACTAATTAATTGGATTTGCTGTAAACCTTAATCCAAATTTCCTTGTACATCATCAAATGGTTTGATTTCATGTACACTCAGAATGCATGACTATGTGTGCAAATTGGCTTATGTCCCTCATCTATTATTTTTCATTTCAATTTAGCCTAGTAAACAGAAATTGTTCAGAGCAATTCATTAAATGTATCTTCAACAACTGTCACGTGCCCAGGCATTGTGCCAGGGACTGAGAAGGCAGACATGGAAACCACAAAGAATGTGGGAGCCATAGGGCCTTCTAAATTTACAGTCTCTTGAAAAATTAGATGGGTAAACAAGTGATGAAAACATAGTATCATCTGTGCTACTGTGGTCAAAAGGTATATAAGGCACAAATCCTGTATAATCCTCGATCAGGATCTTACAGCTTCTAAGCCGCTGAACTGTGATTGACACCTATGGCCAGTGTCCATGTCCTTTGAAGGAGAGTTCAATCCTGGATTTGACATATACATAAATATGTCTTATGTGATATTTGGCTACTGAATTAGACTGCTGTATTCCCTTTGCCCGCTTTCCTGGTAGTATCATGGAAAATTCCCCCCACCAAAGTCAGGTTCAAAAGCTGGTATTCTGGCTGTTTATGTAATAGTTTCTCTTGTTTTTAATCAGTTGAAATTTGAATGGAAATGGTTTGTTCTGCAATATGCTCTTCTCTGTTCTATGTGGTTTTCTTTTCCTTGTTGCTTTTCCTCCTCAAGGTCCTACAATTTCTTTTTTCTGCTGAATGAAATAGGATTGAATCTCTCTTTGAAGATAATTTATGGAGGAGAAACTACCTCCACCCTCTCTGTGGCTTACCACAACCTCTAGGAAGGTTAGCTGGAGTACACTGAAATAAAACGATGCTGGCCACAGCAGCAATTCTCTTGCTAAAAAATCCCCTGGTGTTTCAGCAGAAAGCTCATAAAATGAAGTGTCAGCATGCATTACTGACTTACAGTCGTGTGTCCGAGCATTTCACTCTTATGCATTTACCTGAGGGAAGCAGCCTGCCCAACCAGGCTGGCCTGTGTGATGAAGAAGTGAAAATCAAAAAAAGACCTTGTTCTTGGCCACTTACAGAATCTCTAGCTGTTCTGTGCCTCAGTTTTCTCCTTTTTCATTTGAAAGTATTAATCTTGACTTACTTTTAATTGTTAGCCTTTACTCACTCAACCTGACAAGTAAAGGTGATATAATTCACAGCTTCGTTGACAGCTGTTAGGCCAATGCTGAATGCCCAACTTATTTTTATTTTCTTCAAAATTCTAGAATTGTCCTTAAAAGCCTTGTTAAATATTGAAAAATGTCAAAAGAATGCTTATTCACTGTTTTTGAGCCGGAATTGACTAATTTCGTCCCCAAAGGAGATGGGAAAAATGCATTTTACGTCATCAGAGACTTTGATATTCCTTTGAGTGAAAATAACTAAATGAGTCATAAGTTTTATGCAAAAATAGTCAGCACTTAAATTTTTACAGGAAGCAATATTAAATATAGTACAGAATGAAATTTTTTAAATTATTGACAGGGACATTAGATAAGGGCAGTAACAAAAAAGCTAGGATGTATTGAGAGTTGAATGCTATGCTGGGCAATTTGTGTGTGTGTGTGTGTGTGTATAAAATTTAATCATCATCCCCTACTTAAAGATGAAGAAACAGAGACTTCAGAATGGTTAAAGCCCTACGTCTAGAAAATGGTGGGGCTCAGATTCAACTCCAGTCCAAAATACACAGAGGTGAGAGACTGGCTTGGAATCTCACAGCCAATTCTTCATAATACTATGGCTGAGGCACGGTTCTGACTTACAGATCACTGAATGAATTCAAAGGGCACTTTTTGTTGTTCCACTGTTTTTTTTTAATTGGCTGACAATATTTAAAAATCTGAAAATTTCTCATAAAGATCCAGATTTCTGGCTTCTCTAAAAATGGAAAGATCTAATAACATGGTCCAGGCCTCTGTGGACCTCTGTTCTCCAGGTCTCCATAGTCCCCAACCCACCCTTTTGTCCCTCAACACGAATGCATTTTCCCTGCTAGGCAGAGACTGCTGATCATTTCCAAAATCCATCCCCATTCACATTCTTGCTTAATAATAAACACCCAAGTTTCCATGTGGATTATGGCTACCCAGAAGAAAGAGAACTTCTCCTAGGCCCGCTTATAGTTAGAGGTGATTACAAGACTAAATTTTGTCCAGCTCATGGGATGTACACAGAGTGGTTTGTGCATTTTCTAGGAAATATCCTTAAAGGGAGGGGCATGGCCTTCCCCCACTTTCTTGTTCCTGCAGGTTGACATTCAAATGTAATTGCTGGAACTCCAGCAGCTATCTTGGACCACAAGTGAACTTGGCAATGGTGCAGCAATCGAGGAGGAGAGAAGGCTTGAATCCCTGTCTTGGAGACTTTCAAAGAGCACTTTTTACAACTTCTAATCATAAAACCTTTTATTACTATGCTAAAATTTCAACCAAGTCTCCCTCATTCCCCTCCATTATTTTGATGAGAATGTGCTAAATGTAGAAAACAAAGTTGAGTGAAAAGTAAAACTCCCAATGTTCAGGAAGTTATTGTATGGTTTCACAGCTGTGGCCCTGCTTCTTTTCCTCATACTAAATTACATTCTTTGGCATCACTAACTCTCCTATTTAACTTAACTCATAAAATATAAATCTCGTGGTCAAAGCTTATAAGACATTGCAAAAAGAATATTCATTTGTGGAATCCCTCATTTTTCAATGCTTTTCATATTTGATATGGAACTTATTTACTAAATTTATATATGATTTACAATGTATGTTTATTCCCTTTGCCTCTGGGTATGTGCGTGAATGTATCTGTGTGCATGAGTGTGTGTATTTACACCATATCTTGGTATAAATCCTTCACAGGTGGCACAGATTTCCTTAGCTTATCCTGTGGATTCCGCAGTTTTAACTACATCTACCAACATTTATACAAATTTTTTTTCTTTCTCCTGTTAAAAGTTATAGTAAAATACTGGGCTTAAAAGAAAGGTGTTGGTATCCTCTTCTCCTTTATATGTAAAGATCTTCACAGAATAAAGATGTAAACTAAGCTAGCATAAATCTTGTTTCTTTGCTCATTACTTGTTTCTCAGACTAGTACTGTGTGCCAGGCACTGTGCTAAGGGCTGGACATGATCTCACCTGGCTCCAGTAAACTTATGATATAGTAAGAGGGGACTAGTCACATATATAAGTAAATATTAGCTAAAAGGTGATGTTTCATAAAATAATATAATTATAACTATTAAAGTATTAAAAGGCCAAATTTTCCAAATGCCCTATGATTTAATACAAATATAAATACTTAATGATCACTTATGCTTTCCAATCCCATCAAGATTCTTAATTGCGCTCTGTTAGTGTTATTTCTGCGTATACACATTCCTAGGTAAACACATTTTCCAGGCCAAGTGATAAATTGTTCCGTATTTAAGCTAGCAAGTTGTAGAATTTATTTAAATAGATATAATTTAAATAAACCTTCCTCCGACTCACTGGTCTTGCTGGTTCCCTTTATGTAGATTTGCTTGCATAACCGCAGGCTAATTTAAGATTTTTGAAACAACAGATATTCAAAGGGGTAAGAGTTGCTTAAAATATTTTGAAGATATATTTGATGCTACCACAGAACTCACATTGAGAGGAAGGAAATTTCCTTATTAGGGTAAATAACACCTGTGCTATTCAAAATCCCTTTAGTGAATTTTGTAGCCTTCAATTGTTACCACGCCAGGTATTTTAGTAGACATAATACATCATTAATTTGGCAGCATAGGCAATAGTCAGGTATCTTTAATATTCACTGAGGAATAAATCTTTTCAGTATATAGAGAACAGACCCAAGAGATGACCTCGGGGTCCTAGAGGTTAATTAATGGCCTAGGATAGCCTGACTCAAAATGAACAGGAATTCGGAAAGGGTGGGGGTAGGGAAGCTGGTATTTTTTCAGTTTCACAGCCAATAGGATGGATGAGTTTTACTATGTTTTCTCACAAGGGAGATGTTTTCCCCCATTTTATGTTGACGTGTGGTCTCTTGTAATAAAGATCGTTTTAGTCTTTACCCAATAAATTTCCCCATTATCTACTATAAAGTCTGGCTAGATACCCTTTTAACTTTATAGAGTTTTTCCGTAGTGTAACGTGTGAAAGGATGAGGTGGCTATCAGATTTCCCGTTATAAACTGACTAAAAACAGCCTGCATAACATGAAAATGTAATTAAAATGCCGCAGGCATAATACCTGTGTATATATTATATATATTTATATATGTGTATATATATATATATATAATATGCAAATACACATATTTTGTGTATATGCATCTATAATGTGTGTATATAGGTATTCAGAGTAATTCTCTTTTTAGGTCATCGTTTTGATAATACTCCATTCTTAATCCCCTTAATTTATCAACAAGGGGAGTAAAAAGTAGGACTTGAAAAGCAACACTAAAGCTACTATAGTCTCAGCTAGATGCAAGAATAAGATGGTGGAGGGAAAATGCTCTTGTAAGAAGTTTACAATTCTATTTAGTCAATCTTAGTTTTACCAGTGGCACAGGGAATGGTTTTCTACAAACTTCCAAATAAGGAATGCCCCATTTCTAGTGCATTTAGACACACATTTTATGAATAATGTGTAAATTCTGGATTTTAGATGATTTTCTTAACTCTATTTCCATTCAGATTTTAAAATCAGTTGTTTTAGAAATATTCCCACACAGCCCAAATTATTGCTGATTATTTGTTGGCTTATGAAAGGTTTCTAGCTCAGTTTCCCTTTCCCTTATTTTGACATTGAATTCTATGTCCACTTTTTATTGCTTGCACATCAGTTTTTACTGTTTACTGCTTTCTAAACTTCCACCTTCCAATACCCCATTACTGTCCTCAAATGTCCTTTCAAATCAAAGGTAGGTGGTTGTACACCAAGATCCCACTGCTTCCACTGAAAAAAAGAAAACTAGAAGAAGCACACATTCAGGGGAAATGTCTTTTAGTTTATCTTTAAATTGGGACAGGGCATAGGTCACTAGCTGAAGGGAAGTCAAAATGACAAGGACCCTAATGGTTGCAAAGAAAGGTTAAGACAAGTAAGTATCTGTCCCTGGGACACATGGGCTGTTGTTAGCTTATATGGCACAAACCATTTTCCATGGAAATAAAATATCACTGACTTAGGTCTAATGGACAGATAGTCTAATTTAATGGAAGTGTCAATTCTACTCTACTTTCAATGCGATTTTAAAATTCTAAGCCTGTATCCTCTCACATAAATGAAGACCAATAAGTAGGAGCATCTAAATTAAAAATACAGTTCATGAAGGACTAACATTGAAAAATAAGTTACCATAAACATACGCACTGTATCGATGCATAGAAAATTATTGCTAGAATATACCCTGACCTCAGGAAAGGAATCCTTAATTTAGATTTTAGGGAATTTTCTTCTCTAAACACTGCAACCAATTCCAGATGAATACATTTTCCTCTCTCACGGTGGAATAGATAATGAGTTTAAACTGGGAAATGGAAGGTAGCAGAGAGGTTTTCAGGGACGATGGCTTCCATTTCCACTTTCAAATTCAGAAACATCAATTGGCTTTGCTAGTAGGATATGGTCAAGAAGCAGTGTCACAAGGGTCAATGGTAATTGCTGCAGAGGATCTAAAAGGTCAGACTGGAATGATTCAAAAGAAAGCAAGAAAGAAAAATAATTATAACCATAAGGCCCCATCAGGAGTGTTTTAGAAATGTATTGACAGTTCTCTTAACCCAAGGATAGTGCCTGAGAATTGTGGAGTAGCCTTCATTGAAAGGTTAAAGCTTTTGTCACTTACAGTTTTACGGCAGAGTTGGTTGTAGTCAGTTTTCTGCCCCCATGGCAGCAGCGACAAAAGGACCAGTGCTTAGCGAGATGGATTTACAGGGCAGGTTGTGCTTCGGGCATTAGGTCATGAGCAGCCCAGTTTTCCTTTTGATTTAGACAGGATATCATTGGTTGGGTTGGTGGTATATTTTTCTGTGGCTGCGGTTGGCTTAAAATAAGTGTTTTTGATATACTGGCCAACTATAACTATCTGGGGAGAGAGAATAAACCAAATTTTCTACATTTTCTTAAGGAATGGAATCTTGTTCTTGCATCTGTGGTACAAGGGAAGACACACATTCCAGTGGGATGTATAGAAGACATTCTTCCACGTGGAATTTTATCACCTTAAATCCCAATTTATTGACATCCAATGGTATTTCATCAAATGGCCTGGGCGCCCTTGTTACAGGCATGGAGAAAGGAGGCAGTGGCTGTGGGAAGAGGCACCACGCCTGGTGAGCAGCCCCGCAGGTTGAGTCCCAGCCTGCACATTACTGCCTGTTCCTCAGCCCTTTCTGCAAAGCTGCCTTATCTGATGGTAACTGAAGAGGTTTTTATTCAGACTTCATATTACCAAATGCTAGATGTGAACTAAAGCGCACTGTCGCATTTGAGTACGCGTCGTGGAAATACGCAATTGGTAATAATGTGCAGCGATATAGGGGCTGCACTTTGCATTTATGAAACACAAATATTTACAAATTATATCCTGTAACGGTTCACACGTTTATGGTAGAAGTATTGGGGCATTTCATTTTTGTTTGATCTGGAGCAGTTATCTTTAAATTTTGACTCTCCGTTGCAGAGTGACACTGAAAAAAAATGTTTCTGAGTGCAACTTTTAAATCAATCCCTCTCTTGTGGAATAATGATTCCCTTCAGGCATTTTCTTTGGGGTTGGGAGGAGGCTGTGTACGTGCATCGTCTCACTTAAGAACTCTTTCTGTGTTTTCACTGCTGGTCCGGACATAAGAAGTAACCCCCTTGCTTATGTCACCAACATCAAATTGCTCTACAGTATCATTCATTCAAAAAGTGTTGCTGGGATAAATTGTGTGTATTCATTTCATCTGTAAAAAGAGAAAACTGTAATTCTTTAGAGAAAAACTACTTTTGAAAGTTCCACAAAGATAGGATCAGGTACAGAACTAAGAATTACTGATTGCATATGTAGAATGGTATGATTTCTAAATGTTGGGTTAATTTCTTTTTTTCCGTTAATTAATAAAAAAAAAAAGATCTAGAGCCTGTAACCAACAGTTCACTATTGTTTTAGTTTTTCTTTTTTTTACCTCTTAAAAGTTGTATCCATTTTGAGAGTAGCTTAATTATCCTTTGAAGAATTTGCCTCCTCTCACTCTGATGATAACGTATTTCATTTTGTTTTGGTGTCATATGATTGCAGTTCTCCATGAAGGAATTATAGGAGAAAAAGGGAGAGATTTACTGATATTGCCAGATATTTAATGCGTATTTATTTCTTAAAGGTTCCTGTGATATATTTGTATATCTGAAAATTCTGAGAAAAATGCCAATTTTATTTGGTTTGCAATGCTCACACATGCATGGAAGATCCTTCCTTACCTGTGAATGGGACCCATATAATTAATGAGGGGAAAAAAAAGTGTCTGAGGACAGTACTTTCAGAAAATGACAGACCACTGAGGTAAATTTGTGCACTCAAACTCATTTTCTACATGAGGGATTTGCCTTTTGTTTCCTGATAGAAATTCTCTGCCATTTCTGTACTTAAAGTGTTCCAATTACTACTAACAGAAAATGATCCAGAAGTTTGCATATGTTTTTCAGAAACTTTTCTGGTGGATTTGTGGGTCACTTTGCATTGTTCTTTCTGGTCTTACATTCATTTCAGTACTAAAGAGCAGAGAGAGTGGAGTGAGCAGTGTAAAACTAAGTTATATGGTGTTTCTCCCATGGCCTATCAGTATCTTGTTACTGTGAGAAGAACACGTTGCTTGGTGGTTTCTGGCTTGTTAGTGTTTGGCTGGGGGGTAAAGGGGAGGTAGGAATGGACAATTCTAATGTGAATGCTGACCTCTGACTGCTCTTTAACATAAATTATTGTTAGTTATTTCCAAATTTATCTTCAATTAGTATTTTAACATGTATGTCTTCTCCATTCTACTCTGCATGTTATAAATGCAAGTCCTTTAGAATGGATAATGTTCTAAATAAGATAGCATTAAATATGTCAATTTTTACATGCTAGAGAGAATTTAAATTTAACCTATTGTACAGTAGTAAAAAGGATCGCCAGTGCGGGCCAGAACATGTTCATCCATGATTAATTTACATGACCTGGCATACCAGAGAAGCCACTAAAGTTTCACCCAGAGAACAGTTTGCACAGCAGTCTAAGGGAAACAGGATGTGCTTTGCAGTGAGCACAGCTTGTGTCTGGGTCCTGCTGGCTTGGGTGACTTGGCCACTTATTTGCCCTGAGATCTACTATGTGCTCCGGGTCTCAAGTTCCTCATACAGGAGATAACACCTATCTCCTTGGATTGAAGTTAGAAGAGACAGCACATTTCAGGTCCATTTGCTGAGCTGGTGCTCAATATGGTAACTGTAGGTTGGAAAGGAACAAAGCACCACTTTCCTTAAGCATACACAAAAGTAAAGGTGGGATGACTTATGAGAGAGTTTTCTGAAATATGTTTTTTTGAAGCATTATTCCAAATTTCTGTTCTCAGATCTGATGATTCTGGGGAATTCTGCATTCTACATGAGTTTTTTGGAGACTTCCAATGTACTATACAAATGAACAGCTCTGAAAAGTCCTGAGACTAACAAAAGAACTTATTGAGTGTTGTGTAGTCTCGCATTTTAAAAATGTTGATCCTGATGTCTTTAAAATGTGGAATTACTGTTCCATGGAACATACTTTTTGAAACACTGACCTTGGTCATTAGTAATAAGCTTTTAGCTCCTTGCATCTGAGGTGAAATATAACTGAAGTTAAGTGTAACCAACAGCAAACCATCTCTCTTAACTTCCTTGTGGTATGTGGAGAAAAAAAAAAAGGTTTTGGTCTAAGTCTGTTTATCTTGAATCAAACGTGGATTCTTTGGTAATCTCTCTTAAAAAGACTTCTTGGGCCATAGAAAACTAATGGAGATCTGGTTTGTATACAGTACTTTCTCTGTGTGGTGTGGCTACATTTGACTGTTTGCTGGTTTTGTAAATAAATAAGGCACTTAAAGTGTCCAGAACTGACAATCTGGTGTCTTTCACAAGCAATCTACAAAAGTCTCTATTTATACTTTATTTTTAAAAGGAAAGTGCATCTTTTGGGTACTTACAAATAGATATTTTGTGTTCCACTATTTTTTTCTGAAAAAAAAATAAATAAAACTACATTATAGTCAGATGGTTGCAGTGAAAGAAAATATTCACATTCAGTAGCCACCATTAAATTGTTTTCAATGTGGCGTTTTGTATACTAATTTATTTTTAAATAGCAATTGAGAATGAAAACTGGGTTAACTTAAATATTATTTAAGCCCTGTGACCCATAGGGGACAATAAATAAGGATAAAGTCATATCTACCACTTAGTTGTTAAAAGGAGAGAAAACCAAGCCAGACAAAAAATAGCTTAATTTCTTTTTTGTAAAATTTAGATTATTGCAACATTTTCCTAACAGATATTGGAATTATTAGCTACACCTATTACAACTAAAGACATTCTTTGATTATTAATATGGGCCGAAAACAACATAGAGGGAGGACTAGATTAAGACTTTGAATTATTGTGTAAACATTATACTGTTCATATTTTAAGAAGGTCAGTGTATCTTTACACGATGAATATGGCATGTCTGTTTCACCAAGACATTCAATATTAGAAAAGAAGGTGACATAACTGGCTTGTAAAGTGAAAAATGGTAAACCCTCTGCACAATAGAGGGTGAGAGAAGGGAGTATAGTCTAGCAAAATCGAGCACTTGTCCAGTAGGGGCTGCTCACAGAGCAGGAAGGCTGGGCGCTTTCAGCTACACATTTCACAGTTTCATAGGGACTAGAATTTCAAGGCCACTTGAGTGTCTTTAGTCAAAATAACCTCTTTATGTATTCCTGGCCTCTGATACCAACTCCAGCAAAAGAGTATGTGTAAAATTAAAGGATTACCAAATAAGTCATTTGCATTTTGTCATCTGCCTTAAAATGACATTTTAGAAACCACATTTAAAACGTTGCTGTGTGTTAGTAAGGGGAACTACTAACTATTTTCCAAACAGAATCAAAGTGTTGTTAAGTTGTTTTTAAACACAGATTTAGAGAATGTAATTGAGGCTAGTAAACTAGTAGCCAAATAAAGCAAAACCGGCTGGAATGTTGGTAACGGATTGCTCACACGGGATCCAAGCAAAACATCTTGAATTGCTGGTACCATAATAAATTATAGTTTTCACATTGGTATTTTGCCAGTGAAAAGAGACCTAAGTCAAGCTTGTGAAAAACAGACCAAATGATGACATTTTTAATTTGCCCATACCTATGGTGACAGAATAGACCAGCTGCATCATGCAACAGATCACATAACTGAGGCTAAGTCAAGAAAAAGCCAAAGGAGAGGCCCACCATGAGGAAAACGAAATACAGAGGGAGAAAAGGATTGAGTAGGCAAGGGTTAATTGTCTCATAGGATCTCGGGAAGGTGATGGTTTCTCCTCCTTTCTTTGTCCCTCCTCTCCCCATACCACATTCACCTAAGGCGCAAGGGGCTGTTATCTCATTTTCTTCAGGGTTCATTTTCTCTCTTTCCCAGAATGAGATAAAAGGCTGAATGGGGTTGGTGTCCTGGGAGTGTTCTGAGGGCAAGAAATGGTCAAGAACTGGTTTATCTCCAAACTTCATTAACCTATTAGATAACTGATGTGGGGCACCCAATTAACTTAAAGAATGAGAGACTTCTAAGGGGTGAGAGTCAGCCCTTACAATCATGGAACTTGGCCTCCTGCTTCAGAAAGGCGATTCACAGATCCCCTTGGCGAAGCAGGACTCTCCTGGGTGGAGAGGATGGGCTGATTTATTTCTCCGTGGTGTCCTGGAGTGTATCTACCCTGATTGCACCCCTTGATCTTGACATCAGTCACTTTGGAGTCAAGATAATGAAAAGGGCATTAAAGAGGCCCCTCCAGTTTATGCAAATGGAACTTTATCTTCAAAGGGGCCCTATCGTCAAGAGAGTTTCTTTGCTACTTAAAAGTATTAATAAAAGAAAATCTTTGATTTTTCTCCCCTCTGCTTGCTTTCTCTAAATGACATGTTTCATAAGCATGATTTTTTTTTTGCAATATTATCAAAACCCGAGGCTTTTTTGATACTTTATCTAAGGAAATCCGATTTTATTTAGGCTGAGATTTTCTGCATGGGATTAGCGAGGACAGAAATGAGACGTAAGCGTTATTCTAAACAAATGAGTCCAGGCAGCATAGAGCATCTTGGAAGCATACATCTTGAGCCAAGACCACGAGAGGAAACTTAGTTATACAACTCACAACAGGTGTTCCTTAAGATGATAGGGCAATGCAATGGCACCATTAGAATGTGCATCTGTTTATGGACTTCAGCAGCTCACCATTCAAGACAAAAGCCTTATGTCGTATTTGTATGGAAATGGACTCTTTGGAAGGAGCAAGATAATGCATGTTAAATTATTATTGGATCATGGGGTAATTCTAAGTGTCCCTGTCTTTTCTGCCATATTATTGATTTAGCAAAGAATATCGACATAAAATTTGCAACAGTAGATGATTGCTGTTTACACAACACAGTCCATGTTTCCTTAATGTTTTCATACATTTGATTTTGAAAGAGCGTTGGCTGCCCTGGAGATACACAGGAGGAGGTGTACACAGCAGAGTGACACTTTCGGTGACCAAATGGGACTTGGAAAGCCATGGTGAAAGAATGAACAGACAGTTTGCATCATAATCTCTCTGGTGTTTGCAAACTGTTGCCCAAGTTAGAGATATGGGACTTATTTTAACCTTGGTGTCAGGTTTGTAGTCCTTGGTGTCCTTTGGTATTCTAAATTTAGAATGAATGGGTGGTTTATGACTGCCCAAAAGGAGCTTATCCTCACTTGAACTTTCTTTAACAACCAAAAAAAAAAAATTCACAAATTTAGGGTTATTCCTTTTTCTTGAGAAAATCTGTATCTAAAGGACAATGCACCATAGTTTTCTCCCGTAATTTTTTTTCTTGGTAGCATTTGGAATATTATGGACCAAGATAGTAAAATGTTTTCTGTGAATATTTTACATATGACTATTCCGCTGAGTGCACTCAAACTGTTACTTCATTTTCAAAAGTTAAAATCAATGATATCTTCTGTCAAAACATTTTACTGCATTTGTGGAACATAGAGTCACAATGTGATAGGATGCTTTTGCTTTTAATATCATTTTTGTCTTTTCCTTTGTATTTTCAAATCAGCTGGTGACCATTAACAGGGTACATTTACGCAGCATTTCATAACAGTAACTTCTTTAAGCCAAACTGACTTTTACTTGAAACTAATCGCTGAAATGGATCGGCTGTGAAACTGTAATTAAATTATCTTAAATTTCACCACAAAATAAAGAACCCTGTATTGTAGTTACATAATTATATAACAATGTTCTAATTGGTTGTAATTATTAATTAGTATGATATAACACTGCTATATATTATGTAGTTATAGTGACAAGGTCACCATAGCATTTAATGTGAGATCGTTCTTATTCGAATGAGACATTTGATGATTATACAATTGTGGGTGACATTCACAATATTTAATAACTGTCTGGCATGGGCAGTGATCATTCAGAACGAAGTGTGGAGAAAGCAACCATGACATACTCACACTCAGCACTGAGCAGACAGGAGATACGATGATTACAAGTTACCTGCTGGCGTTATTCTTCCCACAAACGAACAAACACACTTTTCGGGGGGAGGGGTGACTCAAGGCGCAGGAAGAGTTCCTTTGCTGCTGAAGACAAACCTAAGTTCTTAGAATTGGGCTAGAAGTAAAAAACTGCCCGAGGAATGCATCTGAAGTCCAAAGTCCTGAATTTGGAAGACTCTCCTCCTGAGGTGGGCCTAGCAGCTTCCCTTCAGCAGTCAGGAATTCCTGGAGCAGCTTCTCTGGGATCACATGTTGGTGCTACCACGCTTGGCCTCTGCAGGATGGGATCAGGAGCATTGCAGAATGAAGGCATTTTTTCCCACTCATTTATGTGATTCCCTCCTCTCTTATTTTCTAATCAGAAAGAGTACATAATCTGCAGGAAATGTGGCAAAAACAGACAGGAATATGAAAAGCAGGTGAAAACTCAGCCATAACACCACCCCCAAGAGGCAAGCCCTCTTAACAATTTTGCATGTTTCCTTTGAGTTTTTCCCTTGAAAATTACCTTGCTGTTTTACAAAGATGGTGACGACAACAATTATCTTCCTTTGGCTGGAAAGGAAGTGTCTAGATGAAAAGTGTCCCTCTCCCACACGTCCCAACTGCAATGCCACCTGTGTTAAGACCCTGGGAAGCGTCGTCTCTAGACGATGATATGCCTAGTGTGTAAGGTGGCCTCTGTCTGCCCCGTGTCACCCAGCTTCCCCCGGTATTCAGAGGACCTGTGCGGCAATTCCTCTCAGGGATTTTGGCCTGCGCCAAGAGTTCAGAGTTCACACATTCGTTTCTGTGAATCAAAGTGGAAGTAAATAGATTTCTTGTTACGTGCATACTGCCAGCGTTCTCATTTTAGGCTTGAGTCTCACTAAATGAGTGTGGTTAATAAACCCTGGTCTTCAGCAAAAAGAATTTCCATATTGCAGAAGTGTGTGGCAAGCCTTAAACACTATCTGAACCAATGATATCAGGAATAGCATTAAAATTAGACCCCCTATGAGAAGCTGAATGAACCAAATGTGATTATTAAAGTCGTGGTGGCAGGACGGAACCTGTTAGTCTAAATGCAGATTGTACCCTTGAGGACATTTCACCAAAGACAGCAAAATATATACATTTTTATCAGAATTTAGTATGGTCTCAAGGAGTCAATCATGTAATTCCAGTGCTACCTCCCACCTCCCTTCACTGACTGACTAAATAAACTTTATTTTTCAAGTTGAAAGGACCTTTTGAAAATTCCTCATTCTTAATGCTCTAAAACGCCCGGGTTCAGAAAATTAAATTACACCATTTTTATCTGTTTGAGATCAGCTCAGTTTCCTCCTTTGGTTTGTGTTTACTTTCCTGCAGTAGCTGACATCAAAATGTTTTCTGGAATGCTGGGGCTAAATAAGTTATGCTTAACTCAATATCTAATACAAATAGCCCCGGGGAGCTTCAGAGACACAATCATAAAGGCTATAGTTTCTTTTAATAGCTTGCCACACTTTGCTGATATAGTATTTCCCTAATCACCAATCTTTACGTGCCTTCCTGACCTTGGAGCTCTTAGCCCAAATGGCTTTGTGGTATCAAAGGCCTATGTCATTGGAAGAGTGAATGGCTTTCATTTTTCCCCTTGAAACTTCCGGTTCCTGGCATCTGTAAAGAATTACTCCGAGTGGTGTTTTGCTGCCTTGCGGCCACTGCCCTGTCCAATGGAAGTGACTTTTTCCAGAAAGGTCACAGTGGTCAGTAATAGGTGGAGGCAACCCTGATCTTTCTATTTTTCTGTTATGATATTCATGATTTATTCTTGTATCCCATTAGATACTAAAAATCCAAGTGCATTTTGCTTGTGAAATATTTCAGCGAGAAATGCATGTATTTTTCATGTAGTAAGGCTGAAAAGTGACCGACTAGCTTTATAGAGTTCTCTTATTCCTCAGGAAAAAGTTATCTTCCCATTTATACCTTATCTGCTAGATTACTTTTTTTGCAGAGCACAAGAATTCATCTTTAGAATGTGTACTCAAAAGCATACACAAATTTGTGGTACTGCAGTGACACAGGCGTCTCGTTGTACAGGGGCTGCCCCGTAAATGTGTCAACTAGCTATGCCACCACTGAGACCGCAGACTTCTGCTGCAGGTCTTAAAGCCCAGTGCTGGCTGTTATTTTAAAATGCATTTCCCAACATAACTATGTTTTACGTTTCCTGCATAGTCAATAGCGGGAGACTACATACATAGATTTCCAGGGTGCTGACTCAGACCGGAAGTCTGGGTAGTGGGTAGCATTTTCAAACATTCCAATGATTCAGTGAATTGCCTTTAAATAGTTTATTACCATCTCTGTGCCTTAGAATCTTAAAAGAGAGGAGACAGAAAAAAACAGAGACAATGTCGAGTATTAGAAAGCACGGTGTACCAATCTGGTATGTTTCTAATTAGAGATTTTAAATGCAAGTAAAAAGCGTGTATTTAAAAAAAATCAGTGTAGAAGGACATGATTAAAAACTTTGGAGATACGTGTGTGGCATGAATTTTCAGGAATTTCATCTATTATTTATTTTAAAAAATCAGATGTGCTTTTATTACTGTCACAAACACGTCACCAATTTACTTTTGGGAATGCCCACTATCTATAATGGATGTAAATTTTTGATATGGCTGAATGGTTCTTAGAATATTGTGTTGTATATTAAGATACTCACCATTGGTTTCCAGGCCATACTAATTTATTTCATATTTTGAATACTCTTCAAATATGTTAATACTACTGAGGACTAAAATTAGGAAATAAAAGTCTCCTGTAATTCCATAATAATCTTGAATATGTGGGTGAATTTTCTCTAGAGTTCTTTTTTTTCCTATTTCATATATAAAATATGTAGAATTTTTACAAAATTGAATTCAAATTAAATGTGCAATCTTCTAAAGTGTTTTTTTAGTTTACATTTTAGCATTTTTCCATGATCCTGAACATTCTTTGAAAATATTGGTAACTATGAATTTACATACGTACAGGCCATGATGTGGTAATTTTCCTATCATTTAATGTGTTGTTTGTTCCCTCTTCTTTTCTCCTTCTCTATAATTTTTTATTCTATCATAAACAATGCTGAGATGAACATCTCTGTGCCTGCTGCTTTCTTTAAGGCACATCTGTTGTGAAGTTAATGGATTGTACTACAGCTACTTTTTAAAGGCTCTTACCCTGATAATGGCCAAATTGCTTTCCAGAAATATTTTAATAATTTTACACGCTCAGCAGTGGTCATTGAGCACCATTTTTATTGTGCCCTTTCCCACATTATGCTTAATAATTTTGCTAAGCTTTTTCAAATACATAGTTAGAAACAACATTAACAGTATGTTAATAATCCATTTAATTTTGATAAATATAATCCCTAGGTGTTTGGGGTTTAATGGTTTCCAAAGAAGCTCAAGTACATGCTACGGCCCCTCCTTTTTTGGATAGGTCTACCTGTGACATTCATCTGCAAGCACAAGCCAAGGGAAAGAAATTATCTGAAGAAGGAAGTTCAAATATAACAACTCCCACCTTGAACTGTGACTGTGTAAATGAGAAAAATTCACTAAATCTAAATTTCATTGTATGTCTGAAGTCTTCATATGGTACAGTTGAGAAGAAAATAATTTCTCAAAAACAACTAAAATGTCACAAAGCTGAAAATAAACTAGAAATGTGAAGTGAAGGATTATTATGTACTGGCATAGTAATTTATTGACAGGATTTTCTGTAGACAGCTAGAGATTGAAACCCTTAAATCCACAAGAAAATGTTCTGTTAAAAAATTTAATATTGACACTTTTCCCTATATTTATTCCATCTGCATGTTGAAGGGCACTAGCACATAAACACCTACTTCCCACTAGATTAAGGACATCTCTTGGATAACAGCTTTTTATTTCAAAATTATAATAGTTTAAAAAAAGAGAGATGTATTCTTTCAGTGCTGAGTCCTCTTCAGGGCAAATTAATTTTTTACTGACAGTGCGCAAACATGCCCTTTTTGAGAATTTTCTTTGAGGGCAAAAATTTAAATCTATCCCAATTTATACATAATTGAAACTATTAATCTCAATGCTTTCTAAGACCATAAGAGGCACATTTGACTTTCTTAAGCTTTAGCTCTCATAAAGACATGGAGAAATCGATTTTGTTCCATTGGCATATGAAGAACTGAATTAGTGCTTGTTGCTTAGTAATTCCTTTTATGTTCCTTATATGTAATTCCTTATATGTCACTTAAGTAATTCCTTAAATGCTATGAATTTACGATGGTTTAATTGCTGATGAAGCTAATGTGATTCATCCATTCTCTGGGCTGCAAGTAGAGTTATTTGCTCTGGCCACACCTTTTAAAATATAAAAGATTTAGGTTATAGTTTTCTTTCAATTCTGTAATTGCTATTTTACAGAACTAAATTCTTTCTAACTCCCATTTGTCTACCAGGAAGGGGATATATAACAGCCTCTTCCTTACATCTTTTTCAAGAATTTTCCAGAGAAGATCTCAATATTAATATTTAAATACTTTTAAATTGGCAAAATTGGAGAAAAGTATATAATTGGGGAATAGCCAAGTACCTTGGGTAGAATATCTGTTTAAGGGCATAATTCTCATGGACAATGTTATCACCAGGATAAGTGATGGGTCAGCTAATTGGAAGCCTTCAAGAAAGGAAAAATTCTCCTCTTTGGCAAGGTAACAGTTCTGAAAATTTGAGGATTTAGAGAGTAATTAGGAGGTCTGGATGATGCTTTACTGTAAAACTGAGAAAAAGGGAGAGAGGAGAAAGAAGAGAGTTTAAATCTTTGCCTTTCTGGGACATACAGAGAGCCTAATGGATGAGTGTGCCTTTTGTCTTAATTTTGTCTTAAAACCTTCTCACTACCCCCTGCAGAGTTTTTGTAGAAAGACTGGTGGAAATGGGATTGCTTTTCTAGGATCTGCCCAATAAGAGGAGATCAGAAGTTAGGCTGTCTATCACTTCTCAGCATCAGTAACAGTTTTTAGTCACCTCAAACCTTAGCTAGACTTACAGTTATGGTTTTAGAGGGACAGTATCGAGTTAACTAACTTTTGCTCTATCACAAAGCAACCTAAAACATAGCGGCATAAAGCAATAAAAAGGTATTTCTTATGAACATGGGCAGTTTCCTGGTCTAAGTTAGTTGGGCTGGGCCTGTATGGTCCAGTATGGACGTCACATGCCAGGGTCAGCTGGGGTGGCAGGGAATGCTGGGGCCTCTCTCCACATGGCCTCTGTCCTCTACGGAGCCAGCCCTACCATGCTCACATGGGTGGCACATGGATTGCCAGCAACCAGAAGGAAAAGCACTTTCCAAATATCTGCTTATGTCACATTTGCTGTTGTCCCATTGCTCAAAGCAAATGACATGGCCAAGCCCAGCGTCAGTGTGGGAGAGGAGGCCCAAGGACTGGCCTATGGGAAGGCATGATTCAGTGGTGGCCCTTACTGCTACATTATACCACCACCATCTCCCTAATTTCTGGCATCCATTTCAATTAAGACAAGTACAGGACCCAATTACAATTGTGATAGCTACATTTATGTTGCAGCAAAGTTCCTATTAGAATCAATGAACTTGAATATATAGAAGTTAACTTCTGAAAGGAGCCATGGTGCGATGTTTGATTTTTTGTCTTTAAGCTAGAAAAGGAAAAGAAAACTCTCTGAGATAATGAGAACTTTTCCCCATTTTGGTACATCATTCTGAGATTTTGAGATATTTAGAGGAATAATGAGTGCATGTGATTCACAAAACTGCCAAAGACATTTCTTAATTCTCTTATTTATCTCACAATTTTATCCTGTTATGCCATCTGTTTAAAAAATAATTTACTATTCACCTAATAATCTGAAACAAACCTGATTAGAATTTACATGTATTTTCAGATGAAGGCAGATTCTTAAGGATAAATTCTTCTGATTAGCAGCACTTAGATATATAATACATACACATATAAGGATGCATGTTTGGCCAGTATAAAATGCAATGCTGCTTTAAAACCGAATTTTTTAAAAACTCAAAATAATTAAAATAGTCTTCTCACCATCAGAAGTGGATGATATTTGCAGATAAAGGCATCTGTCAGTATCACACATAGGTCACGTGTAACATCAACAAGGCGTACCCTTTGGACATCGAAAGACATCCTGGATTTCCAGAGATCTGTGCAGTTTTGTCAGCATGACTTCCATAAATCCATCCAGAGAGAGGGTAGAATAAGGAGCATGGATGTTGGAGGCAGACTTGGGTTAAAATTCTGACTTTGTTATAATCATATAATTTACCATATAACCTTGAGCAATATCCTCCACTCTTCTGTGACCCCATATAGGGATGACGTGGAGCTAAGTGACGCAGAGCATGTAGGAAGTCTCTGCGAGTGTGAGCTGCTTCCCCTCCCTCTTTCACTCTTTTCTTGCTGTTTACTTACAATGCAGCTGAAACCTTTCCAGTAAGTTGCCCTTCAGGCACCCGCATGGGAGCGATGAAGGAGACCGAGCGTGGCTGTGGGTTGTCTGCGTGTCACTGGCCCACGCAGAGGATCCGGCTGCTGGCGCCGGGGCCCATCTCATCTGTCCAAGGTTGTTTTCTCTTCTCTCCCACTTTCCTGTCTGTTTTTTTCAAAAGTCTGCAAACTTTCGTTCCATACTGACACCCTGATGACTCTGCCGCCTGGTGCTTATTATTACTTCAAGGAAAAGAACCCAGGGGCCATAACGAGAACTTAAAACCCAAAAGCAGAAGCCCTGAGTGGGGTTTTGGATATACAGGTGCTTGCAGCGCCTCGAGAAGGTGGGCAGGCTGAAATGGCCAGAGTCAAGTCCGAGCAGCCTGCTCGGCTCTGCCCTGTCTCTGACTTACACTTGTGTTTTTGCTAAACATTAGACGGCTTAATTTGACTGTGGGCCAGAATAAAAAACACTTTAGGACAACCATAACGCCATCATGAGAGAACCCAGGGGCAAGCTAATTAGGAATAAAGAGGTGAGGCGGAGAGGGGGTGTGTCTGGGTAACTTCACAGGGTGAAGTCCACGCATGGGAGGTGGCAGCTCGGAAATCTGCAGAGTAACAAACCTGTCACAAACCAAGGACAACTCGACGGAACAATTAGAATTAACATTTTA
This sequence comes from Tamandua tetradactyla, assembly GCF_023851605.1. Lineage (NCBI taxonomy): Eukaryota > Metazoa > Chordata > Mammalia > Pilosa > Myrmecophagidae > Tamandua > Tamandua tetradactyla. Next base: position 105,283,387 of record NC_135327.1, on the reverse strand, counting down.
CTCTGACATTTATCAAAAGTCTCTGCCACATTTTACTCTCTGCAATGAAAACTCGGGTTTTGTCTCAGCATTTAGTAAGCTGTTGCCTAACGTGAAACATCCATTCGTAATGGTATGCACTTCCTGCTATAAGGATAAAGAAAAGTTACATCTTTTGAAATTCTCACATCCCACAGGGATCTTAACCTTATGCCATTCAAATGACAATTATGTATTTTAAAATCTGCACATACTAAATAAATCCTACAAGTATTCCATTTAAATGAGAAATGCTATAATAATTCTGTATTTATCTATTAAAAATATATCTATTGTATAACAGATAGTATGTTTCAATGACCTTTTCATAATCTGTTTCATTTTCATTTTTCCTAAAACTCTCCAAATCTAATCAAAGAAAACCATATTCTCTGATTATAATATCTAATCCTTCCTTAAAAAAAGAAACACTTTCTGATTTTCTAATATTCATTCTTTTTAAAACAACACTTTAAATATATTTAATTCTGAACAGCTCAGTCAAAACAACAAAAATGTAGTGTGATATTTTGCAAGCTATAGTATAATTGTATCACTGGTTCCTATTTCCATCAGATTGTCATAGTTATTCATAGATCAGAAAACTATTTCCTCAAATAATTAATTTAGCAATAAGGCCACTGGTGGATTTCTGAGTATGTAGACTAATAACTGACCTTTAAGAAGATAGCGATATTTTAGAATAAATCTAAGTTTGCATTTCTCTGTCTGAATCTCTTACCTACTCTTATACCTCTGGGGTATAAACTTCCTTGTTCCTAATTCTATCTTTTTAGTATTGTCTAGTTTATTTAAACAGTGGGCTAACGCATGAAACACTATATAATATTTACTAGGATTCCAAACTTGGGCAGTGGGGAAGAAAACAATGAAGAGAGATTACTGGACAGGTCTGGAAACAAAAAGGAAGAAAACTGTGATCTTTCTGTTCTTGAGTGTTGTATGTGCCCACTTCTTCCAGGCAGAAGGCAAGTGTGATCTGACTGGTCCCCCGTTGTCTCCGCTTTGTCCACCACACATTCAGTCCATTACTAACTTTAGCAGCATCCTTTTGTGTCTTTCCACAACCAGATCCTACACTAAGCCCTGACCTTGTCCTGCCTTGACTAATATGGCAGTGCTGGGCCCAGAGAGGAGGACCGAGAGAAAAACAGTATCAAACGAGCCCTTCACAACAAGAAGCATGCCTGCTATCACGCAAGTGCCTGCTGGTAGACCTTCTGGAGAGCCCAGGAATGTCCTTGCTGTAATGGGGACATCGTGGCACCTATGTGCTCTGCCTGGCCTGCCTACAAGATTTGACAAGATTTCAGTTGGCACACTCACAAAAAGGAGTCTTAGGTCCAAAGGCACAGCTCCGATGCTACTCGTGTGTGCTCACATACTTTTCCTCCAGGACTCTGTTGTCTCTGGAGGACTTGGGACCTTCCTTATCAAGAAATACGAGAAGTACCATGGGCTCTTCCTTACCTTTTGTGACTGCGAGATTCAGTGTTCTTCCATGTACTACATAAAGTCCTGACTGCGATCCATTCTCCTCTCAAAACTCTAAAATTTGCAGATCTGAAATCTCCTCAGCTGACTACATTGTCAGTGACTGCCACAATCTTGGGTCTGACATGCCATGCTTACCTAGATAGCCTATTCCTCTTAGTTACTTCCAAAATAGGACAAAAATAGGGTTTGGTGCAAGGATAAAATCAAGAATTTTCTCAAAATCTAAACTTGTAAGTGACTCTAATAACTGATGAGAAACTCAAAGTCTGCCTTTAAAGAGCTAAAAAACAGGAGAGCTATTCTCTTGCATATACACATTGGATAATAAACAAATTTAAACAACAACAACAATGTCCATATAGCCTACCTATGACTACTAGTTAAATAATAAATTATGATAGAGAGGGAAAGAATAAAATACCAATAGTCATCTGTTTTAAAAAGATTCCAACAGTATATAGGAAATGGAATTTTTATTGTTTTATGGATATGAAGAAGAAATAGTATTGATAAGGACCATCCAATAGAAATATAATGCAAGCCACAAATGTGAGTCACATATGTGATTTTTAATTTTCTAGTAGCCACATTAAAAAATTAAAATAAGCAAAAATTATATTTAATAATATATTTTATTTTGCTCAGTATATTTTAAATGTGTTACCCAATAGCTCTAGTATTATATCAGAATTCATAAAATAATCTGGTGAGATCCTATGTTTAAAGACATTAAGTGGGATTTTATTTATTTACTTTCTTAATTACATAGGCACGTGTAGGACTGCTAGATCCTCTGACATGCTACTTTCTGTTGTGGGCTACAAGCATGAGATAGAGCAGAGTTTCTCAGCCTTGACACTATTGATATTTCAAAATGCCATCCCAGATATTCTTTGTTGTTGGTGATTCCCCATTGTATTCTAGGACATTTAGCAGCATCCCAGCCTCAACCCTCTAAGTGCCATGGCAAACCAGCCCACACAACCAAAAATGTCTCTAGACATTGCCAAATGCCCCTGGGCTGGCAAACTTTCCCAGACTGAGAAACACCAAGGTACAATGAGGAACATCATTCCACCTATTTGCCCATATCTGCTTAACTGGGTCTTTGCCTTCTATTCCAGAGATTAACTGGGCACACATACATATGCTTATTGAAAAAAGCATAGTCTTAGAACTGTAGATGGTGTAAAGTCTTTCAATAGAGTAAAACACGAACACTTAGTTGCTAAAGTAATCCCATAGTTCAAAGGTATCCTCCCATTGAGGTCTGGGCAGACTTGTATCCTTAAAAGACCTAAGTACTGACCCATCTGTTGAAATTTCTTCCCAGTCTTTCCCACATGACTGGAAATCGCCCATCCCTCTTACCTTCTGTGCTAACTGGGTCTTTCATTCTTGTAGTAAAAGCCCTACCTCCTCTGTATATTCCATCCTTTTGCTTTTCTCTCTTTGAGCAGCCTTAGAATTTCCAAGTTGCCACAGCAATCTAAATATTCTATTTATAGCGCCAACATTCCATATGCATGTTGATTGCATGTCTGACCCATTTATGCCCTGAAAAACTGGAAGCCCCTTGAGATTAAGGACTGCACTGATTTTTAATACTTATCATGGTTCAAGGAAACTTGCTAGTAAAATAATATGTGCTCAATGTTTTGAGAATAAAAATTGAGTGCTTTAAAAAAAAAATGACCGGTGCTATTAATTTTTATTTGTTACTGGTTTTGCCTCCTATTTTGGTCCATTTATTTATTCGACATCTCCTATAGCAGGCTGGTTATGGGTACTGGACTGGTGCTGGCCAGAAGGGATGAATACACACTATATCCTTGCAAAGTTCACAGTCCAGGTGTTCTCAACCTGGGGCAGTTTTGGCACCAAGGAATATCTGGCAAAGTCTAGACACATTTTTGATAGTCTCAACTCAGGAATGAGGGTGGGGAATGATACTGTTACCTAGTGCATAGAGGCCAAGGATGCTACCGACATCCTGCAGTGCACAGGCCAGCCCCAGAAAGAATTATCTGGCCCCACAAGTCAACAGTACATAGGTTGCAAATCCCTGGAGAGAGTCAAGTCAGCCAACAGTTGAAATTGTAAGTGATGAATGATCAAGTTAGATATAGGATGCCATAAGAGCTTACAAAATGGACAGTAATTCAGAGTGTATGGCCAAGAGGCAGACAGGGCTTACCAGCAGAGTCTAGGCTGGGGACCCAAATGTGGAATTACAACATGAATGAGGAGGCACTGACTACCCTAGAAAGAAAGTGTGGAAAAAGCATTGTTGAGAGCTAGGGGTAGTGCTCCAGGGAAGCCAACTTTCAAAAGCCAACAGAGAAAGGAAAGCCTGCAAAGGGGCTGAAGGCGAGGAACCAGAAGTCTGGAGGACAGGGAGAGGATTTCATGGAAGTCAGAGGAGGAGACAGCTTCAAGAAGGAGAGACTCACTGAGGATATCAAGTACCTCAGGGAAGTTGAATGAAATAAACAGAGAAAAGCCTCTTTTAGCATTGGTAAAGAGGTCACTGGTAACTTTAATGAGAGAAATTTCAAGTGGTGGAAGTAGAAGATAGATTGTCTTAGGCTGACGTGAATGGGAGGAAAGAAAAAATACATATTTGCCTTCAAGAAGCATGTTTATGTTTACTTATGGAAAAGAAAAACTGAAAAGTCTAACAGTCTAATAAGAGGTATTTAAATTATTACAGATATAATACAATAATAAACAACCACTAACAGACACGTTTTTAAGAGTAAGGAAAAATAATCATAGTGACAAGACAATACAAACTCTTAGGGAGCATTATATCCATTTTTAATATGCAGAGGAAAACAAAATTTTAAAAGCAATATAAAATATTAGCGGTTGTCATCTCTGGGTGGTGGCATCTAAAGGACAATCATTATTTTCTTCTTTAAAAAAATCTTTGTTCTGTAAATATTCTAAAATGAGCATGTATTATTTGTTTAAATCAGGAGAAAACTTTTTTTAAGAAGTCTGGCTAAGAAAGAAAGAGAAAGTTTTGGCAATAACTTGAAGTGAAGACAGGCAGGGGAAAGGAGTATGCGTGTGTGTGTGTGTGTGTGTGTGTGTGTGTGTGTTTAAGTTGGAAGCAACCAAGCCTTTTCTGTATGGAGAGAGAGAGAGAGAGAGAGAGAGAGAGAGAGAGAGAGAGAGAGAGAGAGATTGAGAGAGAGCATGCACGCAAGTGCTCAGAGCCAAGCTGCAGATACAGGAGGAGCACGGATGATGGATGGAGCATGTCCCTGAGGAGCGGGAGGGGATGGAATCCAGATCACAGGTGGTGGGATTAGCTTTAGCTAAGAGGAGAGACATTGCTTCAACTGAAAAATGAGGAAGAGAGGTAAGGATGGATGTGGGTGCTGATAAGAGTGTAGAGAAGGGGGCAGGAAGTTGAGGGAGTTGCTGTCTGTTGGCCTCTACTTCCTTTGTGAAGTGGAAGGTGAGGTCGTTTGCTGAGTGGGGTCAAGGGTTTACAGAGAACGATGGAAAAGTGGAAGGACTGCTGATGGGAACGAGGGAGAAGGGGGCTTGGTGCACACAGCAGATTGCCCTGTGCCTTGAGTGGGCAGCTGGGACTGGACACTGATTTTTCATGATGGGCACCTATTTGTGTGACCATGTATGTGGCTTGCTCTAGCAGCGCTCTGCAACTGTAATTTAAAAAAGAGAAAACAAATAGTAAGGTTGATCATAAGGTTGCAGATTTTTGAGGTGGGAGGCTGCAGAAACACTACTGTTTGTGTGCCTGAAGTGAGAAACAATGGAGTTTATGCTGGCGGCGGACAGAAATAAAACAGGAAGAGGAGGTAGTGAGAGAATGTGAATAACGAGAGATTTTGGCAAAGGATGGGGAATTGGGAGATAAGATTCTAGGGCTGAAAGGATGCTAGGTGGAGGGAAGAAGAGTAGCTTCCATGGATGTTCCCAAATATACAGTCACTGGACCGTGGAAAACCAACTCCTGGGATAGGTGGAACGCAGGAACACCCCCCAAACAACAAACAAGCAAGCAAACAATAAAAACTCTCTCCTTCTCTTTGTCTCTTCATATGTACACATGTACACTCTCACATTAAGTATCTAAATCATTGAAATATTTTTGGAAAATAACAGACATGTTAAACAGAATCCCACGCAGATAAACTGAACCCTGGACCTTGTTTCAGTTCAGGTCAATTTCCCATTATTAAACTTAGTTTTCTCATTGGAAAATGGCTTAAATAGTTAAATGATATATATTTAACAAGGTTTTTTTAAAGAATTATATTATAATTTTTAAATAAATGACAAAGTTTTGAAAACCACAAATATTATAAATTAATACACTCATTCCACAATATTTAACACACACTTGGCTATGCTTCAGTCTATGACTGAGAAATCTAATGGTGTGCAAAACAGATATGCTTTCCTCCTTCATAGGTTTAAAATCTAATGGGGAAATTTAAGGGATTATCATGCAAGTAAGAAGGCCCCTTCCTTGCCTTATGAGTCTATTTCCCATCCCTCCCCAGTCTTAAGTCAGGATTCTGCAATGGCCCTTCTAAAACAACACTGGGTCCTGAGAGATGTCAGGGAAGAAAGAGTTTGAGTACTTGTAATCACAATTTATTAATACTTCACCTTATGTTATTTTATATCTATTTAATTATTCTAAATCTTGAATGCAGGTTTTTAAGCTCACTTCCAAACCACTGTTTGCATATGCTAATATCATACATGCACACCCATATACATATGTTTTTATATATGAATACACACATGCATATTATATTATATGTATACACACACGTACATATTCTAATAGGAAAAAAACTCATTTTTAATCAAAGTCTAAAAGGGATTAAATATTCAGAATATTAGCCCATCAGCAATCAGAATATTTGGGAGAATGTCTATGTTGATATGAATGTTCATTTAACAGAGGGTGGGCATTCATAGTTAGAAATTGAAAGTATATCAAATACGCTTTGATTAGCTAAGCAAAGTGAGAAACTATGTGCTATGCCAATAACAAAGAAAGCAATCCAACTTAAAACAACAACAAAAAGCACGTGGAATAGAAGGATAAAGTCAATGGGGTACTTTTAATTGTTCTACTATTCAGCAGCAAAGACTGGGCACTTATGTATGCATGTATATAAAGATGAATTTTAAAGTAACAATTGCAAATTATATACATTTCAAAATGGAATACAAATAGGCCTCCCTAACATTTACTCATAATTTGAATACTCTGCAGCCATAGTATTAATAGTTAATATGTTGTGAGTACCTAACATGTGCCTTGTGCTGTGCTAAATATATTAAGTAGATCATCTCATTTAATTTTGATAAAAATAACAATGTACTAGTTACTGTTATTCAAAATTTACAAATTAAAAAAAAATGGGACAGCTGAGGCTTCGACAAGTCACTTGCCTGTGCTGCACAGCTGGTGAGTGATGAATGGAAAGTGGTCCCATTTCAGAGCTCATGTTCTTCATCATGGTGCCCACTGTCTCCCCAAGTAGAAAGAACCTCTTTCCAAATCATCGAATCCTGTTGGCTCTACCTGTTAATCTGCCCATGTGACTGGCTAGTGGTCACAGATATGGTCACGTTAGTCTCAATCACCTGTATTCTCCTGTCATGATAGTCACTAACACAGTGACTCTAGAGCAAGAGCCTGAGTCACTGTCTCTCAAGCACTTCTGTGCATTCCTTAGGGGATTCCTGTGCACATTCATGAACTGTGCTCTTTTGGAAGCCACCATCTCCTGCCCATGATCTGCCACATCTGCTCCTATATCCCACACTTTGTTTGCTGCCTCCAGGATTTCAAATACTTAAATTCCTCAGAGAGACACTGAGTTATTCCTCAGTGTCATCTCTCATTTTCCACCAGAAATGAGAAAAATTCCCTCCTTCAAACGTTGTGTCTGAGTTTGCCAAGAGGTCCCCAAAAACATTGCTCATGCCTGAAATCTCATATAAAAACAGCTCTTTCATTTTTTTCTGAAGGCCTGATCTGGAGTTCACAGAACCATTCAATGGGGCCAAACACATGGCAGACTTTTTTTGCTATTCTCCATTCCCATATTTTCCCATCTCTTGACTTCTTACCAGAATGCCTCCTTTCTCCTTCAGATAATATCACAAACACAAACCAAACGCTTATCAAACAATGCAAATATACAACGCATGTAGAGGGCCAGTGGCAGGATGAAGGGTGTGTGGCTGACCCGCAGGTAATGCCTCCCCCAGCTCTGCCCACTACCAGCCTTTGACTCCCAACTCAACGAACCTCAAGCACCCCTACGTCCTCTTTAAATGCCAATATAATCATGCTTCTCCCACTTCTTAAAACAGATTCATGATTCCTTTTGTCTTCAGGATTGTGGTAGGTTGAGTTACACATTCCAGAAAAAAGCAAGTTCTTACTCTTAAGTCTTTGGGTAAAAACCCATTGCAAACAGGACCTCCTGAAGATGTTATTTTCAGTTACGGTATGGCACCATAGAACCAGGAAGCCTTGAAGCTGTTAACGGAGGCTTTATACAGAAAGAAAGCCACGAGAGGAGCCAGCTGCAGGGGAGGAGCCAGAGCCAGTAGGCAACAGAACCGGAAGAGAAAGGGGAGGAGATGTCACGTGATAGGAGCATGAGCTTGGCAGCAGGAAGTCTCCCTACTCCACGAGGAAGCAGGCTCTCTAGCCATTGGCGTGATGTCAGTTTCTGGCTTCTGAAATCGTGAGCCAATAAATTCCTGTTCTTTAAGCTAACAAATTATGTGGTATTTTACATAGCCTAGAAAACGAAGTCAAAAGCAAATATAAATAGTTAACATAGTCTTCCATTAACTGCGCACTTAACGGGTTTCTTCTTTATCGCTTTCAACAGCCTCCTCCACAAACCTTACTTCACATGCCACCCTTTAGGCAAGGACTGGGCTGTGCAGTGTGAAATCAGCTTATGGGCAAATAGCAGCCCGTTGAACTACTGTAAAATACCTGCTCTGCTAGTTTTACTGTGATGCCTGTTTAGAAATAACTACGCTCCTAAAAGAATGGTTTAAAATCACCAGGTATAACCAGTAACAAGCTTACTTGCCATCTCAGAATGGTAATTCTTTGTGCCTTTATTCACACTGGAAAATTTGATTTTTTTTTTCTAACTGAGGAACTAAAAAGATGAAAACTAAGACCAGTAAACTCTTAAGTATTGACAACTCATGAATATTTTACCAATCAAATATAGTTCATTTTATTGATAATTGATTATAATCTCAACATTTTATTTATAATTTTTTTTTATATTTTCAGGTTCATATTAAAATATAATGTAGTTTTCAGTAGCAGTAGTAAAAATTGTATTTAATATTTTTTCAGGGACAGAAAACTTAAATATTCATACAAAGCAGGAATTATTTTAAGCAGGAATTATTTTAGTAGGTGAACTCTGTCTTTGCTGATTCTGTTTAAAATGAAATCTGTTATACTAAAACCATATAATATCAAACAAGATCATAAACTAAATTGTTAAGCATTGTCTAATTATATTAGCCATTTGTTCTTTGTGGATATTTTAAGGTTCTTTGATAATACTATGCTATAGCTTTATCGCTTTTTGAATTTTTATAAAGAAACCTGTTTTACTTTTATGAAGCTCAGCATGGGAAAATACAGGTCAATAAACATTTTAAATGCAATAAATTGTGACAAATGAAACAGTCTTGGAGAAGATAAAATCATTGAAGATCTGGTAAAACGAGAAAACTGGGACAACTTTTGGAATTGTGAAACATGATCATTTAGATTTTAAGTTTATGAAAACACCAAATATTTTAAAATGTATTATGTTACATTCATCCTAGCAAATACAACATAGTGTTATCATTATAGGCCTGATTTTTGAGGAAACGGTGATTTCCAGCTCCTACCAACCATGGCAGGTGTTTGTTACATTCACCTTTTCTTTTAAAAGGTGCTAAGGATTGGTCTGTGTGCTTCCTCAAACGTGCATTCACACAACCAATTGGATATGGAGACTGGTGGTGATATATCATGGTGGAATCACCTATTGATTTTAGGAAGATGCTTTTTTGGGCTGAATGGTGAGAGTATAAATTGGACTGCCTGATTCAACAAGAGCTCTGATCTTGCTCACTTGATCAAACTTGTGATGTGCTTTGAACCCATAGGTTTTAAAAAACCTGTTGATAACATAATATCATTATGTTAATGATATAATATCATAACTGATATATTAACAGAGAAATCATAAAGTTATAAGTGGGATTTTATTATGGCCGTTTTATGCATTTTTTTTTCTTTGAGCTGTGCTTTATAATATTTTTCTTTAAAATTAAAGACCCCAGAAAAACCCATAGATGCACATACTCAAGCATTTCAGAGGCTTAATATCCGCTAGAATATGTCCACAGATTCCAGACCAATAACACCAATTCAAGATAAATTCATGAAGTCCATGTGTCTTAAAAGCAATGATTTATATTGCGTACCATTTCTCTCAGAATGATTTGTTTTGTATCTGGACTCTAATTATGAAAGGGGAGGAATAAAGGAAATGCTCGAGAGAGTCATCATACTTAAACAAAACCTCTTTTCCCCCCTTTCTCTTCAGGCTATTATTTCTAGATCAGAGCTTTATTGTTTATCCTGACCTCTTTATTGGCTAATAACAAGACAGAGGATGCTTGTCTAGGCCATTGCACAATTTCATTTTCCTCTGGGTTGTTATGTAATTAAAATAATTTCAGTCTTCTTTCTTGAACATTTTTTCTATAAACAATTATACAAAAGCAAATCCTGAAAAACAAATAAAGGAACAAAAATATAACTTGTTTTCTTTGCTTTTTTATATTGTGAAAGAAATTGCTCATTGAGGGCTATTTATTTCACTTAAGATTTAAATGCGTTTACTTTTGTATTCTTTATTGGAGTAAATCTACATTAGCTTAAAAAGTGCTTTTTTCAAGAGTGCTTGAGAGTGGCAGGATCTTTCACATTTCTAAAGCAACCACTGTTTCACATATAACAGGTCGTGCAACCAAATTAGTAACGTATTTTTCCGTGGTACCTTTACATCGGAAGATATCCATAAGTGTACCAGAAACTATTTACATACTCTGTATAGTAGGATGTAACTTTTGCCAACCTTCCACCATGTTGAGAACCAGGGTTAAATAGAGCCAGCTGACAATAGGTTAGTGGCAATATCAGAATAAACCTCTAAACCTCAATCCAGAGTCATTACTTGATTAAACACCACAGAAACTCCCGCGGTGCACATACATGAACAGTGGTCACACTGGGAGCCAATTTGCTCTGATTCTGCTAATGATGCTTTAGCTGAAAACTTTGTAATGTTCATCCATCCACTGCCCTGCCTTGAGAGGTATGGAATATATTGAGTATCTTGTGTTTATGGGTTCTTTGTGGTTTGAAAAGGAGGACAATATTTTATATACAAATTTTACCTTTCATTGTTGACCTGACATGGGGGCAATATTTCATCTCCCCTAAGAATGACCATCTACCAGATGGGGCCGTTGTTTGCTTCTGGAAGGAAGGCTGGTGAAGAATTAGTGCTTCCTTTTTCTGGTGAGCACAAACATGTTAATTCAGTTCCCCCTGTGAATGTGTGCTACACTTGCATATTATAATTCAAAATGCTACCCTTCTCTGTGGGGTAGGAAGACATAATAAACATCCTTAAATATTTATAAAAGGCATCCTTTACTTTATCAAGTTTTTATTCAATACTGAAGAGCAGTTCACTTTCTAACTTTTCTGCATTGGTATACAGTTTTACTGATCACAAGCAGTAAAAAATATTTTAGCGTGTACTTAAATGTATAATTATATGAATATATAAACAAATATATAGCGTATATGCTTATAAATTATATAAATGCACCACTATGTCAACATCTTATATATTGCAAAATAGACATAAAAATAGATGCTGTGAAAGGTGAGATGAAAATGAAAAAACAATATTGTAAAATTTTATTTTAAGAGTTAATGGGATAGAATTCATTATACTGTGAGGAAATATGCCATTTTTTGCACCTTTTTTATTAGAGAAGTTGTAGGTATGCAAAAAATCATTTGCACATACCCTGCCTCATACACACAGTTTTTCTTATTAACACTTGTCATTAGTGTGGTAACTTTGTTAGAGTTAATAAAATGATATTATTTGTAATTATACTGTTAACATAGTCCATAGTTTGTATCAAAGTTTTTTTTGCTGGTGAGCACAAACTATAGAGTTGTATACAGCTCTGTGGTTTTTAAAAATTTTAGTCTGGTAACATATATATATACAATCTAAAATTTTCCATTTTAACCACATTCATGTATCTAATTTAGTGGTATTAATTACATTCACAAAGTTGTGCTACCATGACCACTATCCATTACCAAAATCTTTCCATCACCTCAAACAGAAACTCTACCAATCAAACAATAACTCCCCATTCCATGCCCTCACCTCATCCTCTGATAACCTGTATTCTATACTCTGATTATGAGTTTGCATTTTCTAATTATTTCATATAGGTGAGATCATACAATATTTTTGTGTGTGTGCCTGTTTTATATGCTTCAAGATGATGTCTTCGAGGTCCATCTATACTGTTAAATGTGTCAGAACTTCATTCCTTTGTATGAATGAGTAATATTCCATTGTGTGTATACACCACATTTTGTTTATCCACTCATTTGTTAGTGCACCCTTGGGTTGTTTCCATCTTTTGGCGATTGTGAATAGTGCCACTCTGAGCATCAGTGTGCAAATATCTGTTTGTGATTGGTTTCAATTTTTTGGAAACTGTGTGGGATTGTCAGGTTATATGGTAATTCTATACTTAGCTTTCTGAGGAACTGCCAAACTATTTCCCACAGAGGTATCTGCACCATTTGACATTCCTACCGAACATGAATGAGTGTTCCTCTACATCCTCTCCAAACACTCTTTATTTTCCTTTTTTTTTTTTTTTTATGGCAGCCATTTGAATGGCATGATATGGTATATTATGGTTTTGATTTGCATCTCCCTAATTGGGTTGTTTGTGTTTTTGTTGTTGAGTTTGAAGGATTTATTTTTATACCCTGGATATTAAACCCTTATCAGCCTGCCTTCCATGCAGGAGACCTGGGTTCAATTCCCGGACCATGCACCCAAAAAAAAAAAGAAACCCTTATCAAATATGTGGTTTCCAAATATATTCTCCCAGTCTGTAAAACTTTAATTTTTACTCCATGATTAAGACCTTTGATGCTCAAAAGTTTTTAATTTTAATGAAATCACATTTATCTATTTTTTTAATTTTGTTGTTCATGCCTTTGGTATAAAACTTGAGAATCCATTGCCTAATACAAGTCCTTAAGATGCTTCACTTTGCTTTCTTCTAGGAGTTTTATAGATTTAGCTCTTATATTTATGTCTTTGAACCATTCTGAGTTACTTTTTAATTTTTGTGTATGGAATAAGGTAGGTATCTACCTTCATTTTTTTTGCATATGGATAACCAGTTTTCCAGCACCAGTTGTTGAAGAGACCATTTTTCCCCATAGAGGAGTCTTGGCACCCTTGACAAAAATTAATTGGCCGGAGATGTGAGGGTTTGTTTCCAAATTCTCAGTTTAATTCCATTGGTCTATGTGTCTGTCCTTGTGCCAATGCCGTGCTGTTTTGACTATGATAACTTGTAATAAGCTTTAAAATCAGAATATTAAGACTGCCAACTTTGTTCTTCTTTTTCAAAATCATTTTGGCTCTTTGGGGCTCATTATCCTTCATAAAGATGTGATGATTGGCTTTTCAGTTTCTGCGAAGAAGGTAGCTAGAATTTTGATTGAAATAGCATGGAATCTGTAAATTGCTTTTGGGTAGAATTGACATTTTAACAAATTTAGTCTTCTAATCTGTGAATTCAGAATGTCCTTCTATTTATTTATGTTCCTTGATTACTTTGAGCAATGTTTTGTAGTTTTCCACGTATGAGTCCCTTACATACTTAGTTAAATTTACACCTAGATACTTGATTTTTAATTGCTATTGTAAATGGAATTTTTCTTGATTTCCTCTTCAGAGTATTCATTCCTAGTATATAAAAAGTACTGATTTAGGAATGTTGTTCTAGTATCCTGCCATTTTTTCTAAATGTATTAGTTCTAGTAGCTTTGCTAGGGATTTTACAGAATTTTCTAAATATAGGATCATGTTATATGCAAATAGAGAAGATTTTACTTCTTTCTTTCCAATTTGGATACTTTTTTTTTCCTTGCCTAATTGTTTTAGCTAGAACTTCCAGTACAAGGTTGAATAACAGTGGGGATGGTAGGCATCCTTATCGTGTTCTTATCTTAGGGGGTTATTCAGTCTTCACCATTTGATTATGATGTTAGCTGTGGGTTTTTCATAAATGCCCTTTATCATGTTGAGGAAATTTCCCTCTATTGCTTTTTTTCTGAGTTTTATAAATCAAGGAAAGGTGCTGGACTTTTTCAAATGCCTTTTCTGTCTCAGTTGAGATGATCATGTGTTTTGTCTTTCTTCATTCTATTAATGTGGTGTATTCATTAATTAATCTTCTTTTGTTGAACTGCCCTTACCTATCTGGTGTAAATCTTGCTTAATCATGGTGTATAATTCTTTTTTTTTTTTTTTTTTTTTTAAAGGAAAGACAGAGAGAAGGAAGGAAGGATAGAAGGAAGGAAGGAAGGAAGAAAGGGAAACATTTTTAAACATTTTCTTGTTTTATTGTATTCTGTTTCTCCGTTTTTGTTACATGGGCTGGGGCCGGGAATCGAACCGAGGTCCTCCGGCATAGCAGGCAAGCACTTTGCCCGCTGAGCCACCGCGGCCCGCCCCCATGGTGTATAATTCTTTTAATGTGATATTGGATGCAGTTTACTAATATTTCCTTGAGGATTTTTTGCATCTATACTCATAAGGACTAATGGGTTGTGATTTTTTTTACTTGTGTTATCATTATCAGGATTTGGTATCAGGGTGATATTAGCCTTGTAGAATGCATTAGGACATATTCCTTCCACTTCACTTTTTTAAGGAGTCTGAGCAGAATTGATGTCAAATTCACCAGTGAAGCCATCTGGTCCTGAGCTTTTCTTTTTCTTTGGGAGGCTTTTTGATCCTTGATTCAATCTCCTTACTTACTATTGATCTATTGAAATCTTTTTCTTCTTCAAGTTGTGAAGGTAATTTGTATATTTCTGGGAATTTGTACATTTCATCTAAGTTATCTAAATTTGGGGTGTAGAATTGTTCATAGTATCCTCTTACACTCCTTTTTATTTTGGGGTGTCAGCAGTAATACCCACTTCCCCTGCCTTTTATTTCTAATTTTAGTTATTTGTGACCTCTTTTTTTCTTTGTCAGCCTAGCTAAAGGTTTGTCAATTTTATCAGTCTTTTCAAAGAACCAGCTTCTACTTTTGTTGATTTTCTGTTTCTTTATTCTCAATTGCATGACCTATGCTCTATCTTTTTTTCGCTCCTTTTGATTGATTTAGGTTTAGTTTGCCCTCCTTTTTTATTTCCCTTAATTATGAGGTGAAGTCTCTGGTTTGAGATCTTTCTTCTTTTTTAAAGTAGGCCTAACTAGGCATACATTTACCCCTTAGCATTGTCTTTGCTGCACCCATAAATTTTGGTTTGTTGTGTTTACATTTTCCTTTGCCTCGGCATATTTCCTAATTTCTCTTGTGATTTCTTATTTGACCCATTTGCTTAACAGCACATTGTCTAATTTCCACATTTGTGAATTTTCCAGTTACCACTCTGTTACTGGTTTCTAGCATCATTCCATTGTGGTGTGAGAAAAATAAGTAGTATGATTTCAATGTTTTTAATTTTATTGAGACTTGCTTTGTTAGCTAATGTGGTTTATTATGGAGAATGACCCACACGCACTGGAGGAAATGTATATTCGGCTACTGTTGGGTGAAGAGCTCTTTATATGTCTGTCAGGTCTTATTGGTTTAACATACCATTCAAGTCTTATAATTCCTTATTGATCTTTTGTCTAAATGTTCTGTCCATTATAGAGAGTGGTTTATCGAGGTCTCCTACTATTAATGTAGAACTGTTTCACCCTTCAGATTTGTCAATATTTGCTTCATATATTTTTGGAGCTCTGCTGTTAGATGCATATATATTTACAATTGATATATTTTCTTGTTGAATTGACCCATTTATAAATATACTGTGCTCTTCATTTGTCTCTTATTTGAATTTTGAATTAATGTCTTTTATCAAATAGCAATAGTATGGCCATCCAGCTCTTTTAGTTACTATTTGCATGGAATACTATTTACATGGAATATTTTTTCCAGTCTTTCACTGCCAGTCTGTGTGTGTCTTTGAATTTAAGGTGTGTCCCTTATAGAGAGTATAGTTGGGTCGTGCTTTTTTCTCTTTTCTGTCCATTTCTCCCTTTTACTGGAGAGTTTAATCCATTTGCAGTAACTACTAATAATGCAGGACTTTCACCTGCCATTTTGCTGTTTGGCCTTTTGTTTTGTTAAGTTTTGTACCATGCTTGTCCCTCATTTCTTCCATTAAAGCCTACTTTCATTTTTTTTTTTTTTTGGTGGGGGGAGTGGATGGTCTGGGATATTAACCCGGGTCTCCTGCATAAAAGGTGAGCATTCTACCTTTGAACCACCCATGCACCCTACTTTCATATTTTTTTTAAATTTTTTTGTTATATGCCATTTTGTGTCCCTTCTCATTTCTTTCTGTATATACTTTCCAGTTATTTTCTTTATGGTAACCATGAGGTTTAAATTCAACATCCTAAAGCTATAACAATTGCATTTGATTTGATATCATCTTAACTTCACTAGCATATACAAGCCCTGTTCCCATATCCTCCCATTCCCCCATCTTTTTGCTTTACTTTTTATAAATTATATCTTTATGCATTGTGTATGCAAAATGAGAAGTTTATCATTCCTGTTATGCATTTTCATTTTAGAACATGTAAGAAGTGAAAAGTAGTATTCCATACAAAAATACAATACAATAATACTGGCATTTACATTTACCCATATCATTACCTTTACAAGAGGTCTTTATTTTTTTAATGCTTCTTTGATCTGCTGTCTAGTTCCCTTTCCTTTCCACGCTAAAAAACTCCCTTCAGCATTGTTTGTAGGGCAGATCAAGTGATGAGGAACACCCTCAGCTTTTAGTTATCTGTGAATACCTTAATCTCTCCCTCAGTCTTCCTGGCAGTGAAATTCCTGATTGGTGGTTGCTTTCTTTCAGCACTTTAAATATTTAGTCCCACTGCCTTATTGTTTGCCTGGTATCTGAGGAGAAATTGGAACTTAATCTTATTGGGGTTCCTTTGTACGTAACACATTGCTTTTGTCTTGCAAATATCAGAACTCTCTCCTTATCCTTGGCAATTGACAGTTTGACTTCTCTGTGTGTGGGTACACAGCCTTCCAGTTTATTCCGTCTGGACTTTGTTCTTGAATGTGTATATTGATGTCTTTTGTTAAATTTGAGAAATTGTCTGCCATTACTTCTGTCCCTTTTTCTCTTTCGTATCCTTCTGGGACTCCCATAATGTTTATATTCTTAGGTTTGACTCGGATGTATCTTAGGCTCTGTTCACCTTTTTAAATTATTGTTTCTGTCTGCTCCCCAGTCTGAGTTATTTCAAAGGTCTTATCTTTGAGTTTACTGATTTTTTTTTCCTGCCATCTCTAATCTGTTTCTTTAAACCTTTTAGGAAATTTTTCATTTCAGTTATTGTGATCTTGAGCGCCAGTATTTCTGTTTGGTTCCTTTTTAAAATGTATATATCTTTATTGAGATCCTTATATTGTTTATTCATCATTTTCCTGTGTTTCCTTTATCTCTTTGAGCATAATGAAGTTTTGGGTTTTTATAAGCCTTTGTCTGATATGTCAAGTCTTGTCTTCTCCATTGATGTTTTCTGAATTTTTAATCTTCTTCCTTTTGATGGGCCATCATATCCTGAAATCTTTTTTTGCATACTGTACTTTTAAATATTTTAATTTGTTAACTCTAGGAATTAGACCCTGGGCTTTTTATTTCTTAGGTTTGTGTCCGGCTGGTGAAATGACAGACATTTTCTTGATAGTCAGCAACTAACACAACAAACTACCATGAAAAATACCTTTCACATTCTTTGCACATTAGCTCTGCACTGATTGGTGCTCTCCCTCAGAGTTTAACCCTCCTATCAAGAAGTTCAACTTAAGCAAAATTGTGCGATAATCTCATCTTTTCTCAACTATTGTCTCATGGGTTTATGTTTGCTCTTGGCTTTAGGAATTCTCCCATTTATAAAAATTCACCTGCACTCTCCACTCTGTGTGAAATAGATGTAGCCCCTCCCCTTCCAGGATGTTCTAATAAATGACTTAAAGGAGAAAACTGTTTTCCCCAGGCTGCTTTAACTTGTTTCTTACTGTTCTTTGGCTGTAAGTAAGCTACTTCTGCCTGCGGAGCACACCCAAGAAGAGTTTCCTGGTTCAGCTTTTCAGGCTTCCACCTGACAGATTAGCACCTACATGCAGGTGACCCCAGTATGCATATAGGGGTTACTCCATCTGGAATAGGGCCAGGGACCAACAGTAGGAATGTAGGCTGACTCCACACTGCACCATGGATGGGGCGGGGTGAGGCCCACAAAGGTACCATGAGCTTCTTCTAATATTTTTAAGCTCATGTTTTCTTGAGTTGGCCCTCACCCAGTTAGTACGAACTTTTAACTGCTGTCCAGAGGTTTGAAGGAAGATTGCTGTGCCAGTTTTGGCTGATCATTCAAATATTCTGTAGGGGAATGGAACCCTGAAGCATCTTCCACCACCATCTTTACTAAACTTAGTAAAAAAAATGCATATTTATTTCCATAATTATTTATAATATTTTCATTTCTCGTTTCCATCTTTATTTCTTTGTTTACTTTTTTCCCTCTCTCATTCTTTCATTTTGTATTTTCTAATGAATCTTGGTATCCTCCCTTAAAAAAAAAATCTTTTTGATAAACCTTTTTATATGTGGAATTATAATTGTTGTAATAATATTAAATGTTTTCTATGTACAAAACCTATTATAAAATGTATTTTATTTTTTAAAATTTATTAAACATTTAATAAAATCTGTATAAAATTACTCAGAGAAAATAATAAAAACTATAATAGCAAACACCCGTAAATGCCAGCCCCCAGTTTAAGAAATAAAGCCTTACAACTATAATTGAAGTTGACTGTATAGCTCTCTCCCAGTGCATACCCCTCCATCCCCTCCTTTCTGAATTTGCTATTTATTTTCTCCTTGCATTCCTTTGTATTTTTATTATATTTGTTTTTATACCTAAATAATAAATAAATAATATATAGTATTAGATATTTTTAAACTTAGATAATTGCCTTCATATATGTTGTTTTGCTTGCTTTTTTCACTTACCATTTTTATACTATAGGTTTACTATCCAACTTCATTTTTAATAAATAATAAGAGATTATTTTGTAAAGTCATTATAAAAATTTGCTCTCCTATAAGCCAGTTTATAAATTTCTCTTGCTTTACTTTGTCACCAAGCTTGGTATCAGATTTTTTAATTTCTGGCCAATCTAATGGATATTAATTGGTATCTCGTGGTTTTAATTTCCTTGATTGTCAGTGAGATTGTTTCTATTTGCTTGTTTATTGGTTTATGGGAGTATTTCATTTTGGAGGAAAATCCTGTCCATAGCTTTTGTCCATTTTTCTATTCCTACTTATTTTCAGGAGTTATGTTTATATGCTAGACATTGAGCATTGCTTTATGTTATATTATGTAAATATTTACTCCAAATTTTTGGGTTTTATTCTTCTGAGTTATGGTAAACTGAAGGACTTGAATTACTCCTCTTACTCCCGTAAAATCCTTAAAATGTTGACTTTTACATTTAAATACTTAATCTACCTTTAGGTTCTTTTAACAAATAGTATGAGGTGGGGATTTGAATTCAGTGTTTCTCCTTATCAATAACCATTTTTCCCAGCATAGAAATCAGATCCCCCTCTGGACTATAGGCCATCTCTGTTGTATTTATAGTTGCCATATATTCATCAGTCTGCTTCTCGGTGCTCTGTTCTAATAGCTCCATTAGTCTATTATTCTACTAATACTGCATCCTGTTAAGTACTTTAGCTTCTAGAAAGTATAGCTTTCTGGTGGGGCTTATAACCCCCAACTTGTTCTTTATTTTGGTAATGATCTTGGCTACTCTCTATCTTTTGTCTTCCATATGTATTTTTGAATCAGCTTTTAAAAATTCTAGGTGTTACAGATTAATTTGGAAAGAAGTGGTAACTTTTATGATGCTGAGCCTTCATATCACGGAAATGGTGTATCTTTTCATCTACTCAGATTTATTTTAATGTATTTCAATAAAGTTTAAAGAGTTTTCTCCATAAACTTTCTTATATTGTTTGCTGTTTATTTGTAGAGTTCTGGATGTTTATAAAAAATATATTTAAAATTGCATTTTTTAATTGTATGCTTAATTTATTAAGTTTTGGTCTTTCTTCTTTCAAATGATAAATATTTAATGCTACATTTATATCCCACAAGTATAGCTGAATACTTCAAGTTTTAGTACATTGATAATACATTAATTTTATTATTGTCTAATACCAGTTTTATTTTATTATGTTTTCCATTTGACATTTGATTTATTTAGGGCTGCATTTTGAGTTTTTCAAATGTATTATTTTGTGATGAATTTCCTGACTATAATGTGATGATTGTTCATAGTTAATTGTTAAAGTTACATGCGTGTTTGAAAGGATACATGTTTACTGGGCTGCATTAGTCAATATATCTCTAAGCTAGTTAACTGCAGTATTCAGATCTTCATTAAACTTAATCATTTTTGTTGTAAATGTGTTTTAATCCTCTTCCATGATGTGAATTTTCCTTCTTTCATTGTAATCCTGCAAATGTATGCTTTATACATTTTGAGCTACAAGTTTAGACGTTGTTGTTGTTGTTAAATGAATTTCTGTATTATTTTAAAGTTACCCTCTTTGTTCTCTAATATCTTTTCCCCTAAAGTTTGTTTTGTTTGTTTTTAATATGGCTGCATGAAGGTTTTGCTTCTTTTCTTCTTAATCTTTTCTTTATATGTCTTTTTCCAACCTTTTATTTCACCCTTACTCTGCCAGAGTATAAAGCCTTTTTTATGTTAATTCTCTCTGGCTATCACCATCTTTTAACTGGTAAATTGAGTGCGTCCTCAGTAACTGTTGAATGCTATTAGGAGATTTGCTTCTAGAATCTTTTTGTGTGTGTGTGTGATTTATATTTGTTCAGCTTTTCAAAGTATTGAGTATTGAGTATTTTCTGATTTTGCTTCTGTTTTTATTTTTATTTTACTCTAATTTGAACTTTTAATACTCTTTCCACTTATTTAAGAGCTACCCTTAAATTGTTAGCATGCACACTTTTACAAATTGTATAATCAACCAGTTTTTCTACATTTGTCCTGAAGAATACAAAGGCTAAAAACATGTAGAGTATCAGGCATTTTACAGGATACTCTCTAGGGATATTTCCATTTCTTGTATTAAGTTAAACCAAGACTTCTAAAGTTCAAAATACTGTGAACCTAAATGAAAATGCCTAACAATGATGAATATATTATTTAAATAAGTGGCTTTAGAAATAGAATTGTAAGTGAAAACCTATTTTTTTCTTTACTAATTTTCCCATGATCTTTTTTTCACTTATCTTAGACATTTTTTATTAAACCAATTTCAGGGACTTATGATTACTTCAAAGATTCAGCCTCAAAACTTATGATTTCTGTTTGTTCTTGCTGAAATTGTACAGTGATGTTGATTAAAATACACAATGAGTAATGCCCCACAGTTCTGGAAGCAAGTGCAACCATTCAGAACACAGTGAAAACCCAGAAGCCATGAAATAGATTTTTGAAGAGTGGCAACAAAAAGCAAAACAAAACCCAGAAAAATATAACTGCGAAGTGTCTTTAACCCGGAGACTTTATCTCCTTATGATCTCCATTAGCAAACCACATCCAAATAAACATTTTACGCTATACAAGAACTATGTCCTTGTTTGACTAAGAATTTTAAGATACTTCTTCCCCACTTTCCAAGCAGAGGACGATGCCCATCTCCTAGGGCTTTGAAATGTTGGGGTCACAATAGAATTGACAACTTAGTGGGCCACTTTGAGGGATTTATAAAATATGTGCAGGGTGACTTTTCTGTGAGAGTAATTTGGCAGCTTTTATTAATGAAAGGAGACAGATGAATCACCCAAAGGCCTGAGACCACTTTGTACAAAGAGGTTTTCTTACATATCTCGTAACCTTGGAAAAACTCCCTGCATTATAGTCCAGCAAAGTAACAAATCAATACCAGGACCCCAATTATACCACCTGAAAAAAGAGAGACTAACCATGTGTGTATGAAAAAAGATACAATATAGTGTATTAAAAGTTATTTAACCTAAAATATTATTTTAAATTATTATTTTAAAATTTATTTTCAATATTTATTATTCATTTAATTGGCATGACACATTTTCCAATGGTGTCCAGTAAACATAATGTTTATTTGTGTATCAACCTACTTTTTAATAACACTAGCTCATGAACTGTTCAGCTGTTCAATATTTTAATTTTCTGACAATGAACAAAGAGGTATGAACTTTCATAGCTACTTTGAAGTATTAAAAGAGCTCTGGCCAAAATGATCTCTTATTTAAGTGGCAAATAGAATAACAAATCTACTGAATGCGATCAATTTGAGGGTCAATTGAAAAATATAACCCAGTTTTCAACTTCAAGAAGCATGCTTTTTTTTTTTATGAGGAGGGATACACATCATAAATAAAAGTATCCTACCAGGAATAACTTGATGACTAATATATATCACGGTAATGTGCCACTTACTGAATTGTCACTATTTGTTCTGTACTTTAGAAGCCGTGCTTCATTTATAAAAGTGTATAATGTGCTAAACTCATCCTGAAAATGAATTTGCTTCACCAGACACAGTTTAAAATGTTTTCTGAAGTATTTCTCTCTTCTGTAGTCCCTTTTTGGCAGAAAGTCCAAAAATATTTGACCTGTGTCTGCTCTTAGGTGCAGTGATTATAAATCTGTCTTAATGAGCCATTTGAAAGTTTCAACTATTTATTTTAAATAAGCTTACCATTTTTCTTAATTAAAGGTTTTAATGTAGGTGATATGCAGTAAAATTGGAAACCACATGAGCACAAAGGAAAAATAATCCCCAGATCACTGAAGCTTTTTCTTCATTATCTCTTTGCTCCAACACTAAGCAATTTTACAGTATTGCCCTTTGGTAATTGTTTGGCCTGGTCTTCATTTTCTCATATTTTCTCTCAGCCTCTCCTGGATTCTTTTGTGTCATGACTATTTATAACATGTTTTCTTGTTTTATCTTATCCTTATCTCCTTTTTATTCACTCAACCTTTATTTGTTGAGCACCTACTATGTGCTTCCTTGTGATGGGAAATGTAACAGTCACTAAGCAAAGCCTCTGTCCTGAAGGAACTTACTAGGGATAAGGTGCTTGAATTTTGGGGAGTTGACCCACAGGATCAGGAGCAATGTTTAATTCACTGTCCTCTCCATACAGTCAAGCACAGGGCCCATTGCCTTGTGTTTGCATGGTAGGTTTCTGATGAGCACATATATGTGATGAACAAACTTATGAACAAGTAGTTTTTTGTCATTTACCTACATTGCCATGTCCCTGGTGGTGAAGACAGAGTACTGAATAATTCAGGTGTGGCCTGCCTGATTGTGATGTGTTACATTAAGATCTAACATTTTATTGCGTTCTTGAGTTCACAAACTATTAATTCGACTATTTCACAGGGGTCTTGTGAAGCTCAAGTAAAGCAATACATAAGCATCATTATAAATAATAAGAAAAATTTAAAAATAAGGTGATGCTGCGATTTATATGGAGTCATTACTATAATGAGCTATTTATTAAGAGGCAAAACATTTACTAACCCCAGTCATCTCAGGTATTGTTATACTGTGGAAAAAAGCATGGCCTTCAGCTACCAAATATCTATTACATATTCTTAAGGTCAATGATTAGATAATTATTTAACTTCTAAATGCCATAAGGAACGATATAAAATGCAACAGGAAAAATTGCACAAATAAGTTAGATCCAATGCCTGGATCAAAAAGCTTTCAGGGTTATAAAAAGCCTTATTTATATATTATACAGGGAATGATAATTTCACACAAACATATATATGTAGCTTACCCCTACTCTTTGATTCCAATTTATCTTTGACACCTCAAATTAAACATAATTTTCTTAGAGAAAAGGTCCCTGATGCCCCCACATCAGACTCTTCTTTACACTTTGTCATAGCATCCTACAATTCTTCTACTGAGCTCACACTTTATTTATAATTTATTATGCTTTATAAATATTTAATAATTTTCTCTTCACTAGATGATAAGCATAGGAAAGGCTCAACACACTAGCAAACTGTCTGGCACAAAGTATGAGCTCACTAAGTACTCATTGCATGTAATAACGCTAATATAGAAAGGACTATATCAAGGGGTAGGAGAGAGAAAAATGAAGAGTGATGGGAATTTAGTGGAAGGGGAAGCATGTCCAATCTGGGAACTCAAAAAAGACATATGAAATTGAAGTAGAACTTAAATGGCTGGTCTGAATGCTAAATGTGGAGTTCTATGGGCATAGCTAGAAGGGTGATGCAGAAAAGACAGGGCCATCAGGGCCTGCCACTCCATTAAGCAAAGTTGACATAGTGCCCAGAGCTTATAGTACTTTTAGGGACCAAATAATGTTTTAGGTGAATTTTTTAATCAAAAGGAAAAGGAGTATAATAATAATGACTGTATTATAATAATGACTGTATAATAATGCATCTAGCCACAATTATATTGGTTTTTATACTACTGCATTCATAAAAAATGATTTTAAATATTTTTTATGGTAGAAGAGCTCCACAAAATCAAAAAGTGTCTAAGGCTGTGAAAGTCACAATGCAGCCATGGGATGATACTTATTAAGTAGTAGATAGGATATAGTAAGAACTCAGAAAAGGTTAGAAGAGCTAAGGTTGAAATGTAGGTTGGTGTCAGGTCAAGGAGAGTCCGAAATGAGAGGCTGAGGAGGTTCTTCAAACCTTGGACAGCTTTCAGAGACATTTTACATCGATTTATTGCTTGTAGTAGGACTTTAGGAACAGAATTTTTACAGGCACAAATAGGACAGTTGGTACTGGAGATAGGGTGCATTAGGCTAGGTAAGGATTAAGAGGAGATTACAGTAAAAAGAAATGAAAGGAATGGATACTACCAACATTAAGGAACATGTTACATGTGTATTTTAGGTCAGAATAACTGCAGAAAAGCTGCCTTTTCTAAGTAGAATACTCCCATAGTTGTGTTTATATATTTGTATTCCCTACTATTGAAAGTTCTGTGACAGCAGGGACTGGGTTAATCTTACTGGCATATCCTCAGTGCATTGAAAATGGGAGACACTCA
Organism: Tamandua tetradactyla; assembly: GCF_023851605.1. NCBI lineage: Eukaryota > Metazoa > Chordata > Mammalia > Pilosa > Myrmecophagidae > Tamandua > Tamandua tetradactyla. Next base: position 105,258,210 of record NC_135327.1, on the reverse strand, counting down.
AGAAAATAGAAGTTATACTCTTGTAAAACTGTTAAAACTAGTTTAACTAGACTGAACCTATAACCAAGCCATGCTAACCTTCAGGGTAAATGCCCAGAGCCTGAGTAATTGATGAATGCCTTCCAATTGATTAATAATATTTTGATTATTTTGCAAAATAATATTTTTGTCACAAAAAATATATTAATTATAACCTCCCTTAAAGTTTGTTTTCATTGTTTCTCTTTTTTCTCTAAATTTGAAAATCTCTGCGTTATGGTCTATAGCAAAACATGCATTCATAATCATAACTCATATTTATATGTACCATTAACATATAAATAAAAAACTGCAAGTACATAAAACAACATAATATTCATTAAATACAAGTGTGTTGTCAGTAGATATGTTAGCTTTCTTTATTGAGTAATTTGTGCACTTAAGATATTCCAGGCCTTGAGCTGGAAATACAAGATGAGGAGGACTTTATAATGAAATAATATTGAGTGCTACGGAACACCTAACTTAACTGGAAGGTTAAGGAAAGTCCTCCCAGAAAAGAGGTGATGTCTGAACCAAGTTTTGAAAGAGTATATTTTAGCCAGGTAGATCAAGGAGGAAGGGCCTTCGTGTTTTTAAATTGTAGGAATTAGACTTGTATTTCAGGGACTTTGTGAACTTGTCAGAGAGTTGTTTTCCATGTGCATTAAATCTAATGTTCATGCTTCCCTACCAATGTTCACTATTTTCTATATTTACTCAGGATATGAAAAAGGAAAGAGGCAAGAAATAGCATAAAGGCTATATCTTCTTTGATGAAGACTGAGGAAATATTCACTGCAGAGCACTGATGCTTAAATTGACTGTCTGTGTTTTATATATTATTTCTCTTAGACACATAGGAATAGTCTGAGTCTTCCAGAAGCTTGCAAACTCTGATTCTTTGATTCTCTATATTGAGAAGTTTGAAGAATGATAACATCGTAAAATCACCAAGATTATATTTAATTCTCTGTAAAAGAAACTAATGTTTTATAATATTCCAATTATACCATTCGATACCCATGAAAATTTCATTGTTTTATCCATTATGTGATGACTGAAAGGTATCAAAATGTGCCCATTTAATTAGTAATTTTTGGAGGCTTCCATAAATTTCATTAACAATATTATGAAAATAAATTAGAATCAAAATTTTGGAACTGAACGCATTGACAATTTGGAAGTTTATGAATCTTTCTCCCACTTGGTTTGCAGCAATTCAAATGTTGGTATCAAGATAGGAAACGAGACCAGGTCGATGTTACTCTTGAGGTTAGAGGTCAGCTTCTTTCAGTCAGTTCAAACTGACAAGCCTCCTGCCATCACCTCCTCAGCCAGGCAGACAGGCCCTGGCCTCAGTGTGAAAACATCTGTTGAATGGATTTATTGACTAGGTCTTGTTTTTTCTCTCCCTTTCACTATTTTTTTTTCTTTTTCCTTCACTCCGTTTATTATGTCTCTGACCTGATGAACTTAATTTGTTGACATGTCTCTCTCAGTGTCTCCCTCGATCCTTGTCTCACATTTCTTTCTACTGTGCTGGTTTTTGGCAGCAGTCCTTCCTGGATTCCCAGCATGCACTTGTGCGCTCCGTGCAGCAGGCTCAGCTGGCTGTGGTTGGCATGGACGGATTAGAAAAACATCGTCTTGTCTCCAGGACCCACTCGTCCCCTGCTGCCTCCGTCTCACCTCACTCAGCAGCACACCACCCCTTCCAGCCTGACTCCGCAACTGGTAGGAATCCCCGAAGACTTCTCCCTAATAAGCAGGCTAAATGTGCTGTTCTTGTAGGATTAGGCGATTTAAATGCTCTGAATAACTCCCATAGCAGGACATTCCATTTTAACCCAATGCAACCCAAATTTTATGAGGTTATATTGGCCACAAGACAAACAGCACATCTGATAAATCTTGGGCTTAGTATTAATAGCCTCATAAATTGTTATCATTCAAGGGCCTGGAAAATGCATCAACAGGTGCATGGTTCCCTTTTGGCAACAACATTCTTTAGCAGTGTTTCCCAATTTATTATCATTTAGTAGCCTGGCCGCTAGGAAATTTATGGTGCTCAGCTTCCTTATTTGACTCTGAAGAGTGTTTTTCCCTACATTTATTTTTCTTGTTGTCTTGTTTGTTTCCCTGATTTTCTGACTTCCCACGCAAATGTCCCATGAGAGACAATGGTGCCAAGGCAAACCTTGCTTGATTCTACATAAGTTGGTTTCATTACCATTTATTATGATGCCTGTGGGTGGGCTTTTTGGCTGTGTTTGATATTTCAGAACCTGTCTACAGAGGAAAATAAGCCAAATGATTTCAAGGCCAGAGGAAGGTCAAGTCTGGAGCACCACACAAAAAGTGGTGCTATTCCTTTGCGAAGGAACTGTGCTGTACATACGTGTGGATAAATGTTCCTTTTTGTCTGATAAACCCTATTCTTGTTCCATGATCTCAGTCTCAGACTGTGGCTGATCAAATGAAAGATAGTGTAACCCTAAGAGACTTCACATTGGATGAAACAAAGGAAGAATTCGTATGTACCTTACCCCAAAGGTTGTCCAGGGTGAGACTTCAGAGAGCTCTGTGGCTTCCATAACCTCGTGTGATTCTTTGTGCTTGGAAAAGTTAAAATTCCTTTTTACTTTTTTGGGGATCAAATCCCCAAACCTTGACATCCTCTTGTCTTTACAACTCATTGAATGAAATGGCTAAGTTATTTAACTTTGATAGGCAACTTTAAAAAATATCCATATGAGCCACTTTTTATGATGTGTTATGCCACAAGCCAAAGTCCCTTCAGGCTGAGTACATTTCAGCATATTAGGCATCAGCTCTGCTCTAGCTGCCTCCTGGGGCATGGCATATATGCTCAGTGTCCAGGGAAGCAGCTCAGATCAGGTATGTTTGGTGTTATCCATGCGTCTAAGAGGGCTTTTGCTCACAACCCAATCTATGATGTAGAAGAATACTTTTGTAGGTAGTAAGAGCATTGGCCTTTAAGAATTACATGCTTCTCAAGTATTTATTCCTTTTATTAAGTCACGACAATTCATAAAACAGTGACAACCATCCTTTCATAATGTTAATTTCATTAACTCAAAGTAATCTCCTTACTTAAAAAAGTGAGCTTAATTTGAAACTTTTGTCTTGATATTCCCATGTTTCCTGCTATCTACTATTGTAATCCTACTGATAATGTTTTTTTTTACCGGGTTAGGAGGGGTAGCCCTTTCCTGATATGCTTTACTTTCTCTTGTCTTCATAAGTTCCTTTAATATGGATGAAATAATAGCTCCAAATGTTAGAAAGATCCTAAAAGTTAGAGATAATGTGTTACCAAATGGAGTTTTGTTGGCTTTAGATAGGTTAAAATAATCACTCAAATTCAAAGCCCGAATCATTTCACATAATTAGTTTCTTTCTCATAGTTTCATCAACCTAGTATTTATTTACCAGATGTATAGTCCAAAAATAAATAGGGAAATTAACTTGATTTTTTTTTTCATGTTCAATGGACTTGATGATGTAGATCTCTTGCCCAAATGAGTTAATATAAACATTTTTAAAAATAAAAGTTTTGTACTTAGTAGGCATTCAGTAATTCAATTTATTAGTTGTATCAACAAATATTAACTATATAGTAAGCCCTATTAATTCACTAGTTTAAATTCAAGCACATTGAAAGCAAGTCTTTTCATAATTATTTTTCTGGTCAAAAAATGACTAGATTATTTCAGGATTTTATACCTGAGAAGAGGAAAACTTGCTTATTGTTTTTTGAACTTAAAAGTGTTGTTTCCTAAATTTTCATTCTTATAAGAAAAACCTGTGTTACTATTTATATAGTTTACATATCTGTGACTTGCCACTTTACTGACATTGAATTTTAAAAATGTATTTAGTTGGCAAATTTTCACTTAGAGCTGTTCCAAACCCAAAAGAAAGTAAGTATACCATCTTCATTCCGCTCTTGAACACCTGCCTATGTCTTTAACCCAAAATTAAATTTGTTATGTACACTTGATCTCAAAATTCACTTTAGTGGTGCTAATGTGCTGGATTTTAGCAGTGAATTCTAAGGTTTTCACTTCTAGTCTTTATGAAAATACTTATTGTTCAACATAAAATTCCTTTCTTTTGACTTTTAAATATTTATTTGTCATAGATGTGTTTAAAAAAAATCAAAAGTGGCATTTAGATATATACTCTGGGAATATTGAGCCTTTTCCCAAATGAAAGTCATTTAATCTGACACGTTCAGTAGTTGTTCCACTAAAAATTAAGAAAAAGAAAACATATCTTAAGACAGTCACTTAGCTTTAATCTATTCTTCAAGAGCTCTACTTTTTGCTGCAATTAAAAAGATATTTGCCGAACTCTGAAATCTGTTCTACAACTGATTGTTGTGGTGTGCTTTGAAATTCATTGCTTTTTTGTATATGTTATTTTTCACAATGAAAAAAAGCATAAGGAATAGGCGGGAAGAGCACCCACCAAACTCAGGGTGGTGGATACTTCAGCTAAGTCCTCTGGGGGAAACAAAGAGTGGTGGCTAAGATACCCTAAGGATTATCTGTGATGTTTTATTTCTTAATAAAAGGAAAAGATGAAGGAAAAACAAAAAGCTGTTTGATCCTACACTCTCATAATTTTCAAGGCACACGTTCCCTGTAGATCCTTAACAGCCAACTGAAGTAGCAAAACCTCCCCTCTCTGCCACTTCCACTTTTTATAAAGAACAAAACAATGTTCCAAGGGGAAAATGTGATCTATTTCCTGTGAGGACTTCAGTAGACCTTGAAATGAAGACTACTGTATAGGCACTATTTGCTGGCCTGGAAGAGTGTATTTCTAGTCTGGACAGGAGGAGCATATATTCCTGCAATTGTCGTCGTGATGAAAAAGAATGTGGGTTAGAAGGCCCGATGGCCATTGATTCAAATGGATTTTGCATTATGTTTGAATATGGGTAGAGTAATGATGTTCATTTTAAGAGATACATTTTTCATTCTATTTCAAGCCAAGACGTGGTGTTCACACGAAGTGCTGATAGCTAAGGGAAGGGCCATGTGTTTATTTTGTCTTCTAACGTAGTGTCTTGTACTTACCCACTCCTGAGAGTGATGAGGCTTGCCCTTGGCTCTCAAGAGGACATTCGCCTGCCAGCTGGTACCACATGGTATTCATGGAAGCGAAAATCTCTTGGCGGGAATTCTGCTCAGCTCTTCTCTTCCCCACCATACAGTACAATTTAAGGAGTTCATTCTCGCATCGCTAGGTTGTTCTTCATAATCCATATGAGTAAATTTGTTCTTTGTAGCATTATCATTTTAGTCAGAGTCTAATATAAAATAGAGGAACAGCACCTAAACTAAGCCAGCCTTTGTGAAAATCACTTAAAATAATTAGTTGAATGAGTCTTTAAAGTTGATTATTTAGTGGGTGGTGTATCAGGATGGAAAGTGGAATACGTTTGAATATTTCAGTGTAAGAACAGCAACACTGGCCTTCTTTTCTCTTTTCAAAGTAAGAGATAATTTCCCACATCAGGACAAGCTGGCTACTCCTTTAAGTTTCGATTTATGTTACTTCCTTCAGGAAGCCTTCTCTGGCTGGCTGCATCCAAATCAAATCTCCATATTGTGACCCCTCATCACAGGTAGAACTTGTCTTTCAGACATTGTAATTGTTTATTTATACTGGGGATTGTGACACAGTGAACAGCCCATGAAGGAAAGAATTGTGTTTTTCTGTTTTCCCTAACCCTAGCACTTAGGAATATAACTAGTGCATAGACGGTGTTTAGTATGTATTTATTATATAATAAACAAGTGAATCAGCAGATCAATGAAAGATGGAATGAAATGAGAACACCCATACATGAATTGCATAAAATTATTTTTGAAAAGGTCATTGGTACATTAAATGAAATTTGGGGGAAACATGTATATTTTTGGTAATCACAAAATTGATATTTATTGAAGAAATTTGTTAAATCTAGAATACTGTTAAGGACAGTCACTCATTATTCTTTTAGTTAGAGTTAACACAGTTAAATTCTGGATATATTTATTTGCAGTAGTTTTTTTTCTTTTCCTACGGGCCTAATCACCGTTATTAAATGAAATTGGAATCATTCATTATACATATTGCCCCTCTTTGCCAATTAATATGATACAAAAAGTATTTTCTTATGCCCACAGGATGGTCTTTAAAAACATTTAACAGAAATTTAGAAACAATTATTTTTAATTTATTTTAAATTGTAAAAGTTTTCACTTTTAAAGAATGGAAAAAATATCTGTGCGCGTACGTGTGTATATGCACGCATGTTCATATGTATGTCTGCATGTGTTTTAAGATCCCCCCCAGTAAATTCTGTTACTACCTGTATCGGAATGAAGGGATCAACTTCTTTCATTTAGAAAATGTATTTTAAAATTCTCACTGGAGATGATAAAAATACTTCACTTGTTTATTTAGTAGATTAATTCAACTTGATAATATGCAGATGCTTACAGAACTAAATTTTGGCCCATCATTATATCCAAAAAAGTCAGCTCTCAGACTTTAACCTAAAACAAAACAAAATTATCTTAAAGAAAAATGCATACAATAATTCTGCAAAGCTAATTGTTAATCTCACATTTTGCATAAACTTTAAAATGTCTTCAAATACTGTATTTGTAAATTTGTGTATTTCTGTGCTTTTGAATTCTAAAATGTTTTTAACTACCATAGAGTAAAATGGAAACAGACGAATAATTCACCATTAAAAAATTTAATAATGCATTTTTGCTTTTAAAATGAAAAATTCCACACACACACAAAAGAAAAGAGAATAGTATGGTGATGTGCCATCTACTCATAATTGTGATTTAATGGATTCAAGATTTTGTGTATTTGTTTCATTTCCTTTTCAAAGATTTGTTTTACAGTTGATATGTTCTCATTAGAATCCAAAAAAGATCCATATATTGAATTTAGCTGTTATGTCTTTTAGTTCTTTAAGTAGAGAGCGATTCCTCCTCCCTTCTCCCACCCCCACCCCCATGACTTCTTGAAGAAATGGAGCCAGTTAGGTTAGACAGTGTCTGCTTTCTAAATTCATCTGTTTGCTTCCGTGTGGCGCCATTTTCCTTCTTGTTTCCTATCCCTTGTATCTCCTGTAACCTCCTTTAGAGGCTTGATCAGAATTGGGTTTAATTTCATTTTTTCTGTTACCGTGGAGTACGTCATACTGCATCATATCAGAAGGCACGTGACGACTCGTCTCACTTTCCTCGTGTTAACATTGATTCATGGGTTCAGATGGTGACAGCCAGGTCTTTTCATTGTAAAGTACCTTATCTACATACCATCTAATGGTTTTATCCTTGATAATATTTACCTGAATAAATTATTTCCTTAGAGGTTACGAAAAGGTGATTCTAAATTTGTCACTCCCTCAGTTTAATCTTCTTGTTTATAAAAATATTGTATAAGTATTTCATGCAAAATCAAGAAAATATTTTATAAGTATTTGGTACAAAATCAGGAAAATACAGAAAAATATAAGAAATTCTTCATAAGCTGTCCTCCTAAGATAATTTTGTGATCATTTAATACATACATACATTTGTATATTTTTAAACATTTGAATCATAGTGAATATAAAGGACATACGGGCTTCTTTATTTCACTTAAAAATGAAGACAAATGTGATTTTTAATAATTGCATTATATCCCTTCACTGGTATATTGAGTCCCATTTCTGTTAGCTATCCTTACAATTTGTGTTTTTAAATGCTTTCAAAGCCATGTAAATGTAATTTTAGCTTTATCTTTAGCTGTATGGTCAACTTTAAAAAAACTTTCCTGTAGTTTAGAAGATATGCAAACAATTTAAACATTAATACTAGAGTTTCACTTTAAATATTTCACTTTATAGTGGTCTTTTTTCTGCAAATTTAAAAGAAACATCCATTTTTGTTTTACTTCTTTCTAAAATCTGGAGTTTTAGACAAATTATTGTGGCTAAATTAATATTTTTCTTGAGTATTTTCTCTTTCAGGTCTAATTAGGGAAATCCACATGAGTAAAATTAGTTAAAGATAATTTTGAGGTTTATTGAGTTCAATTGTATATAAAAATCCTGTTGTATCACAACTTCTCCATTCTTGATATCATAATTTTTATTCATGTATCACTAATTCATAAATTATTACTTGCATTGATATACAAATTTTTGTGAGTCATAAATTTTTGGTCTGAAAAATCTGGAAATGTTGTCAAATGCATTGAAGAGGAGAAATTTAAGGTCATCCTGATCTATGTTCCTTTTGGGGCAACATCTTTATTTTCTGAAGCCCCATAAAATATTTTCTTTATCCTGTCAATGAAATAAAACATCATTATGATGAGCATTTCAGTTTGTTGCTCATGTCTCTTTCTGTTTATGAAAATAATCTTCAGTTATTCCTGTTATTCACTTAGTTTGATGTCTTCCTCAAGAACAAGCATTTTTGGTTTGGCCCTCTGTCTTCAGACCACCATATATTTTACTCTTTTTTATTATGTATATCTCTTACTCCTTTCCTTAGTATTCCATGGGCTTCTCAAGTTTGTATTCAGTAGCACAATCTGATTTTCTAAAATGTAAATTCCTTTCTTTATTGCTTCCAGATTTGAAATTTATAGTTTGTTACCTAGCAATCCCTATATATCTTACCCATCTCTCTTCTTATACGTCTGCTTTTTAAATTTATCTTGCTTTTTCCCTTTAGCTTTTAACCAATGTCTTGACATCCTGCGTACGTGAAAAAGTTTTCTAAAATCTTATTCTGGTTCCTAGCGGAAATCATGTTCACTGACCTGTTTTCTTTCTAAGTAGTCAAAATGATGTTTGATTTACGATTTCTGTAGCATATTCACATAGAATTTGTTTCTGTGCTTGCTGATTATTGAATGTAGAGAACTCATTCTAGAAATTTTGCCAGCATATATGTTGTAAATGTTTTGGCTTCACTTTTTGCCAACTTCATGTTGGCTGACTTTCCTTTTTTGGCTGTACAGTTGGATGGCAACACTTAGGCTCACTCCTAGGTTCTAATGAACTTTAATATAGTATTAGTCAGAAGGGTTAAGGTAGGAATTTTTTCTACAAACTTTCTCTATAGCTTTCTAATATTCTGATGAGATTATGTGGAAAACAACAGCTAACATAAGTCTTGGAAAATACTTTTCTGACAAGAGACACAGTTTATCAATTTTCAAAAATTGTTTTGGATATTAAATCATTTGGTTGCTGAATAAATCAAGTTTCATATAAAAATTGTATAGTCCAGCTTTTTATTTTAAGTGTTTCTGTTAATGACAGATATTATAACACGTATTATAGGTGATAGAATGCCAAGTGTGTATAAAACAGGCAAGACTAGCTTTGTGAATAAATGCAGTAATAAAGCTTCATTGTGTATGAATTGGAGGTCATTAAAAATAACCCTTCCTTAAAAAAGCCTCTTCTGTTTGTTTTAGTAATTCTACCATCTGCAGGTCATTTGTTTCTTTTTAAAACATTTCTCTTTTTAAGAGACTTTTTTTGACCTCCTGGCTTGGAAACATGCTTAGTATATATTAGGTCCTCAAAATTATTTGTTATGAATTAACAAATATTTGTATTCTAGACAGACGGACAGACAGACAGACAGATAGATAGAATCAAGAACTAGGCCAGATTTCATGACAACCTTGATAAACCTAATCAAGATAAATCTCTCATACTCTTTGTGTGTGTGTGTGTGTGTGTGTGTGTGGCCTTCCTTTTATTTTATGTCTTATCTTCTTATTAGCATTGAAGTGCCTCTAATATAGGCACTCTGTTACTCAGCTTTATATTTCTACATAGTATGTTGCTAAAGAATAGATTAATAAATATTTTTAAACAAAGCCAAAGGGAGACAAAAGGTAAAGCAGAAAGGAAAACAGTCAGGCAGGCAGAAGGACTAATACTGAAAATATGAAGATGCTCAAGTCTTCCCAATTCAGACTTATCAAGTATTTATTGAGTTATTTATTAGATAACAAACTGTTTAACATATTTTCATTTGTGGTTTCATGCTACTTAAAAGATACCGTAATATAGGGAAAAAAGGATAGCACCTGCCTCAGTTTGAAAATATATTCTCCAAGAGTAGCGATTCTAATTGTTAAATTGATTGTTCGGTATTTCATCTCTTGACATACCTAACCTTGCTTCCATAGTAATTTTTTCCTTATTAGCAACATTTTCCCCATGGACCATTAGATAGAAAAAAAAATTATGAAAAAAGTTACAATAGTTGGATATTATTGCAAGTATATAATAAAGTATAAATATAATGGAGATTATATAATAAAGTCCAGGAGTTCTTGGAAATGCATTTGAATTTAAGGAGAAATAAATAAAATCTGGAACCCCAAACTCCACTGATTCATCTTAATGATGTATCAATGAAGTGTTAACAGATAGACTGCAAGGTGAGGCTTTTACCTCATCCTTCATCTCCATTCCTTTCCTCTCTCTTTTTTTTTTTTTTTCAGAAACAAGAAATTATAGGGTGAGAAATAAGCCTGCCCTTCTCTTTGCATTTGATATGGAATTCTACTTTCATTTGGCCATTTCTGCACCACTGGTTACCACTTGCAGCAGAAGCCAATGGATCAGTTTCTCCCCTTATCACTGGAGCAAGAGTTAGAATTATATTTGGATAAATATACAAAGGGATCTTAACATGAAAGTTGTGCTTGCATTTTGTACCCTGGTGGTTTGTTTTTACAAAAAAAAAGCTCTTAAAATTTTGATGCATTTTTAGACAAGCGTGGACTTTGCACTTGTATTTGTTTCTCTTTCTGTGCTTTCATTGTTCTACCATCTAGTGAAGAAAATGACCAGTTGACAAAAGTATATGACAATTATGTAATTATGATAAATACCTTCAAAGAGACCTAGAATATGCTATGAGAAAATATGGTAGGAGATCTAATTTAGGGATCTTAGGGTATCTTTTGTTGAGGAAGTGACACTAAAACTGAGCCTGAAAGAATGAGTAGGAATTAACCTGATGAGAGGTTGAGTTTGGGGGGCAGGAAGGATTTCTTTTTGTAGGAAAGATATATGAAGATCTCACTGTCGGCAAGGTGTTGATCCTTCTGAGGAATGGAAGGAAGACCTTTGTGGGAAGAATAGAAAGCTAGGAAGGGAGTAGTCTGAGATGAAGTTGGAGGGGTGGGAGCGGGAGGGGCTGTTCTTGCCATCCTTGAGGAATTTTGATCTCATCAGTGAAGTCACTTGGGGATTTTGTGCAAAAGTTGATTCTATTGCTTGGCCAGTGGATTAGTGTGAAACTCACACTATCTAGGGAGTCCAGATTCGAAGTAACAATACCTTGGGTTATGTTTGGTTTGGGCAGTAGAGATGGAGAGAAGGGAGTGGTTTGAGATCTGTTTTGGAGGGAAATTGTTGGTCCATTGAAGAGGGAGTGTCAAGAGATCACTATGGTTTCTGGTGGGAGCAATGGCAGATCGTGATGCCTTTTACTGAAATAGGTGAACACTTTGGGCAGTTTAAGATCCTAAATTAAAATAGGAGACATTTTCAGCTTAAGATTTGAGACAACCAAGTGGAAATTTACAGGCAAGTGTAACTTGGAAGAGAGTTTAGAGCTGAAGGTGAAGATATGAGTGTCGTGGGTATAGATTTTAAAAACATTTCAGTCTTAAAATTGGATACTATTTGGACCAGTAATATCATATTTTTATTAGACAAAATCTGACCAGATGATTTAAGAATATATACATCATTCTTGCCTGTGATTTTAGTGTTCTCAGCAAAAGTACATGCCTCTAATATAAAATGGAACTTACCTGGTCTAGAATAAAATTAATTTTTGTTTAATTTCTTATCATAAATTTTCCTCCAGAGAATGGGCTTTGATGATAATTTATTAGAAGTTATTTGATCAGTTAAATAATTTGTGTTAGGCAGTTTTATAAGTAGTTCATTTCCCTCTTACCCCAAAAAGGACTATGGTTGAATGTGGAAATCTTTTAAGAATTAACCATTGTTATAATTGTCTTCTAATTTGTTGCTAAAAATGACTCCTATTTTATATAACCCTAATATTTAAATTCATAAGGATTTTATAACTTTGTTCACATAGAATATAAGGGAAACATGAAATATACTGTCATGATAATTTAAAAGCAGTTTTTTTTCACTAAGTAACTATGTAATCTCTCCTAAAGGTATTGCAATTGATTCACTGGTATTTAAGAAAACATTGCGAAAGTTCCAGAAATATTTTAAAACCTTCAGTGTACATATGCATACATAATGGCATAAATTATGAGGAAAGCACGACCAAACAAAATGCAGCTTTGAAGGAGTTGCTAAACAGAGTAGACAAGTTGTGGGAAAATTCTCCAGTTTATCACATGGATGTGACCCTGATCTAAAGTGAGACTAGCGTTACTCATAAAATAACTTTAAGGCTTAAAGAGCCAATTGATTTGATGACTTCAAAGATAAAATTAAAACTTCAACTGAACTGAATTATCGGTCTAAAAATACTTCATAATATTTAAAATGCAAAAAAATTTATAGTGTTTTTTTAATCTGAAGTCTCTTAAAATGTCACCATCTTGATTACTTTATAGATTTGCTAAATTAGAATCGGAGTACTGGTATATTTTTGCCAATATGTCCAGATATCCCGAACTAAATGGTTCTCATGGGTTCCTGAGAATTAGCTGATAAGTACTATTCCTCTATTTGTAAAATTTATTTTAAGAATGACTTTCTTAAAGTAATCATGTTGTTTTCTAATTTGTGTCATCACTTTGTGTCATTACTCAGTCTCCCGCTGTGTTTTCTTTTCCCATAGGAATCGCCTACGACCCTCTGATGTTGAAACACCAGTGCATTTGTGGCAGTTCCACCACCCACCCTGAGCATGCTGGTCGGATACAGAGCATCTGGTCACGGCTGCAAGAAACAGGGTTGCTAAATAAATGTGAGGTAATCCTAAATTGGCCACACTCTTTTACTTACTTAAATAAATCATATAAAGAGGCCAGTATTCATTTGGGTAGTAGCAGAAAAATGTTAACCATGTAGTGCAAACACTGTGATTGATGAGCCATCCGGCATCTGTAGCTCGGAACTTTCCCTCTGCCTCTGGGCTGGGCCCACAGTACTAGGCCCCAGTGAAGACCCGTGGGTGAGCAGCCTCCTGCTGTGTGCCTGCTGGGATTCAGGCATGAGTTTATGTGCATGGTAGCACTTTTTTGTTTCTGAATAAATATCATTTATTGAATTAATCTTCTGAGAAACTCTTTGCAAATGGTTAAGTGCTAAGTAATTGGTATTTATTTTTTTATTTTTTTTATTTGGAGATATTCTTTGATACTCAGATATGTGCCAGTTTTACCTCATGCAAACAGTTTTAAAAGATTAACAATCCTCTTACCAGAAAAGTCACAAGAGTGAAGGAATTGGAGCTCAATTTATTTCTCTGGCTCTTTCTGGAGTAAAAGTTTATTATCCATCACTTGCAATGCCATCCATTTATAAAAATGCTTTCATTCTCTTTGGTCAATTTTAGGGTTAAGTTGATTGGTTTGATAATACAGTTTGGAGGCCAAACCGCTCTGTTTTCAATGCAGTGCGTAAAGTTGACCACCAAGGAGACTAACTTGTAGCAGACTGGTCACAGTGGATAAAATACATTTATTTCTGTGAACTTTCTTCTTTCACCTTTGCATCACTGTTTATGCTTTCCTGTAGTGCAGTCTTTCTCTGCTTTTGCCAGCTGAGGCATCTCTGTCTACATTGTCCATACTAAGTCTTTATTATATATATACATAAGCAAATGGCATGGTCCCAACTAGCTCAAATTGGTTGTGGCTGATAATAGCCTTGAAATACATTATTAGATAGTAGTATTCCTAAACTCTGTTTCCTTAAGGGGGGATATTTATGAAAGGAGCAAAATACAGAAATAAATAGAATGCATTATGGTTCACATTGGTCTTAAAATTTAAAAAGTCTGTCATCCCTTTCTGATCAGTCTTGGTTTTCAATCCCTCATACTTCACATTAATTTGAGTCCTATATTATTTGAAACTATACAATTCAATTCATGCAGCATTGACTGCTGTGAAATCAGATATAGATTGAGATGACAGAAGCACTAAGGAGATGACAAGGATGAGTGAGACTAGCCCCAGTCCAGCTAGTCAAATAAGATACTCCCTGGCGACAGCTTAATCACAAAATTAACAAATAATGCACAAGTGCTCGGATTCATGTATTTGCTCTTAATGAAGATCAAGCATCAGTCTGATCCCAAACATCACAATATCACAGAACATCCTTTTTCCTAACATAGAGCAATAGCAGTCCACCTGGTATTTACTCTTTTAAGTTAGGAAATTGTTGCTCATATTTACTTGCTCCTACATGTATGTATATTTAACTTTATGAGATACTGACTAGATCTGCAGTATTGTTAAAAAATGGAATTTTTTAAATCATTAAAAAACAGTGAAAAAACAAAACAGTGAACTTTAAGACACCTATGAATAAATATCCCTCTCCCCATTGTGAAGGATTATAGGAGTATTCAAAATGGAATTTTAGAAGTGATCATTGACTAAACACACGTTACCCTTTTCTAGAAACCCTAAATTTTATATAAGGTTAAAAACAAAATGAAAGAGAAAGTATTTTTTCATGACTTATTTTTTCTTCATGATTGTTCCTACCAGAAGGGTTGGGAGGGAAATAAAAAGGGAACAGAGAGAGATTCTTCCAAACCAGATTAGCCCATTCAGAAATATAGAACCTGTTTCCTTAGCCAGTACTACCCCATCCTGTTCCTTCATAAAAGAAAATGGAAACAGTTGCTCTTTTTTCTTTTTAGATTGTCTTTTAAAACTTTTGATTTAACAAGTTAATTCTAATGTACACATTTATTAATATATTCTTAAACATTAAAGCAAGGAGGCTATACTTTCTATCTTATACCACATTATTTTGGAAATTTAAATGTGGTGAAAGTAGAACATACAACAAATCTCCATGCCCTTTTGCAATTTCCCATATCTCATCACACTTAGAATTGCTCAGGAACCAAGAGGAAAACACATCTTAAGTAGCCAGTGCTGAAGGTGGAACTCTGAGAACATGGTGGATGCGTGGCAGCCGAAGAGCAAGAAGGTTCTCCTAAAGGGTGGCCTGGTTAATGTTGCTGAGCCTTCTAGAGGGTCAAGGCCAGTGTCTGTGTCTGTCTATTGGAGTTTATTACTCACCCCCAGAGAGGAAGTTAGGTCCCTGCTCTGGTGTGAATGCTTATTACTGAGATGCCCAAGGACCCAAACCTGGAGAATCAAGTTTGTGAGAACTTCTGCTCAAGCCTCTGTTTCTAAATTGTCTAGATGCACTCTCAGAAGACAAACTCTGTAGAGGTAAAATAAAACTGTGGAGGTAAAATCTCTGCCTGCTGAGCCCTCGGAGATTTTGAGTGTCAGCCCTGGCCCTGGTATGTGAGTTATCCCCTCTTAGTTGTGGCAAACAAAAATGCAATCCAATTTTTTCAGAACAGGGAGATTTATTAGACTGAACAAAAAGGGATATGATCTCATAGCAATTACATACATGCACCCTGGGGGTCAATGCATTGTTTTTCAATATCCAGATAATGATCTGCCACCTCTGAGCACCATTTTACTGCCAGGTCTGTGTAGTCATTCATGGTTAGAGGTCCATGGTACTTTCAGAGAAGGAATTCGCAGAGCTCTGGGGTTCTATAGCTGGCCAGCAAGCAGAACATGGTGTAGTCAAGAGGCAGTCATTTATCAATTACAGTGTTGCTCAAACTTCAGCATAGAACAAGAATCATCTGGTGAGTTTGTTAAAACACAAATCTCTGGGCTCTAACATCAGAATTTCCAATCTGTTAGCTCTGGAGGACAGTCCAAGAATTTGTATTGCTCACAAGTGTCTGGGTGATCTTGATGCTCACCGAAGGACCACACATTGAGAAGAGTGATACAACCAGTCAATAAGATGTATGCAGAACTTGAGTTTACCAGGCACCTGAGTTAGGAGCTGGAGATGCAATACCCAGTAGGAAAGATACAACCCCTGCCTTCAAAGAGGCTACCATTTGGTGGGATCAGCAGACTTCAATTAAATATTCACAAAAACAAATATATAATCACAAACTTCCTAGAAGTTTTGAGTCAATTATATGCTGCTGTCCTGTTGACTGGCTGGGAGCAGAAATAAAATGAGGAAGATTGTGGTCAGCTGTCACCATAATCTTTCCAGCATCAGAGGAGACCTGTGAGCAAGAGACAGTGAACCTGATGTGCAGAAGGAAGCACCCAGGCCTGCATTAAAGAGCTTGTCCTCCTTTATCTCTATTCAAGATCCTTTGTTTATGGGGCTACTGTTTCACTGGGACTCAGTGTAAGGAGTCTCATGCTGGCTGGCTGAAGAGTCAGCTTTCCTCAATCAGCAGAGCAGACCATTTTGCAGTTAATTAAATGACAATGAAATGCAGAAAAAAGGGCAATTTGAAACTATCTAAAGGGCTCTTTGGTTTCAAAATGGTAGACTTGTATCAGTTAATTTTGCCAATAAATTCAGTCAAAGGTATGGTCAAACATTATATTGGATCATAGTTCTGTCATTAATTTTCTGTGTACTTTTGTGAGATCATTTAACCTCACTGATTGTTGGTTTTCCCAATTGTAAAATGAGCGTGTTAGTCAGGATATTTGCTAGGATCTTTTCCAGCTCTATTACTGTATGAAATTAGCAAGGCTAAGGGGTCCATTTGGAACATAAAGTTTTCTTTGGTTAAGAGCAGATTCAATTTCTAGGATGTTTTAGTAAACACACTGCACTTAGGTAGTAAGCTATAGTGTGAATTGGCTCTGCTTAGTTCTGTTTGGCAGCCAGAGAAAACATTAGTCCTCATTATGCTAGATTGCAGTGGTTACATGGGTTAACTTCTTTTGGCGTGACGTGGCACTGTTCTAAAAAAAAGAGGCAGTGAGTAGACCTTCATGCCAATACCATTTAATTTTTCTCCTATCAAATCATTCCTATAAGTTTATGATTCTGTTTGTAGAAAAAGGCTTTTTCGTCACCATGAGAAATGGATCTGCAGGGATCACGTGGTGTCCTCTTCAGGAACGAACTCTTTGATTAGGTAGCCGGGTTTTAAAAGTGTGTGTGCTCCTGCGAAAAGAATGCGCTCTGCTGTGCTTAAAAAATGGCACAGATTGACCTGTCATCTGCTAGAATTCCCCTCACAGTTGTTTTTCCAGAAGTGCTCATGACTCGCAGTCCCGCCAAGCCACCCACAGACATTTGTTTTGAGAATAATAATTTTATGATGCTTTTGTTGGATTATACATGATGTGGAATTTGCATTGCCTGTTGGTAACTAATTTGAATAACTTTGTTTCACTTAATTCATAAGCAAAAACCATAAGCAGCAACCATGCTGAAATGTTTAACTCTTTTCATTTAGGTGCCAGTTCAAAATAATTACAAAATAATTCTGAGACACAAAAAGCAAGCGACTGTTACCTCTTCTAGTTTTGCCCAGCATTTCTAATGAGAAAAATAGAGGACAGGGTTAATGTCAAATCTTAAGATGCCAGGGAGCTCAGGGGTAGAGTCTCCAGTACACTTTCCTGCACTCACAGGGACTTCTATAATGCCTTTTGCAAAATCTAAAGAAAGAAGTGTATTGTGCAATGGAAATACACTTAAGGAATGTGCAGCTTTTCTGACATCAAGGCTGCAGAGCACTGAATGCCGAAAATTAAAGGAAATTCAATTAAACATTTGTTTTATAGTATAATCTAACTAGATGGCAGCACATAACAGCTTACTGTTTTAGTTAGCTTGCAAAAAACTGTGTGTGTGTGCACGTGTGTGCGCAAGTCTTAGAATTTACCCACCAAACAATAAGTAACACAAGGAGGAGGGATATAGCAGTCTTGGGAATTAGTACAGATGATCTAGATGGGATGAGTAAACCAGGTAATACTGTATCATTATTCTGAGAGATATTTGTATATCACTGTGGAGTGGACACAGACAAGTAAATAGATTTACAAAATAAGTGTGCAGCCTGTAATCAGAAGTAAGGTGATTGGGTCATTTTTGTTTCTTTTTGCATGGGCAGGCACTGGGAATCAAACCCGGGGTTCCAGCATGGCAGGTGAGGATTCTGCCTGCCGAGCTACTGTGGCCCGCCCTATTGTTTCATTTTTTATTTCTGCTAAAAAGGAAGAATTAATGTGGGAAACAACCAACAAAATGAGATAAGAGAACCTGCCCTTCTGATAATTTTTATAAAGATATACAGGAAATTAGAAAATAGCACTAAAGCTTATTAACAAAAATGTTTTTTCAACCATCTGAAATTGAGAGGAAATTTAATTCATGTGTAACTGCTACAAAAAAGGAATTCTTTACACCAAACCATTAAAATTATCACTTCCAATTTAAAAAAATAATAATTACAATGTAGAAAATTCATTTGTGTAACAGAAATTGTGAAAATTAAGCAGTCAAATGAAGGAATAACTTTTTTTTTCTTTTCAGATAACCCAGTCATTTGATATAGGTAGAAGTAAAACTTAAAAACTTATAAATATTCTTGTTACCACTCTAGTTCTTTATTATTGTATGGGATTGGCTGTTTTTCTGAAATGCCTTTCAAATTACTCCATATGCTAAAATATTCTTAAATTAATAATAACTGATTCAAGCATTATTACATCAAAGTGGAAGACATTTGTCATTTTGAAGACCAAACAGACCTTTTGTACTCCCCAACCTCCCCTCTGCCCACCATTTGTTTTAACTACTCCATAATCACAGATGTTGGTTAGTACAGTATCATCTCTTGAATTCACCTATGAGCAGGAAGAATGAACAACTCCTGCTAACATTGGGTTTTCAGTCTTGGCTGCCTATTAGGATCCACTGGGGAGCTTTTTAATATCTGAATGTCCAGACTGGCCCTCTGACAGCATTAACTGGAAATGCTGGAAGGAAGATAAAGGCATCAGTACTTTTCAGACCTGCCCAGCTGTTTCCAAGCTACAGCCAACATTAAGAGCCACTGCAATGGACACTCCACTTCTTCACATAAGCTGAGTGAGAGGGAGACAAAGAGGTGAATGGAGTCAATATTTATAACTGGTAGAGTAAGGCAAGTAAGCATTTATCCCAGAAACAAAAGGTGGCATTAATTCAGAAGCACCATACACAAGCTTTTTTAAAATTGGGAAAGGTGTCCGTTATTTTGAAGTTATCATGGGCTAGGAGTACGAGCTCTGAAAGATAATCTTATGTTTCGATTATAAGTAAACTTGTAAAAAATAGGACTCAAGGAATAGCTTAGTCCTTTTTTTTAACATGGGCAGGCACTGGAACTCGAACCCAGGTCTCCAGCATGGCAGTGAGAACTCTGGCATTGAGCCGTCACTACCTACCCTATAGTCCTTTTGAAAAGCGCCAGTCATAGTAACTTATCACTGCACTTTTTATATTTGATTGTCCAAGGCAAAGTCATAAATCAAAGTAAGGTATAATTACTGAGTTTTTATTGTATAGAAGGTTATTTCACATAGAATTATATCATTTTAGGGCAAACAGGGAACTTTGAAGAAATTTTATTGAACCCCCTCCTTTTTGTAGAGGTGCTTCCTGACTGGCTGTTTGCACACTAAAGACAAGTGTGGTTTAGGACTAGAACACAATTGCCTTGCAACTCACTGTCCTTCCATGTGACTGGGAAGGGTGAAAAGCCTACTGGGGTGTCTGCCTGTTTGCTTGCCTCCTTCCTTCTTTTACTCCTTGCTTTATGAGGAAAATTCCTGAGAAGAATTGATTGTTATGACACGGGAGAGATACGGAAAGAGAAGGCAGTGAGGTGATGGCAGTGGTGGTTGGAAGCCATCTTTTATGTGACATTTAAAAAGGCAAATGGCTGGAGCCTTTGGAAACTTCAGTAGGTACTATTGGGCATGGGCAATAAGACCAGATTTGTGTATGTCTCAAGACAGAAATGTGTATTAAGAATAAAGAACAGGCTATAAACTGACTCATTAAAGATTAAGTGTGGGATGCATAGTAGAGGGTGACTTTGAAACTAATAAGTTATTTAGATTTTTTTTCCTTAACTCTTTAAGTCTCTAGCTCTGCAGATTCTTGTAGAAAGAAAAAGTTCCCATATTTAAGGACAGTGAATGAAATATTTTCAGAAATGAGCTATTTTAGTGGAAATTCTTGCTTACTATGTCACCACTTTGAAAATGATTAAAGAAAATGGAGTCTCCCCCAGTGCAGGCAGGTACTTTGGCTTGTCAGATTTAAGCTGGACATTTTCTCTTAGTTTGGAACCGCCTCAAAATGAGCCCTTTCATGTCCTCAATAATACCAAACCAATGCAATCAATCTGTTCTGCTAAATTATTTCTAGTTCCCTAACCAAAGGCAGTGCTTTTTCATGCATTTTATCATGATTTTATGCCCTTTATTGTATTTTACAAAAGGTTCTGATTCCTCCAGGGCCAATGAGAACTGATTAGGACACTGGCCTCGGTCCAGGCTTTGAACGCAGGAGGGGAAGAAATAGAACTGTTTCCTTTTTTCCCTGCTCGTTGGCAGGAAAAAAAAAAAAAAAAAAAAAAAAAAAAAAAATATATATATATATATATATATATATATATATATATGAATCTATACCGTGTGTGTGCTCTGTGTGTGGGTGGGTGTGGGTAGGCTGCATTTTATCCTGTCACAGTATGACTTTGTAGCTCATGTTCAGAACATTCTTTCTATAATCAGGCTGTATAGAAAGACCATTTCTTTAGGAAAGAACCCTAGTGTGTTGTAAGATTCAGTTGGTCATTTTAAACAACTTTAGTCAAACTTCCCACCTGAATGTGGACTGCTCTGGGTCTACACTGGGTATGATCTAAATAAGATCATATTCCTAAAGTGCTTACGGAGGAGATATTCGCTGCACATAGTTCCTTTCCTGCTCTCAGGAAAGTAACTGATTGTGTGCAAGTCACAAAGAATGATAATGTAACAATGAACGATCATACATCAAAGTGCTTCTTTATTAAGAAGATGAAAGAAGAACTTTAAACTTTCATTCCAAGGCCTATATTGGCAACATATTTAAGATCTATATTTGGATCTCAAGTGAGAATTCCCCTGATGAACTCCATCCCTTAGAGAGACTGAATATTCTACTATTCTCAGAATGTTTTAAATTACTTTCAGTCAGAATATCACAGATGCCTTTGGACAGACATCCTGCAGTATCTCTGAGAATGGAAACCAGTATTTCTTCCATTAAGATTATAAGAGCCCTGTATCCTAATTTGTAAGTCATTGTGTTGTTGACATTTGACTCAAGAGAGCACCATGACAGAGAACTGAAGGAATAAAAGGTACACTGGAGATAGAACATATGAGAAGAGATTAAATGAGAACATCTATATTTAAGCATAAACAAGCAGCATAGTAAATTACTGAAATACTACTAGAAAATGGGAACTGTTGGAGACCTCAATTTGAGAGAAAAAGTTGCGATAAATTCAAGGCATCTAATACAAAGTAGGTAAAATGAAGGAGGTCCTGTCAGTTAAGAAATAATAAAAGGTGTTGCTATTTTGGAATTTTTGTCTTAGTCACTTGCAAATCCCCATAGTGGGTGCCCCTGTGAAGTCCAAACTTCAAGAAAAATGTTTTCTCCAGATCCTTTGCCCGGGTAAAAGCATTCTTCATGTTGAATTGGTCTGTACCACTCTTCTGTAGAAACACCTGCACTATGTTTATGGGGCTTGTTCTCCAGCAGTCACATAAGTGGAAAGTAAAGTTTAAAATTGATTATTTCCTTAAATCATTGCAATTATTATTTTTTTTTGCAATTATTTTTAAGAATCATTTTCTATAATAATAAAAAGAGGCAGTGTAAAATACTTCCTGCGAGTAAAAAGGAAGTGCTGGGAGGGGTGGGGGTAGAAATCAATTGTAAAAACTTATGCATTATGTTACATTTTGATAGTGAGGGGAAGACTAGAGAGTAAACTAGAAGGAAATAATCTTTGAATAAATAAATACTAGATATGTTGGGCTAAGATGCTATATTCTCACTGTTAGTCAACTGATATTACACAAGGAATGTCTGCGATTCAACAGATACCCTTTTGTAATTTACCAGCACTCGAGCTACTGTCAGTAATTAAATCTTGTTAGGAGCTTTATTTTTCAAGTGTGCCATTGAGCGTTCAGCTTGAATGCTAGTGGGAATATAGGGGGTGAGTAGAGTTGGGACAAGGTTGGCATGTATGGTATGTAAAAACTCATGTATGTAAAAACCAGCTTATGAAAATATAAAGATATATTTATTATTGATATTTGATGACTTACACCAGAGGCAACAACCCAAGTTAGTGCTGGGAAAAATCTTTACAGCAAAGAAGAAAGGGGACAAATTGGTGAAGATTTGTGATTGTAGTCAACACATGGGTCTGGTTGTTGGCTACAGAGTTGACATTATTTAAGATATGTTTGCTTCACTATATCAGTGAATGTAGTGTTAGTGGCTATGAATTTCCTAGACACATAGAAATGAGAACCTGAAGCGCTATTACTTCGTGGTGTTCATTGCCAGACTGGGAATCCTAGCCACAGTCTGTTTGCCAGTGCTCTGCTCATTCCAGTTTTGGATAACTCAAACCGTGGAGTTACCCTGATTTATCTTGGAGGATTTTTCACAAACTGAAATCTCACAGTTAAAATGTACCCTTTTTTTTACTGACTTTGAACTTTTTCTTGTTCGTTTTTCTGTCATTACTTATCATTCTATCTCTTTAGTTGTTCTGTTCTTCCATAAATTGTTCAAACAATGTTTACCTGCAGGTCACCTAGATCAGTATCATGTTTATTGATCAGGCAGTAGCTGACCAGATGGCAATCAATAAATTTTCCTTAGTCTTCAGTATTAGAGCTTTCATTGTACCTACTTGGGAATAATTTCTCTAAAGCACATTTTTGTCCTTTCTAGAAATGTCAGTTGGGTTACACAGTACTGAATGGTGTAAAAAATAGGGAAAGCTGTGGCAAAGAAAATTCTGTAGTGTTTGTTTGTTTGTAGGGCACATAATGACACAGTGTCAGGAACTTTTTGTTGTGTATCACTCCCTTCCTGTTACCCTTTGAGCCCCCACCATCCCTTTCTCACTGTGACCTGATCATTTATTTTCAAGGACTCAAGCACAACTCTGCCCCCTACCCAGCAGTTCCCTAGGAAGTGTCAATATATCAAGGTTTTTTGGCCTGCCCACCTCGGTGAACCACATAACACGGAAGCATGGGAGCAGAGCAGCCAAATCACCTAATAACTGGGGAGGCTGAATGTAGAATTGCCCTGGTCCTCCCAGAGGAGTTGTTGCTTTCTGGTGTTTCCATGTCAACTGAGGATTCTGTGGTCAGGATCATGGACGGCAATTCCCTGAACAGATTCTCCTTTGATTTCTCTATAGCCCTGTAAGTACTTAAGTAATATTTAGGTAATGCTAATGTATGGTAGCATGTATTTTAGCATATATTTTAGTGAAATATTAATTCTATCCAGATAATTTTAGAAGTGCAACAGTTTCCAACAGTTAAGGTTAATTGACTTCACACACCAATCTGACATTTATTGGGTTCATGAAATGTGCCAACTGGGAAATCTGGCCAGGAAGTACACTTTGCATATTGCCTAATTGAGGTTTAACTTAATTTTCAGTGTTGTTTACATTGAAGAACAATTCTTTGTTGGTTGAAGTGAAATGTCTGCCTACGCCATGCGTAAAAATATTGACTGGGAAACAGAGTGTCTCAAATCGTCTCCTTAAACAGGGAGTTCTGTTTTTATATAATTCCCACTCTGTCACAGACAATACTTCTATAAAATATAGTAAAGATGAATTATTAGAAAAGTAAAATAGAAGTCTAAGGCATATACAAAATAAAATTCCTGTTTTTGCATTAGCTTCAAAAGACATAAAAATGCCCTATCAAATTAGTATAAAAGTTTCTAAATGTTTTCTCCAAATGTCTGTACTGACCCCATCACAGACCATTTACACACAGTTCCCAAACTGTTCTAGGCTGCCTGGAAAATGCTTGTAAGTAACATCATGTAGATTAACACTACCATGAGGTGCGCACACACAGAGCGATTGTATTTCTGATAACTAAGTACATTAAAATGAATTGGTGATTAGAGCAGCTAGAAATAAAAACCTAAAATTATGAAACTGTAACCCATCTCAAACTCTGAAATATGTTCTACAACTAATTATGGAGCTGTGCTTTGAAATTTGTAGCTTTTTTGTGTATGTTATTTTTCACCAAAAAAAGAAAAAAAGTTGATTGTGATGATAAAAATATATTTAAACCCTCTAGCCTTCTATATTCTGGAGCAACTAGAAGGAAAAATATGAAAGGATCTCATATTTGATAAGATCTGTCTCTGGAATCTGTCCTGTAACTACTTGTTGAAGAGTGCTTTGAAAACTATTGCCTTTTTATTTCTTTGCTTCGTATAACTGTTACACTATACAATAAAATAAGTTAAAAAAATGAATTGGTGGGTGCATGGGTGGTTCAGTGGTAGATTGCTTGCTTTCCATGCAGGAGTCCTGAGTCTTGAATTGGTACTTACTTTTGTCCTTTAAGAAGAAATCAGGGCTTAGTTGAGACAACTTCTGAAGATGAGTGTAAAATAACATTTTAATGCGTTTGCTTATTTTTGGCTAAACAATAGCTTCTGTGCACACACATATAGCGATTGAATTTGTGATTGTTAAGTGCATTAAAATGAATTGGTATTTACTTTTGTACACACATGAAACAATTATATTTGTGATAATTAAGTACATTAAAATGAGTATTTTGCCCTTTGAGAAGGAATTAGGGCTTAGTTGGGACAACTTCTTAAGATGAGTGTAAAATAAGACTTAAATGCATTTACTTATTCTTGGCTACACAGTAACTTGTTTGTTGTAACCTGATACATTCAAATAAGTTAATTATTAACTTCTTTATTATAGTAATTTTTTATGGCTAAGTAAGATATGTTTTGTGTCTATTGCTCATTTAGGAATAAGTGGCTCATTGGATCTGAGCCTTGCATAGACTAATTTTTCAGATAATATTATGGCACTTTCCTAAGCAACTCACTGTCACATTCCTGCATGATGAGACTCAGCTCATTATTAATCACGTTCAGTGTGATTTGGGGGTCTCATTTTCTTTTAAATGTTGTCAGAAGAGTACTATTGGCTTTTGCTCTTTTCTTTCAGCGAATTCAAGGTCGAAAAGCCAGTCTGGAGGAAATACAGCTTGTTCATTCTGAACATCACTCACTGTTGTATGGCACCAACCCCATGGATGCTCAGAAGCTGGATCCCAGGACATTCCTAGGTCTGTACTGGCATCTTTTCTACTGAGAACAGCATACACCAGCATTATCATTAGTCAGTGTCAGTTCTAAATACTTGGCAAGCAGTGTGATAAAGTGTCAGTTTTTCCAATGGCATAGCTTTGTGGACTGAGCTGATTACAGTAGAGACCAACGTAGATTAAGAAACTCTTGGATTAGAAAATAACAATGCAAGTTTCATGATGTTTACTTTAAAATTAACTTTTCTTTGAACAGCATTTATATAATGTCTTTAACATACAAGAATAAATGCAGTGTAGAATTTGCTTGCTTACATTTTTAAACTAAAAAACAGGTTTTCAAAATCTTTATGCAAATTTATCTTCATCTATTCCATTCATTGCATGTCTTTCAGTTCTTTTTTCTATGATGTTCACAAGAGGCATAATGTATCTTTTAAGTGAAAACTCATTATTATTATGCTTAGCATACTACATTTTATAGGAGAATTGCATTTCAAACCTAGTTAATATATTTAATGCTTGCTTTACCTATGGAGTTAAATATTCAAGTAAATGGCCATTAAAGAAATCTAAGGAGCATATTTTTTAGTTAATCTATGTTTTTTTCCAAACTTTGGATTTTATTGTTGAATTGTAAAGTAAAATTTATGTTGCACAGCTTTATATGAGCTTCATATGAATAATAGAAACAACAAAAACAAGTTTTTGAAAAAAGTTAGTGACAAAATCTTGTTCTAGAGCTGTGACAATTATATTGCTTCTTAATAACCTTTTAAAACTGAAAAAATAATGTGTGGTATGGCAGTACATGTTAGAAAGATCATGTTTTAAATATTTCAACTAAAAAGGGATTTTAGTGCCTTTTTTTTTTGTCCCATTCTTTTCAAATAAACCCGTTGTGTCAGTTCCAAATGATTGGATCTCTTTCACCTAATTCAATATTTCAAAACAGTTTTATGTTAAGTGGTCCTAAACAATTTGAAAGTAAGTATGTGACATATAGTAGCTGGGCATCTCAGAAAACACTTATAAGGGAGGAAGTTAACAATTATACATTATTACCCCTACAATCTGCCTTTTTAAAATGAGGAGCAGGCATTCCCAAATTTATGAAGTAAAGGCATATGGGTGAGTATGTGTAGGCATATGTGTGTGTGTGTATGCAGGTAGATTGGAGTATTTGGGAAGAAGTAGGGTGAAAGGGGAACACAAACACATTTTCCAAATTTTATAAAACATATTGCTAAAATTCAATAACCAAAGATAATTTGTATTGTACGAAGTTATGTATTCATGTGAAGACAAATAATTCAATCTAAATATATATGCTCTGTATGTTTTTCCTTTTTTCTCTTGAAATTCAATTCTTTTTGCTGTGGATACTGTATAATAATTATCCTTATTATATCAGGAATTAATAATACCACCCACAAAAATGGTTTTGCCAATCACAAAAATGCAGTAAACTAATATTAGTTTTCCTGGCTTTATAAAGTCAAAATACTCAAGCATTTAATGATAGGAAACTGTTTCTGTCATTATATTTTAATGTAGATAAGAGAAAGCAAATAGAAAACCTTTACCTTTTTTTAATGGTCACAGACCATCTATCATCCACAGCATAGGACTAGGTATCCGTGGACTTTAAGGGATAGACTGGAGTTGCTCAAATTGTAGCAACATCTCTCAAACTCTGACAGATGTTTTAAAAATATCGGTCCACATTTAAGATAAAAGACATGTTTATAAAAGAGATCCAGTTTAACCTTGGCAACATGAAACTTTTATGCTGTCTTATATTTATGATATTTGGCACTTTTCAACAAAACAAGTATTCTGAAAATATTCAGCATGTGTATCAATTTAAAATTTCATGATTAAAAAATGAGTTCTAGCATACAATTTAGGACTGAGACAAAGGTCCTTGTCATGTATGTATGAAGGTATACGTAAATGATGAAAGCAACAAGTAGCAGTGACTCATATTTTTAAAATTGTAATCCGAATAAATGGACTGTTTGTCTCAGTTTTGAATATTTAAGGTGAAATAATATTCATAAGTGATGTATTTGATAGGTAACTTTTGAAACAGATGTGGAGTTCTTTAGACACCTCTCAGTGATCAGTCCAGCAATTTCAATACTGTGTGGCAGGCTTTATGGGCACAGATAAACAGGGGACTTTGCAGGATGTTAGACTCTGGGGTCAAGCAATAAATGCAACTTGGATGACACTTAATTCAAATGACTTCAGTTTCTCTCATGATTACAGAATTCAACTGCTTTCCCCCAGTCTGAGTTCTAAATGAAAAATCCAATCCTTTTAAAAGTTTAACTTTTCAAACTTTGTTCTTTGTGTATTTTAGATTCTAGTGGCTTGTGGTTTCTTTTTTTAACTTTTAAAAGACCAGGTTGAAGCTGCCATGGGTGAATGTATAAAAATAACCATCAAGATATTTTCTCTCTTTATCTCTTCCCCCCACTCCCATGCCTCTCTCTTCTACCTCAGTCCCTCCCAATACATGTGGAAGGGAAGCTATTTTCTGGGTTAAACTTATACTACTACTCTTGACGTTTTAAATACAAGTTCAGTATGACCAGACTTATTAGTCTTTATGTCTTAAAACACATCTATGGTTTATAAAATAATAAGATTTGAAAACAGGATTTTCCTTTATCGGTTTAAATACGTTATGAGCCCGTAAGGTGACACTTGAAAAACCTTCTTTCCAATCATTTCCGGTGTGAGCCTTTCCTTGGCATTGATATTTTTATTGTTCCTCCTTCCAGCTTTCATTATCTTTCGGCCAACAGCCCTCAGTCCGTTGATAAGGCGATATAATATTAAAAAAACAAATGCAGTCAATTCAGTGAATTAAAAATTTCTTTTACTCTACTAAAGTTAAATTATCAATTATTTGCCTGCTTCATATTTTCTAAATATTACTAAATAAAATTCCCCATAAGTAGCATTTCATTTATTTGCCTTATTCTCTTTAGGGATTATTACCATTTTAAAGTTATTTTTTTAAATTATTCTTTGCATTAAATATTATCTTTATTCTTTTCACTGACTATAGAATGAAGAGTTTAGACATTAAACTGTACATGTAAATTTTAATTTCACAGATGACAGGAATATATTCTTGTAAAAGATTCAAGGATATAGAAATATCCTCGTTCTGCTCAATGACATAAGGAAACTTTGCCTTGCCCTTGTTATCCAAAAATGTTTTGAATGTGTCGTTAACTGGCGTCATTATTCCAGTTTTAATGCTATTCCATGATTTGTTTATTTTTCCTATTGATTTCTCATACTTTTCCCCTGAATATCCTATATATAACTAGATGTATTATTTTTTTCTTTGCACTAGCATTTTTCATTATATTTTCTAGCTAACAATTGTATTTGAAAAATCAACTCAGGTAATTCATTGTTTTCAAAATAAACTTTCTTCTGTGACAGTAATACCTATTTAGACTTTTTTTGGCATAGCATGCAAATTCCACCACAAACCTGATTTCAGTTTTCATTATTATTTATTTCATTGAGCATCATTAGAGCAAATGAATTGGGTTAGGTGGATTGGAGGTTTATACCTGATTTTACCATTGATCTACTGAGTCGGTCAGTTTAAGAACCATAAGATGGGATGCATGGGTAGTTCAGTGGTTAGAGTGTCCGCCTTCCATGCAAGAGACCCTCGTTCAATTCCCAGACCATGCACCACCCCACAAAAGAGCCATAAAATGGAAATACCCCACTTCCTTTCACTTGAATTATTTCACATGGCACATTCTAGCCTTAGAGGTTTAGGTATAGTTACTATTGTTTTCTTTTTCCATGTAATAGATAATGCTGAATATGAAAGTGCATGTAAATAAAGTAATTACTGAAACACAAATTACTTGAAATAATTCTAAGACACAATCACAATTAAGATTTATATGTTTATATTTGTGTTTGTATTCATATTTATGTTATCTAGCTATATCTACATGTTACATAGATCTCCAAGTGGGGTTAAATAGGGTTTTGTGACCTATTTGTTTAAAAAATATAGGGGAAACTTATGTTATCCTTGGTCTTAGCTTTATCTAAAGAATTTAAGAATAACTCTATGTATTTAAGAAGAGATTGTAACATTTGAAATATTTGGAAAATTAAGGAATGTGGTATCATAAAGCTTTTTGACTCAAACTATCCCTTTAGTGAAGTAGATTCAGGAAATAGCTGAGTTATTAACAATAAATTTTAAATTTAAAAGATATTATGATATATAATTTAGATGGGTAGGCCAAAATAAAATCTTATACCCAGATTTCATCATTAAATGTCTGTTCATGTGGGGCAATAGACTCCACATACAATAATATTTGTATTTATTTGCTTTGAGTTTTTACTTGTGTATGCAAGGAAAGAGAACATCAGTGTTCTGAAAATTAATGCTTCTAAATATTAGATCTGAAATTTCATTAATTTCCTTCTAAGTTGAATGATAAAGAACACATGATATAATATTGCATGCTAATGAACATATATTCATTATATTTGTTTTTCCAATTTATGTATTTTTTTCATATCTCCTTACTGTGTAGGTGATGCTTCTCGAAAGTTTTTTTCCTCATTACCTTGTGGTGGTCTTGGGGTAAGTACATATTCATTTACTGATTTTAAATAACACAGAGTTCCAATAAATTTCGTTTGCTTTGTCTATTCAGTTATGTTTAAGGCTGTTTCTCAGTAAATGTTATACTAGACTTCAAGACACTGCACAGTTTGTAGGGCCTGGGGTCAAATGAAAATATGTAAACCTCTGTTCAAAACTAAGGATTTCAAGATGGCAGCAACCAAGAATTCAACCAAGTGAAGGTCCCGTCTAAGGAGAGTGTCCTATGCTATGGCACAGGTCACATGTTCTTGAAGCTGCCTCTACTAGATTCTCTTGTAACTGAGGAAAAGGTAATATAAGTGGGTTTTACACAGTTTTGCAGCAGATCTCAATTTTCAGTAGTGTCATACTGAGTATGCACATAGATCATATTCCTGGTGAAAATGGCATTGGGTTCACACGGTGCTTTGCATTGTGGGAAATTTTGTTTGTGAACTCCCTGGGGCCATTTTGTCTTCAATAATTAACAAAGCCTTTTGACACTGGATATTTATATCACATTTGAAGGATAAATTTGTTTGAATCCAGTGACATATGAGAAAAATGCCTACATTTTGGTTCCTGAATCCTTAAAAATGCAATTTGGTTACTCATAAAAACAAAAAGACTGAACAAACTAGTTCTACAGCGCATTGGTAAGTGCAAGCTTGCACACAGGGGCACACACACACACACACACCCATACACAGGCTTACATTCAACTGGACTTACATAAATATCACCAGGAGACCTGTACGCCAGTTTGATAAATAGGGGCACCTCTCTCTAGCAATAATGAAGTCAAATTAACATAGCCTTCCTCTACCTTTCTCTGCCTGTCCAAGCTAGATTTTGCTGCCACCACTGCTGCTACTCTCCAGAATAGTTCAGTACTTGGGAATTGTTGAGGACTTAATCTCTGATATTCACTGTGCTTTGTGTTGGATGTACAAGGCCAGCAGCAGCAGCAGCAGCAGCAGCAGCAGTCACTATTCATTATTTAGGCACTTCTAAGAGCTTACTAGAGCTTACTGCGGTTCTGGCTGAAGGGTAAGATGTTACCTTGTGGGGTGTGGACAGTTGAACAGAGGCCCTTTGCGTATAAGGGATATGAACTAGACACACAGTGCCCCTCAGGCTTGGGAGGTATGTCAGTGGGAGCAGTACTCAGCTCAACTCTGGATCATGAATTAATGCACTTGTAAATGAGTGGGAGTTTGATGACCACCTCTCTTTTAACAGCTTTAATATCCTTTCCATTGCTGTGCTCATCAAGTGGTAGAGGTTGGCTTTGTTTCATTCTCGGTCTCATTTGCAGGTAACTAGCTATTCTCTTCAGATAGCCACTTGGGAGGTTAAAAAATAAGAACAAAAAAAAGTGAAACTCATTTTAAAAGGCAATTTATCTTCTCCTTTCTACAATGATTCTGCCAGCTCCTCACTTCTGAGGAGGTTTGCTAAAAATGAACAGAAATTAATAATGTAGGCTGTGGGTGAAAGCAAACTGGGCCCCCTGGTGAGCTGCCCAGAGGAGTCACTCTAACTAGCTGCCCTGCTCCACTGCTGTGCCTCAGGGCCTCCAGCCGCTGGT
Source organism: Tamandua tetradactyla (assembly GCF_023851605.1). NCBI lineage: Eukaryota > Metazoa > Chordata > Mammalia > Pilosa > Myrmecophagidae > Tamandua > Tamandua tetradactyla. Next base: position 105,226,423 of record NC_135327.1, on the reverse strand, counting down.
TAAGATGAAAGCCGTGGCAGGATTTAAAAAAGGTCTTTTGGAATTCCTCCACATATGTATACATGCCAACACCATACTTTCAGCCTTGCACCCTTTACTGTGTGACTTCAGGAAAATAGCGTCACTTCTCCAAGCCTTCAATTTCTCATCTGCAAAATGGTATTTATAGTAACGATGGTGTGACGAGGTTGTTATAAACCACTGTTATGTAGGTAAACTGTTGTGGTTGCTGCTGTTATTTCTAGAAGGAGAAGAATCACAGGTAAAGGAATAAAATGTTTACCCCTCACTAAAACTGGCAGTATTAAAATGATAGAATGAACCAAAATATACAGGATTTCCCTGTATAAAATTTAATTTTATCAAAATATCCTCTAAAATATGTCATATAGAGCACTAATTTTATTCTTCAATATCCAAATAACCTAACTAATTGAGATTTCTTAGTCCTTAGAAACTTGACCCATGTTGCCTAAACCTGACTTAATGCTTACTTCCACATGATAGTGGCGTGTTACTGGCAAGGGTTAACTTTAAATAGACTTCAGGTTATAGGGTATGTTCTAGTCATTTACAAGTACATTTAATTCATGACCCAGAGTTGAACTGAGTACTGCTCCTACTGACATACCTCCCAAGCCTGAGTGGCACTGTGTGTCTAGCTCATATCCCTTGTACGCAAAGGGCCTCTGTTCAACTGTCCACACCCCCACCAAGGTAACTTCTTATCCTTCAGCTAGAACTGCATTAAGCTCTAGTAAGCTCTCAGAAGTGCCTAAATAATGAATAGTGACTGCTGCTGCTGCTGCTGCTGGCCTTGTACGTCCAACACAAAGCACAGTAAGTATCAGAGTGAATATCAGAGTATAAGTCCTCAATAATTCCCAAGTACTGAACTATTCTGGAGAGTAGCAGCAGTGGTGGCAGCTAAATCTAGCTTGGACAGGCAAAGAAAGGTGGAGGAAGGCTATATTAACTTGACTTCATTATTGCTAGAGAGAGGCGCCCCTATTTATCAAACTGGCGTACAGGTCTCCTGGTGATATTTATGTAGGTCCAGTTGAGTGTAAGCCTGTGTATGGGTGTGTGTGTGTGTGTGTGCCCCTGTGTGCAAGCTTGCACTTACCAATGCGCTGTAGGACTAGTTTGTTCAGTCTTTTTGTTTTTATGAGTAACCAAATTGCATCTTTAAGGATTCAGGAACCAACTTGGCTCCCCAAAAGTTTTGCTTTTGATGCAAGTGCTATGAGATGCCCTGGGTTCTCTGGATTTGAGCCAGTCTGAACTTCCACCTCCAGGCATCCCTAGGCATTTTAAACATAAAAAGATGCCCAGTATGCACCTGAGTACACTGATGTGGCAACCTGAGGATCCCCTGGAGAACTTGAAAACCACTGAAACTGCACTTGTCTTCAGGCACTCTTCTGGTTCAGATGTTGTAGTTTAAATTCCAAAATGATAGTGCTCTGTGATCCACAGTTGTTAAAGTACACTCTGCTTTCTTACAATATGTATTTTCCATCTGAGATAGGTTTAAAATGTACCCACTGCATGCTGGTCAATTAACTGGTTTTTAGGGAGACTACCTGAGACATTATGAAATCAGGAAATGGCTACTTCTTATTAAATTTTGCCCTGAAGCTGTGTGTGATAATTTGGTAATGTTGGTCAAGTAGCTCTACATGGTCACTTGGCGAATGTTTTTTTTTTTTTTTCTTCCTGCATGGGCAGGCACCCTCCAGCACAGCGGGCAAGAATTCTACCACTGAGCCACCATCCCACTGGCAAATGTTTTTTAGTTACCTTTAAATGAGCTCTCCAGAGTCGCATTTTGAGCCACAGTTGTAAGATTTCCAAATTCCTTTGTGTTTGGTTCTCATTTTGTTTAGTTACTATTGCATGACTCATTTCTGATTACTGTGTGATTGCACAAGAAAATGCATCATTTGAAATGAACCTTTTTCCAAATCCTAGGACTTGGTCATCATATAGTGAAATAGATAATTAAGGGACTCAGGAAACAAAAGCCAGTGCAGGCCCACTTCAGTTCCCTCTCCTCAGGGTATATCACTAAAAATAGTGATCATTTTCCTGTCCATCTGACCTGCTGCTGTGTGAAGAAATCTTGAAGTCATTTCTCAGCCTCATTTTTCCCCCTTCACTTGATAGGCCACAAAAAAAAAAAAAAAAAAACCCACAAAAGCAAGGACGAGCAGGCTTTTATGATAATGTCGTCATCAGCTCTGAGCTTCAAACGCTTCTGCGGCTTTTGAGTTGTCATTTATAACTTGGAACTGAATCGACCCAAAATTCCCTTGATACACTTAGAGAAATTGATAACAGACTCTGAGCTCCTTTTATGGCTCTGAGGAGGCAACTCCAATCACATCACTATTGGCAGGCAATATTATTTTTTGACATGGTTGTAAAAGTATAAAGGGGCTTATGGCATTTGTTTAGATGAGGAATGGGCTCCCAAGCTGTGCTGGGGTTTACGGGACCAGATTAGTGAGAAGCCAAGGGAATATGATGTTTGCAAACAGGATATGATTTTATATAAGTTTGGGTTTCGTGATCTGTTCCCTGGGGAAAGCCCTGCAGACAGCAGAGAATTCCACTTTTATCCTACAACAGACAAGCTCCCTGTGCCAAAAGGCAGAGAAATAAACGTGGTCAGTGGGCAGAGTCAAACCGTTGATTGGGAGAGGAGCAGCCATAGACGAGGTAGAACAATTCCCTACAAGGAATGAGGCACTGCAGGTCATGCACAGACTTGGAGCCTTCCTAGCTGGCCAAAGATGTGCCAAAAATGAGGCTCTCTGATGTTTAACCAAGTCACCTTTCCAGAAGAAGCTCGATGAATCTGTGAACACAAGGCCGGCATTTTATTACAGATTTTTCTGCATCCATGTTCTGATTACACCTAGATTTGACATACTCTGGGACTTAGGGATGTCATTTCTGTAGTTAAGGAGAGGAATGGGTGAGAAGAATGAAGTGATATGAGCAGGTAATTAAGGTTCATTTCAATTGCTCTGAGGTTTTCTGTAGACATTTTCATTATTTACTAAAGGTGATTTAAAAAAAGTCAAGTTTGGATGAAATGTCTCAGGTGTTCTTTCATTGTCAAAGTTAAAATGTAAGTTCTTCCATCTGAATTGTAACACACACATCAGATGATGAAATTTCTGTGTGTTACATTCCACTACATTTAGACCTTCATGCTTTTTCCGATTTATTGCACCCTCATTGATTCTCCGCGTTTATTGGCTCCCATAGCAGTTTAAAAAAAAAACAGTTCCAGTGACAAAACTTTGAAAAGACTGCCCTGACTCCTCCTTTCTGTTAAGTTATAATACTTGAGAATAACTTTTATCTTATGACCAAATTGATGGGCATATACTTAAATGGCCCTCTTTGAAAGAACCACAACGTTTTAGATATAAACATGCCATGCAGTGATGAATAAGGGGCAGGATAAATAAGATAAATCTTGTTGTCAACAACAAGGCAAGGTGCAGGACTTCAAAGACTAATGAAACAAGACCACTATTATCAGTTGCTCATGGCCTATCCATTGGGCTGATTTGGTAAATGTTGTGTTGTTGGAGCACAGCAGACACGCTTCCAAAACATAGAAGAAAGGAGTGTGAGGGTTTACTCAAGCAAGTCATAAGCTAAATCTTAAAAAAAAATTTGTTGTGAATGTGTGTGTGTGTGTGTGGGTTGGGAGAAGCAGCCAAGCATTAATTATATAAGCCATAGTGACACACCATATTTTTGATGATTGCACCAAGCTGTTGTCAATTAGTAGGGATTTTTTCCTTCCAGAAACAATCTAATGTTTATGCCAAAATTCTGGATGTTCTTGAGGTTTTGTCATAAATCAGGAACCCCTTCCTTTTATCATAAATATATGGACCATGTCTTACTCCTAACGCAATTATCTTGAGCAGGCTCAATGCCTTTTGTTAGTTACATCAGCAGAAAAAGGAGGGGGTGGTATCTGTTTCTCACATAAGGTAATCAGGATAATGTAGATTTCCCTTACCTTAATGTTCATCTCAAACCTGGTTTGCAATCAGTTTCATTTCCTCCACTGCTGCTGTCAAAAGATCCTTTGCCCTCCTCTTCCCTCTGGCACAATAAGATTATTCAACCTGATCTGGAATCTTACTTTTCTCCCACCTTCCCTTCTCAGTTGTATTTGGATTTTTATTTAGTTTTAAACTTGATGTAAATGATACTAGCAGGAACATCATACAGCACCTGGAAAAAGTAAATTAATAAGCTGCCTTAACGAATTGTTTGATTTGTTTCATGCTACAGACTCCACAAAAAAAGATCATGCTGCCCCAGAATTAGGAAAAACTGTATAAAATATTATGCAAGCTAATGTGTTATTAGCCTTCTGAATAGCTGAGTTTTCAGTACTGCCTAGATTATGCTAATTGTATTCTTAGCAATGATTGTATGTGCAGCCAACTCTCCTTACAGATATATATATAACTATGTTTACTACAAATGTGAAATTGTATAGAATGATCAGGCATCTGATGTCAGTTGCAGGAAAGAGGAAAATTAGAAATAAAAACCTTAACTTCCTCCTTATTTCACTTAGTTGTAGCATCCCAAATGCAATTAAATTCTTTCAATTACTTTCACATTATGGCTGAATGCATTTTAAAATAATACTTCATTTTTCTTATTTAAAGTAAACATAAATATAAACAAAGATATTAAAATTCTGTTGTCAAAATGAGTAGTTTGTAAATGCCATCATCAAAGCTTCAGACCTGTGTTTTTGCAAATTCAGGGCCATAACACCTATAAAAATATATTTGCACCTATGTCAACCAAACTAATGTCAATAGCAATGAAGAAAACGTATCCATTTCTGGAATTTCTTGTTCTGTAATTTCTTTATGCTCTTTTATAACTTTCTCTACTTGCCTATGTGTCTTTTCTATAAACATTAAGACAAGAAGAAATTCAGCCTTAGACTCCACAATTTCTAAAGGAAATAGATTTGATGAAATTTAACCTTCCATTTAACCCAGGAAATCTGCGATTCTGTGCAATATAAACTCTGAGAAGTTAAAACATACTTCAGTAAATTTGAATATATAATCAGCTGCTGATTGCTACTGCTGACTGCCATGAAAACATGAGGCCTTAGGTCAAATAAAAATGAAAAGCTGACAAAGGGTTGGTATTACTGAGAAAAAAGTGATTTTGTGACAGCATCTGTGTTGTGTAGCCTACAATGCAGCTAAATCTAGGCCCAGTTCAGCTTTTCATTTTGATGTGAAAAAACCGCAATGACACTTTCCTTTGCCGTATTTCTACCCTGAATAGTTCCAGATCCAGATATTCATCCTTGTAACAAATTAATATCCAATACATAAAATCAATATAACACTATTGGATTTGTTGATGTGAAATGTTTTGATAATAAAGTAAAGCATAAATTCTGAATTCCAAACAATACATTGAAATAAGTTATTTTACTTATTTACTTACTAAGCAGGCAGTCCACAGAGAGTTCCTGGAACCTCATTGTCTTAAACCCAGAGTAGGATGCAGAGCTCCTCACTACTTAGCCAGCATTGTACATTACTGTACAATGTCTTATTTTAAATAAAAAATAAGTGAGAGGCAGTAAAAGACTAAACAATGATTCGTTTATCTTAGCAACAAAACACACATGGAATCATGAAGACTAATCTGACAATTAAAAGTCTAATACATTAGAGAATTAAGTGCATCCAAAATCATAGGTGAAGTTATTCTATTATCATTTTCTAAGTACTAATATGATTTTTATATGGTCTCTAATATTTGCTCTGTATACATGTACATATCCTCTATGACTCTTTGTAGATATTTCTCAAAATTACCCTGTCTTTTTGAAATCCAGTCATTCAAAAAAATAGGAAATCAAGGCCCACGTGTAGTTAAATTATTCTTTGCTAAAGAGCTCATTTTTTTTCTTTACTTATTGCCTCTTTTTTAGGTACGTTAACATTTATTCATTCACTTATTAAATAAGTATGTATTGAAAACCTCTTAAGTGCTAAGCGTGGGGCAACATTTAGCCTCATTATTTCTCTTTCTAATATTCTTTGTTTCTTCCCCTTTCAATTCCCATTCATATTTCTTATTATTATAATTATCACTTAGACTCCATGTGAATCTTCCTGTATTTCTTTTCATCAGGTTTAGTATGGAAGACCTTAGAGTTCGTAGGAACATGAACAAAAGGTAATTAGAATATCTGGAGTCTTAGTTGAACAAGTTCTAAGTTATGTTTTTAATGAAATACTTCTATAAGACAGCTTTCCCGTCTCTCTTGGCATTTCTTTGATGGAGGTATCAACTCCTCATTCTGAGACCTAGAAAGTAGTTGCCAGCATTAGTCCAACATTCTATTAATAGGAAGTGTGAAAAGTCAAAAGCCCAGCACTACTAGACGCAGACTGTTCTTTGGACTTGACTATATCTACGGCTTCTGGTAGCTACAAAAGCTTGGAACAGAATTCATTCACTCATTTATTCATTTATTTATGCAACAAATATTTATAAGCCAGGAATTACAGATATAGCACCACAAAACAGAAAAATTCTTTCCTGATTGAACTTATATTGTAGACAGTGAGATAGATAAATACTTGTAAGTTTACATATGTGTGTGCAATGAGGAATGTTATGGACAAGGGAAAGCAAAGAAGGGGTATTCAACTGGGGGTTACTGGGGAGTGGTGCCTTTTGGGTAATGGAATCCGTAGATGAGGAATGACCCGGGTGCCCTGCCTTATTGTGGTTATGAACTTAAAGTGGAATAACAGAAACAAAGAAATTCTTAAGGAGGGTCCAAGGCAGAGTAGTGGGGAAGCAGTGAGAGTTCAGGGTGGGTTGGGACTTGCCAAGACTTCTCACCCTTCTGCGGCTCTGAATTTACTCCCTCCGTGATGATGTGGACAACTGGGGATAGGATTGTTCTATCCAGAGCACACAGAGGCACTGGCTTCCCTTTTGACTTCTGAATTAAGGCACAGTGATGGGGGAGAGGAGGGCAAAGTGGATTTACAGTTGCACCCCAACACTGTGGAACTTCTCTTGGGTTCTGCCCTTTGGTGGTCTGGAGGAGCTTGGAGGTGGGATCATATTTATCTGAACACTCAGTAATCTCAGATTTGAAAATAGGTCCTGAAAAATGAGACATCTGGGTGGCTCTAGATCCTAGCAGAAGTCAGGTGCTTTGGGGTTACCATCCCTGGGGACATTATGTGGACATAATTTCCCATTTAAATTGTACAGTTGCAATTTAGATACAGCATTCTAACAACTGTCCATTTCCAAGTATAATGAAAATGTCCTTGCATTTGCATGACATTTCCTGGTACCTGTTCATGTACATTTTAGTGACTTCTTATATGGGACTTAAATTATGAACTCAGTTGTCTCTGGCTGGTCCTCTTAATTTACTTCCATGTTGTGAGATAAGAGTAATTGACTTGTTGATTCCATTAGTTGGTGCATGCACCGAAGATGGTGATGTCTCAATATTGGCTGTGTAAACAGTACAAGGAAATAAACTTTGGAGTCTGAAATCCAGGAATATTTGTAACTACTACCAGTTTCTGACCCTCAGTATCCTCATTATTGGAAGGGACAAATTAATTGTTTCAAATTGGCTAAATTATTTAAGACTGTGCTGTAACCACTGAAGAACAATAATCCTTATATTTTACCCTAATGCCTCCTCAGAATTGACTTTAATGACGAGGCTGTTGGTTAGGTGGAGGGGCAGGTGGATGGCCTGGAATGGACAGAGCTATGGGGAATTCTTTTAAACATACCTTACTGGTTTTTACAGAACTGGGCTGATTCATAGCCTTACAACGGAGAAAAACCACCAAAATCTACCTCATCTATTTGAAACCCTTAGCAATCGTGAAACTTATTACCAAAATTGTAGCCCAGGCTTCCTATTCTACAGAAAAGGAAACCAAGACTCAGAGAAAGGAGTAACTTGTTCAAGTCACACAATTAGTAAGTGGTAGAGTAAAGGTCTGCTTGGATTTCCAAGATCTTAACCACAATACTATGCACACACAACTCACCATAATTTCAGCCTCATATGATTGTCAGCACCTCTTTCCCAAATGAGAATAGTCCCAGCCATAAGAAAGCACAATTGTTTCTTTGGCCAAGAGCATTCTTTTTTATTGAAATTCCTATAAGACTATTAAATCCATACACTTAGACATCATTAATTTGGGGTAAAGCAAATTATGCAGCTGTACACAGCATTTCAACCCTAAGTAGAACACTGAAAAATCTCCGCTCTTGGAGCAAACCACTGTGGGATGAGTTAGAGAGGATATCATTTCACATACTTACTAAGTCATAGTTATTCTTATTAAGCTGATCTTGATAGGAATGGGGCTTGAGCATTTACTGCCTAAGGAATAAAAAGACTAATATACTAGTAAATTACCCTTTATTACGATATGTACACCAGTTTAAATGAAGAAGTAGTAGGAAAATACTGAAATATTAGTTGGCTCTATTTTTAACTCCATCTTAGAATTGACCAGCAGGTCACTGAAGCTGTAAATAATAACAATAGGGACTCTTAAATTCCTTGACTGACCACGTAACCCACAGGAATCCATATAGTTCTTGGCAAACCCAGGAGTACATCAGTATCTTAAGTAAGGATCCTTCGAATCTAAATATGTAGCACTTCTGCCAGAACAAACATGTTCCTCTACTTATTCTTTGTCCTGGCAAGTGAATAGCAAAGGGCTAATTTTCTGAACTTGAAGAGTGGCTAGGAATTACACATGCAGGGTCAGTAGAGCTGCCAGAAAGCAGTTGATTATCTGGGGGAGGGGTGTGGTAGTGCATCATTGCACACGGCATGGCCCTTGTCTCTGTCCAGCTGCCTCATTCATAGTTCAAGCCTTCTTTCCATATGGAATGTTGGTCACAGTATTCATCCATCATATCCATGCTTTTACTTGAAATCTTAAGGTCCTCCCTGTAGTTGCTCTGTTTCCTTTTTATCTCACCATGACTAAAAAAGCTAAGGTGTGGGCATTATAACCTACAAGTGGTCCCAAGGGAATGGGCTGCCATTCATGTCTTCCTCCCAGTATTGAACAAAAGAGAGAAAGCATGTGAATTCACCTACTGATTATCATTGTAATCTATCCTAGCTCCACTTCAAAGGTCTCACGATTTCAGCAGAACATCTAACATGAAATGAATATATTCATTCAAGGAGCTAGCATGTTGTAACACATGAGAGAAGGTAAAACATCCATTGTACAGCCACAGAGCCAACCGAAGAAAAAGACAACCAAAAAATACCATAGTTCCTCTTCCCAGAACTATGACTCTCACCATTATCTGGAGGAAAAAAGTGATGATCACCTGAAGATATTTTACAGGGCTCTCAAGATTTTCTGCAGTGTTGATACCTAAATAGCTGTAGAACTGCCTCTGCGTTTTTATGATTTTAGAGGCTGTGTTCTGCTCAGTGCCAGCATCAGAGAAACTTGTAAGGCAAAGGCTCTGTTAAGTATCATTTCATTTGAGTTTGAGTTTCTTCATCTGTAAAATAGGGTTAATCAGTCCTTTCACAATGGATTACTGTTAGGTTCAAATATGATGATGTAGATTATCAGTGGCAGCTAGAGGTAGAGATTGGAACTTCTCCTGGTTGGGTCCAATTCTGCAGAGAATAAATAGGCTGCTCTCTCGAGGGTATGATTGAAAAGGCTTTTCAAAGCCTTTCAACCCTGAGGTTTCCCTTGTCTTGCCCACATAATGATGCTCTACTGCTAGAGTCAGCTTTGGAGGCCCTTGTAGAGGAAAGGGCATTGTTTTCATAAGTACATGTGATAGAGCCATTGAGAAAGAACCTTAATTTAAGAATTACAGCATTTAGATTGAAATCTTCACACTGTCTCTTCTTCAGAAGGACTTCTCCAACTCTCAAGTGGAGATTCTGATCCAGCAGGATTGAATGAGGCCTAAGGTTCTGCATTTCTAGCAAGTACCCAGATGATGTCAATACTGCCAATCCAGGAACCACACTTTGAATGGCAAGATTCAAATGACCATGAATGTCCAAATCATTTTACTTTATTGGGCCTCAGTTTTTTTCAGCTACAATGTAGTACTGATAAATGAAATGAGATTTATCGTCCCTTGCAGGTCAGATATAGCATTTTGAGGTGTTAATAGTTTATCCAAATTTAAAACGTGTATTTTATATCCTTTTTCTTGAGATGTCACCTAGTTGTGGGGAATTTTTAGATTGCGTTTTTAATTTTTTAGCCACAGTTAAACTCTGCCAAGAATGTATCACTGTAGTACTAATTTGTTCTCATTCATTTATCCATGAACTTGACAAATATTTACTAAGCATCTATGATGTTTTGGACCCTGAAGGTGTAGGATAAAAACAGACACCCAGCTCTGCTTACACTAGCTCCCATGGTATCATTAAGAAGAGATCCATGAAACAAATTATATAGGGGACCTTCTTAAGTATATATCCATGGCTGGAGTTGACTTTGGTTGAAACCCCAGCTCTATAAACTTATCATTTATGCTAACTTTGGTCATATTTCTTAGCCTCTCTAAAGCTGTCCCCTTACTTGTAAAAGCAGCTAATAACAAAAATTAACTGTGCCATCATGGAGAGCAAGTGAGGTAATGTTTGTAAAATACTTAACACCATCTCTAGCACTTAGAGATTTCCCATCCCACACTCCCATCTTTCTCTTGATCCTAACTGAAGAGATTTACTTCTTGTTTTCTTTGGGCAGTAAGTTTAACTTTACCAGCTCTTCCACTGAATCCACTGATAAATTAGTCTTTCCTCTTTCTGAACTGTCCCAACTCCCACCTAAATTCTCACCATTCCCAGAAATAAAGTACTGGAATGTTCAGCTCTAGCCTCAAGAGTTGAAGCTTGAAGATAAGAAAATGCTGTGGTTTTCAAATAGCTCTTAAATGAAAAAAGCTAATTAATTATTCTATTTTCCCAAACAAGCAAATATGAAACTTGGCTTTCAGATGTCATTATATGCAATGTATGAAGCTCAAAAAAAGAGTTATTCAGAAAAATTAAACCGAAAATGTTTTAGAAATTAAATCAAACTAATATTATTTCACTGATTTAAAAAATTTGATAATTTCTAAGTCACCAAATCAAGATGCCATATGCAGAAATATTTGTTCCACAACAGATGATTCATTTGAAAATATTCTTGACCTGATGCAATGAAAAAGTTAAAAAGAAATTTAATTTTTCTTTTACAGTTTAACTTTTATACAACATGGCTGAAATGGCACAGAATCAGGACTGTGATGAAAAACCTCTGTTTCTTTGTTGAGTCTGGTGTCTGTCAGTAAGCTTCTAGTGGCATCTGATCATTATTTAAATGTAAACTCAATTATTCGGAAATGCCCCATGGCCCAAGAAGCAGCCTAAGCTATTTAGGATTGAGTGAGGGATTTTGATTCCCAACTTTCAGGGCAAAATATTTAAGACATCTAAAGAAGAATCATGTATCACACTAACCATGTGCAGTGTGTATGAAACCTCTTTTCTTAGTGGGCACAATGGTATATTTAACACTAGAATATTTCCAAACGGGATCAGTGAGCTGCATTTAGATTTTAAAGAGAAGAAGATGGTACCTAAATTCCTTTTCATTTAAGTCATTCCCTTTTTTTTTTAAATACCTTCACTCACTTTCAGGACAGGTAGCTTAATTTCTATCATGTGCAGCTTTTCAGAGCATTAGCTTTGTTTCCAGTGCCAAGGCTGAGCTATGCTGGATGTGCTTGGAAAAGTCTGCAAAGGCCCATGTTCATTCAGGAAACTCCAATTGAACTAGATCCATATGTTGCTAAAAAAAATTGTAGCTTTCCGATTGGAGGTAATTTCTGGCTTCCAGCATTATCACAGATCATTTTTGTTCTTTGATGTGCTGCAGAATAGAAAGTAATGTTAGAACCAAAGCTCTGGGATTTTTTTTCCCCCAGTTAACATTTGCTGAGAACTTACTACTTGCAGTGAGTGCTATGCTGTACTGTCTTAAGCACTTTAAATGTACTGACCTATTTAATGCTAGCAATGCGTATATGAGGCAGGTGAAAATTTCTCCATTTTCTTTGGGGCTTGAAGCCATTAACTAACTTGCACAAGTTCTAACCTCTTGTTAGTGGAATTGCCAGGTTTTGGGGTACTGACTTCAAAGTCAGCAAAATAAATAACATGCCATTTCACCAAACAATGCCAGCCATTGAGAGCACCCAAAAGAATGGGAAAGATAGAGCAGATTTTACAGATTCCGAGGTTGGTTCCTTGGAACCTTTGTTTAAAAAATAATCCAAAAACTCCTGCAAATCCTGGGGTTGTGGTAACCTCTAGTTACAAACTGTGAGCACACCACTAAGACAAGTTATTGATGTCCTTCTCTTTTCCTGCAACCTATGTTGATGAAGGTAATTCATTAGTATATCTCCTAACACACTTTGCACATTTTACCTTCTAGCTCCAACTTTTCTTTTTAACTCTCTCACTTTATTTATAGAGTTCTTTCTGTGTGCAATTTACAAGGAAATTCTGTTCTCCATGAATTCAGTTCCTCTTAAATTATCATGTGATAAAGGACAATTTTTCATTTACTTATACTTTATTTCCTGTATTTCATGGAGCAATATTTTTGTAAAATACAAAATATTACCAAAAAGTGAAACAAAAACCTAAATATAAAAATCTCTAGTTACTTCTTATTAAATCCAGCAGACATAAAATTAAACAAATTGCTATAAAAATTCTAAATGCTTACCTATATTCATCAGGTTATGGAGTAGAAACATAGACTCTATGACCAATACGATCACACTGTGGTAGCAGTACTTCATGCTAGTGCTTCTTGATGTGGTTGGATTTTAATCTCCCATCTTGCTAATAGTTTTCCATATCTCATCTGGTTTTTGTTGTTGTTGTGCTGTTGCTCCTTTGGCTGCCTGTATCTGGACTTAATATATTTTTAGATATTTCATTTTATGTCTACTATTGGATTTTTAGTTGTACCTCAATTTTACTTTTAATAGTTTCCCTACAGTTTACAGTTATGGCCTTTTACTTATTGTCTACCTTCAAATAACATTGTACCATTTTATATATAGTGTAAGAACCTTAAATCAGTATACTTGCAGTCCCTTTCTCATACATTTAACTTTTATATATGTTATAAACCCCACTGCATATTATTATATTTTACTTTACATAGTCAGTTGTCTTTTTAAAAATTGATAAGAAAGTGTATTTTGTATTTGTCTTCCTTCTTACCATTTGTGGCCATCTTCATTTTTTTTTATAAATCCAAATTTCCACTGGTGCCATACTGTTTTCCCTGAATAACTTCCTTTACCATTATAGTAGCTCAAATCTAATGACAGTACATTACTTCAGCTCTTGTTTTTCTGAAAATGTCTTTATTTTATTTTCATTTTATTCAGAGATATTTTTGCTGTTAACGAATTCTGGGTTGACTTTTCTTCCCCTTTAAATACCTGAAAGATTTCATTCCATTGTCTTCTAGCTTGAATAGTTTCTGCTAAGAAGTCTGTTATAAACTTTATTTCTTTTTATGCAATGTGTCTTTTCTCTGGTTGCCTTCAAGAGTTTCAAATTATTTTTAGCAATTTTACTATGCTGTGTTTGATTGATAGTGTTTTGGTGTGTTTTTTCTAGTTATATTTTGAAGTTTTTAAATGGTTACATTGGTTTTGAAAACTGTCACTGTTGCTTCGATATTTCTTCTGTTTCATTCTCTCTCTCTCTCTCTAGTCCTTCCAAGGCTGTAGTGAAACCTATGTTAGAAAATTTGATATTGGCTCATTATTTTTATCCATCTTTGTAGGTTAATTGATTTCTATTGAGTTATCTTTGACTTGTGGATATTTTCCTCAGCTATTTATACTCCACTGTTGAACCCATCTAAAGAATTCTTCATCTCTGAGTTGCTTATTTTATAGCATTCCCATTTGACCCTTTCCTTGTATTTTACTTCTTTCTATTCATAATCTCTGTCTCTTCATGCATGCTGTCCACCTTTTCACTTTTGCCTTTCACATAATAATCATAGATACTTTAAAATCCCTTCAAAGCACCAATGTATGTATCTCTGAATGTGATTATATTAATCGTTTTATGTCAAAAATGGGTTTTTTGCCTGTGTTTTTCATTATCACATTATTTTTAAAATTTCACACATCATGTGTAGACCTCTAGGGATCAAGGTAGATCGTATTAGTGTCTGGAAATAGGCAAACGTCTTCTGTGTAGCTGATTCAGAAAGTTTAATCAGGCATTGAGCTGGGCTCAAGTTTTCTTGCTGTTTTTGTTCCTTTCAGTGGACCACAGTCTTCAGATTCCTCTAGAAGTGTGTGGCTGTTGTCTTGTACTTAGAGTGAGGGCTGGTGTGCTGGAGAGATTTTCTCAATATTCTTGTTCCCCCTCTGCTCTCGGTCATATCTGTATGCCTCTGTTCTCTCCATGCTCTGGTGCCTCCCCAAGTGGTAGACTGCTCTTACTCATTAATCACTGCCTGGCTTTTGGTGTGGTCGGGAAATGTTCTTTGTTTTGTCTTATCTTTTGTCTTAGGAAGGCCCTCTCTGTTTGAATTCTTGGTGAACTTTCCTGCCCTTCTTCCCAGTGGCAGCCAAACTCTTTGGCTTTATGGCTATTGTTGAAGCACCACGCTTTCTTTTTCTTATGACAAAAATTGGATGGAATTGTGTAGCCACTAGGGTACAGAGACTGAAGCGAAATACAGTTCCAGCCACAAAAGGTCCTCCATTTGCCTTCCATTACTTTTACACTGCCAGTCTGCTCTCTGAAGTCATTTGAGCATGTGACCATTCCTTTTGTGCTAATCTGCTTTACTTCTGTATGCCAGTCTCTCCAGGCCCTTTTGTGTATTCTGTTCTTGTGCATGGGCTCTATTTCTGTCTTGATCATGTAATTCCCTTAACAAGAAGAATATTTTTACATTTTAGTTAACATTTAAATTATTCCTTCCCTAGTTTTGAGGGAGTATTTTTGGGAGGCGGTTGTTATTCTTATTGCTTTTTTTTAAAACTATACATTATATAACAATGTATATTATCTAACAACTGATCTATTTCTATGGACATTTGATTTACTTGGAACCCTAATAATTTTGTGAACTTCATATCATGCTTTTATTTTGCTGTCCATTTTTATGTGATCATTCTCAGAGTGAATAATAGAAGAAACTGATAAGACTAGGAACTTACCCAAAAGGTTTACAAAAGCACAGAGGCTTCTGTACAAGGGGGAGTACTCAGGACATGCCTTCTTGTTCTGTCACCTGTCCTATATTTGTAAAATCCTGAGATGGCATGGTTTTTACATATTAATTCATGCCCTAAAGCAGTAGTTTTTGCAGTTTTTCTGTTACTTTTAAGACTTAACTAGCATAAAAATCAGTATGGGTTAAGAGCTCATACTCTTTTTTTTTTTCTGAGTTTTCAGCACAACCCTACTAATTATTAGTTGAACAACCTCTGAATCTTATATAGAAAGTTGCTTTAAAAATAGCATCTATGTAAATGTTGTAAGAATTATGAATTTATAAGGAAAAGAACTTTTCACAATGCCTAGATCTTAGTAAATACTCAATATCTGTTAGATGATAGCTATTACCATTGCCATTGTAGCTTATAAATAACAAAGAACCAGACTTCCTAGAGTAACAGAATATATAATAAAAATGAAAACATGAACTGTCTTTATTAGTTTTCTAGAACTTTCTGTATTTTCTGACTTGCATTCTGCTATGACTTGTCAGTGACATCATGTTTCTAATACTTTTCTTCCTTTAGTGTTATCTGATTTTACAATCTTCATTGTCTTTTTCTACCAGTAGGAAAGGTGCTTTTCTTCTTTTGAATGTAGATAGTATTATAGGGTGGATAAATTTTTTATAAATTATTTTTTACAAATAGGTATGTAACTAGTGCTTTTATGGTCCTTACTTTCTTTCAATGTCCCACCTTCCTAATTATTTTAGGAGTCTCCAGGTGATGACTAATATAAACAGTTACCATATGCTTCTGAACCACAGAATTCCCTCCAGCCCATCTCCTGTTTTTTTCTTTCCAGTTTTCTATTGCTGTGTCCTGCTGTGCACTGCTGATGCCTGTTTCTGATGTTCTGGGGTCTTCACAGTGCCAGTTGCTCTGGATTACCTGAAGTCCATAAAGAAATAGAATGTGTGTCTCTCTCTCTCTTTAACAATTTATAATTTTTCAAATTGATACCATAATGTTAGTGCTTAATCCCCAGTTTTTTACCGAGTTTTAAATGTACTATTTCAGGTTTTTTTTACAGCTTTCCCTGGCTCTCTACCTATTTCTACCCTACCAAATAGGCATGAGTCTCAGGAGCATGGGCCAGGAAGATCTCAGTAATATACAACCTACTGCCTTCAGAACTGTTCCTCCCTCTTCTGATTATTAAATCCTCCTTATGGGACAAGCTTGTATGACTGTCTACCCTAAAGCATGTTTCCATTCTGTCACTCCAAGTTTGCTCAGCTTCTCACACAGACTTTTTGTGGACCACTGCCCCCCACCCTCGCCGACTTGCCCAGACATTTCTGATCCCCCCAGTTTGGGGCACCTGTTTGGCCTAGACCCTGTTACATATTTATAAATTGATCTGAACTTCTGGGAAAATATTTCAAGATTGATCAGTTTTTAATTATAGCGATAAAACAAGGCCTCTATGGACATGTAGCTGTTAGCTCAGCAGACTGCTAAAGCCATTACATCATACATTTGTTTTGTTGTTGTTACATTGCCAGAAATATTTGAATTTTGCATACTGTTTTATAGAACAATACATAAGCAAAAGCTTATAAAATTTCAGGATGAATTCTGAGGGAATTAGTAAATTGGGTATTGCCATATTAATTTTAAAATACAGTTATAAACTTCTTGCCACCTGCCCATAATCCTGGCTACATTTTTTCATGTTATCCAGTAGAGTAAATTCCTGATCTTAAAACTGGGGCTCAACATAATCTATTCTTACTCAAATGTGTGATGAATATATAATTTCTTTTATTCTCTAAAGTGCATTGATCTTTTCCACCACTAATATGTCAGTCTCTCCTAGGTTAGAACAGACGCTTTTCAGTTTTAAAATCCTGTCTTTTCAAAGATCATCTTATTGTAGGACTCAGTCTTTGTAGGTAATTTTCTAGTCTCTCAGAATCCTCTCCTAAGCCGTCCCTCCTTAAGATGGCATTTGGTGTCTGAGAGAGCTGGAGGGGGACGGGGGCAGTTGAAGGGATCTAAGGAGTCTTTGGATACTCAGGCTGCCCTCTTGATGTTTAGTTTCCATGGCACCCTCTCTGGTCCACCTGGTTATTCCTTACTTCCCAGAATTTGAAGCTGAGGTTGGCAGCTGATTAACTCCTGATTTTTGCTCACCGTGAGTTAGAGCTTGGCAGGGCTCCCAGGCTCAGGCAGCCTCATTGGGTTCTCTCTGGTGCTGGGGGACCCCCTGAGCCTCTGCTGTAGACTCCATTTGGCCCCAGTCATACTTAATCCATTTCATAGGCTCACCCCATAGTGCCCCACTGGGAAATTGTGGGAACTTGAGGTTTCCATTCATACCACCCAGGAACTCAGAGCAAGTTCATGCTTCAGTCTGGTCTTCCATTTACCTCTTCCCACTGCTCCTCGGACTTTATTATGCAGTGCCCACAGGTGTATGTAGATTTGAACTACAGAGGTCCTGTATGTGAATTGGAGCAAAGAGCTCTTACTGCTTTCTCAGCTTACCTAGTAACTTTCTCATCTGAGCATTTGTCACATGTCACTCTCTGTTTTCCCTGTCTCTGTTGCACATCTTTGGTCTGCCTTCTCCAGTGTCTCAAGACAAGAAGGTGTGACTTTTGACATTTCTTCCTCACATCATATCCTCTTTGTTGCCTGTGTCAGCAGGTCCCATGCCTGGCTGTCACAGTTGGAAAGTCTTTGCTCTAAACTGTCGCTCAGAGAATCAGCCCTGGCTGCTATCACTCACATGGGACTATGATCAGGGCCCCAGCCCTAACTTAATATGTAAAGTAAGTTGAAAAAAAAATCCTCTCTCATCACAAAATGCAAAATCATACGTTAAATGTCCACAGCTCAATTTTCTGTTTCTTCTGTATCGACCCTAATCTCCCTTTGGCTCATTAAACACTGCCCCCAACACGCACTCACAGCTGGCAAAGAGATGAGTTAGACGAACAAAAAAGGAGACAGACAAAAAGGAGAATGTCACGTGCATGGGGAGACAAATGACAAAAGCACATTAATACAGTTCTTTCACAGTACAGTAGATCTGGTTTTAAGAATTTTCTATACAGGCTTGACAACTTCGTCAGTGTCTTAGTAACCAGCCAGTGTGGTCGGCAGGACTCCTTCCTTCTCTACTGCCATTTCTTTCCCTTTTTTCTGACGCGCTCTACTCCATCTTACATTGTTTTCCATAGCTAGAGCCAACTCTGTGCTATTTCCTAATGTATGTGCCTTCAACTTCCA
Source organism: Tamandua tetradactyla (assembly GCF_023851605.1). Classification (NCBI taxonomy): domain Eukaryota; kingdom Metazoa; phylum Chordata; class Mammalia; order Pilosa; family Myrmecophagidae; genus Tamandua; species Tamandua tetradactyla. The sequence continues at coordinate 105,207,760 of NC_135327.1, read as the reverse complement.
AATGCTGGAGTACCTGTCTTCTTACAGTTCTAAATCCTTCCGGTTTCTGCTTCTACCATTACTGTGCTGTGATCTCTGCCATGTAATCTCACTTACCTATGTCTAACTAAGTCAAATCTTTTTTGTTATTTCACCTTCCCTTCCAACCCCATGGTATTCTAGTCCATGAGAGAAATTTCTATGGATTGGTGTCTCTAACCATCCTCTCTCAGCCAGGGGTTCATTCTATTGTCAAGAAATTCTTTAGTACGTGAAATGAGAGCTGTCATAGAAAGGTGACACTCTTGATGTTACTAAAATAGGGAAAAGGTTTTTGGAAAATTTCTCCAGTCAATAAAAGAAAATAGAGGAAAAAGAAATCCTTCCATTAAGAATGGCAGGAAGTGTAAATGGGGATAGAGAGGTCCCTTCTAGTTACAGGGATTATGGCAGAGTCCCCAGGCCATGTGCCCCTTTTTACCGTTGAAGCTTATTAAACTACAAGATGACAAATAAATATGGATAGTTTTCAGTATCTAATTTGGTCATGAAACAATATTTGCAAAACAATATCTTTGGAAAACATGCTTACTAATTAACTTCTAAACAAGTTTTGGGGATGTAATTTGGTGTTCATAATGCCAGTTAAATATAATTTCCAAGTTAGGAACAGTTTATATCCACAAAACATGGCCTTTATTTATATAAACAAAATACACAATATTGTTTAATATTTATAATAACAAAATGCATAATATCGCAGACTTTTGCAGGGCACCTATAGCTCTGAAATGGCATGACAACTGGTTGAAAGCTATACAACAACATATAAATACTGGTTTTTATGGTTCCATTTAAACAGCTATCTTCCTTAAGCATATAACCAAGTGAAGCTCAAATAGGTTTTTAGAATGGCTCAGTAACCAATAAAACTTTCAATTTAGAGGGCAAAGGTGTCTGTTTGGTACCTTCATTTTTTTTGCATGGGCAGGCACTGGAAATCGAACCCGGGTCTCCAGTACACTTTTTAGCTGATAGTGTTGACTGTGACCCAGGCTAGATGAGCTTAAAAAAGCAAGGGTTTCTTCAGGAGTGTTTCCTCAGGAGACATATGCTGCCAGGGTCAGGAGGCCTGTTCAAAGATCCCAGACCAGTGGAGCAACTTCTCTAAACCATCCTGTCCCCATTTAATAAGCACTTACGACTTCCTGCTGTGTGCCAGGTATTACAAAATGGGTGTAATAGCCAAAATAGAAGTAGCTAACCTTTGTCACACACTCATTTAACCCTCACTAAAATCATATGCAGCCTGTTCTTTAAAAAAAAAAAAAATTCCATTACCCATAGGTATAGGTAGGCACAGAGAAGTTAAACGAATTGCCCTAGATCACTCAGGTTTTTGTGGTAGAACCACAGTTACACCCCAAGAAGTTTTAATCCAAAACCTTCTCTCTTTACCACTATGTTGTTGTTGAGACGATCTTAATTTTCTATTTATTTATTGTTCGTTATTTATTTACCGTTTTTGGATTTAATTTGGCGAGGATCTCCTTAGAAACGGCACTTGAAAGTGCTTAGGTTCCTGGAGCCTACCCATGCCAAAGGAAAAAAAAAGTAAAAGTGCTTAGTTAGCTGTTTAGCATATTATGGTTATGTATTATTACTACTTGTTGTGTTTGTTCCTTATGCCTACAGCTCTCGCAATTTGCTATCTCTCTTTTTTTTTTAAGTCTTTATTTTGTGTGGGAGTTCCCCCCCATTAGCCTATTTGGAAAGTCTTGATATTTACACAGTCATGAACTTGTTTGTAAATTTCCCAGTGCTCCAAGAAACTTATGTGTCCTAAAATTAGAGACTTCTACCATCTGGTTCCATTATTTTTATATCAGGAAATATTTTTATACATAGTTTTGTACTATTATTTGACTTTTCATGTCCTTATTATGGATGTTCTCTTATTGCATGCATGAAAAAGAGTAAACAGCATTTTATAAAAAATTTCAAGAATATTAGTTCTTGCTTTGTTTTTAGAATTATGTTCTCTAATATAGAAGAACCGTGTGTTTTATTGGCCTATCCAGTTTTAGTCATATCAGTTTGCATTGAGACCAGCTGCCAACCTTCACTAAATATTAGCAATTTTAAGCTTCCACTCTGAAAATCACATTGGTCCTTGCAATTTAATGTTGTTAATATTTTAAGTGAGAACTGCACACTCCTTCCATTTAGTTGGAGAACCTGTACTGTGGTTGCTACTTCCCACTCACTGACTGCTACTGCTACCTGTTTAATAATTGTCTTTGGCTCCTTGTAAACCTGCAACCAAAAAGGTATTTGAATTTTCCCCCTCTAGCACTTGCAAATCCAATTTTTATGTATAGCTAAGTGCTCTTAGCTTTTACTCTTTCTGCTACTGGGGCCTGGTTTCTAGCAGGCCTGTAACTAAGCCAGATCCGGCCTATGTAATGCTGTTTGTAATGAGAAATCTAAACAGGGAATGGCAGTGAGGCATGGCTGGAATGTGTTTCCATTGGAGAAGTCAGTGTGGAGAAAAAGTGTAAGCAAAGCCATGTCCAGAAGGCCTTTCAGCTGGCCAAGACGGAAGACTAATGTTATTGTACATAGGCTGTTACCCTGCCAGCCCTCCCTCACAGATTTGCTTTCTCTCTCCCTTCCCTTTCGCCCTTCCTCCTCTCTCCCCCCTTCACCTCTTCCTCTCTTTCTCCTTCTCTCTCTCTTTTTCTTCGGGCTCTGCTGACTGTTTGCTCAGGTGGACAGTGACACCATTTGGAATGAGCTGCACTCGTCCGGTGCTGCACGCATGGCTGTTGGCTGTGTCATCGAGCTGGCTTCCAAAGTGGCCTCAGGAGAGCTGAAGGTGAGGTCTGGGTTGCATTAAGTGTGGGAAATCCAGAGAAGAAGCTGAAACAGAGATGTTGTTGTTTGGGAATTGTGGGGTGGGTGATGGGGTAATAAAAGAAAAGGGGTGGAGGAGAGAGGTTAGGGAGATGGCCACTGAGGTGTGATAATAACTCGTCTGTAGGTGGGTAGTAGCTGCTCCTGCTTCCTCTCCTGGAAAACCGTGCGGTGAGGGTACTCTGGTGGGTCTTTAAAAAGCATAAAGACGCTGAATGAAGCTGCGGTCCAGGTTAAAATTACCCTTAGTATATACATATCTGTCATGCCGTCCTGGGACTCTCTTTTGAAGCTGTTTTAAAAATATGATTACTGAGTAGTACACATAAGCTTAGAATACCACCCAGAGAGAGGAGGGTTGGGGGAGAAAGGTAAATACCAGACGGGAAAGATTGGAAGGAAGAAGGAAATTGTTGATTAGGAGGGTAATGATCCAGAGTATGTTTTTCCATGAAAGAACTTCAAAAATGAACTATGCTTTATTGTTCTTTTCTTTTTATGGTCTCTTCTTTTCTACATCATATGAAAAGAACAATGTACAAACCTCAGCATTTCCCAGTCTAAACAATTTATAAAAGTCAGAGACTGACAGACATTGACATTTTATTTGGTATTTTAACAGTGCTATTTAAAGGTATGCCATGTGCAACTTGAATGCAGTTACCCTAATAAACTTTGTTGGTGCTAACACGCCTTTTTAATGCACTGGTTCACACACTTCATAACACAATCTGAGCGGTGATTGATTTGGCATTTTTAGAAATTGTCGGGCTTAAGGGAAATATATTATGACCAACAACATATGCACTGTTGTTTTTGTTCATCTAAATTAAAATCTAATTAGTTTTTTTTTCCTTTTATGTCTAATAAATTTTTATTCAACTAGACCTGACTTGTTCCACTAGTGATTAAGTATGCAGGGTAGGAATGCCCACTCTACAATGCGTTGTCTGTCCCAGAAGCCTTTTCCCTGACTCTCTAAGAAGTCAAGAGTCTACAGATGTTTCACTTTGATAAGAAGGGCTGTATTTAAAGAAATAGATGTGCTATATGTGCAAGTGATATGATCAACTTGAAGGTATTAATTGTTCATCTTAGGATATTTATGGGGCCTTTGATGTGGTTCTTACTATTCAGTCCTTTTCTTTGGTAGCAAGCAGTTGTTACTATACTGGAAAGGAATCATCCTTAAAGTGAGATTTTGGCTGTCTCCCAGAAGCACTTTAGGAATAACCCTTCCACTTTCAGTGATGTCAACTGCAGTACTGGAAGAAATGATTATTTTAAAAGAAAAATATTTGTGGGTCTTATTTTCAAAAGAATTCAAGTGACATGCAACAACCACGCCATGATATCATAATTTAAAAAATGTTCTTCTAGCATAGCCCCACTTAATGACAATGAAAAATATTATGTTAACACCCACAATTTCTAAGTGTTTGAAATCTGTAGAAGTTTAATCAATAATTCAGAACCTTCTCAAATAGAGTACTTACGTAGTACTTGGTCTCATCAAAATCATCATCGCTGTTAGCATTGCTGGGTGCAGAATTGCCAAAATTATGCATGAAGAGTCTTAAACAAAACTGAGTTCCATTTTTTTAGGAAGTAGCCATTTTAAATAGCCAATTACAAAATCAACAATAATCAACAACACATAGTATGGACATGCTGACTGCCAACTGTACTAAAACATGGGTTATTTATGCTAAGAACAAGGATTCATACAAAACTTCCCATTTTCCTTGCCAGTTGAAGAATCAGTAGGTATGGTTTAAAAAGACAAGAAAAGACCAAGGAAAGGAACTGGCTTAAGAATCAAGAAACCTGTGTCCAGCTTCTGCCACTTAAATATGGTATGGTTTGCAGCAAAAAAACAACAACAACAACAACAAACTTCTCTGGACTTCAGTTTCCTGTTCTGTAAAATCATCAAGGCAGAATTAATGATGTTGTAGGTTGTCCTTAGCATTGACATGCTGAGCTATCGCACAAAGGGAAAATGAATCTGATTTTCAACTGTACACACTGTGACATCTCAATAGTAGATATTCCAAAACTAATTTAAAATTACTTTGGCAAATATTCCAGATTTTTCAGCTAGTTTACTTTTCTATCTGTTGAGTCAAAAGTAAAAGACCAAGACAGAAAGGACCATAACGGAGACAACAAGGCTAAGAGTTAGGAGATTGAACCCCTTGGTTGCTAGTGATCTGAATAGGCCTCCTTGAATGCACCGTAGCATGGTTAGCAGTCACAGGGATTCAAAATCGCACGGAAGAACACAAGACCCTTGGCTTCAAGAATGGTATCACTCTGTCCACTCGTCCCAGACTCCACTGACAGGTTTGGTGCACCTGCTGACCAAGGGCATTGTTACTTGTGACTTACGGGTTCACCTCATTTAGATCTCCAGGGCAAAAATGGGGATGCTGACTAAGGACATTGGTAAACGATACCCTGATAAGATATGTAGAAAGAGAAAACCTTACTGTTTCATTTGTTTATTTTCTGTATCTATACTCAGTTCTTACATATTATAACCCATTCTCCCAGGTAATAAAAAAAATTAGTGAAATAATTTTTGCATATTATGATATTGCAGTTTATAAGACTGCATGATATCAGAGAAGAATGGATGGAGCACTAAACTGAGAAGTGATAAACAACTGGAGGGAGGACACTGAATTCATAGAGGATGGGGACCGTAGGAGGTGAGAAATGTGCACAAAAAAAAGAAAAGTGCCAAAATTTTTTTTTGAAAATCTGGAACCTTTGCTTGACACTGAATTTGACCAATTCAAATTCACACACCCCCCCCCCCCACTCCACCACTTAACAGGTTCTGGCCTTTCCTCACCTTGAGTTAATGATGAGAAGGAAATAGGAGAATGAACCAGACACAGGGAGTTGGTTTCATGTTGATTCTTAGACAGTTTGCAGCAAACTACAGCCGTCTGTCAGTGTCTTTTGACACACAATACACATGCTCAGTAGAGTTCTCTGGAAGTTATGGAAATTTTCAAGCTATCCAGGTTTTTAAAAAGATATTAAAAATGCCATTTTGAGGTTATCCTGGAGGATATTCATACGCATTATATAGATATGCCTTTTTAGTTTATCATGTATTGGAGTGGCTAGAGGAAATTACCTGAAACTGTTGAACTGTGTTCCTATAGCCTTGATTCTTGAAGAGGACTGTATAGCCACAGTAACTGTAGGTGACACAGACACACAATGTGACTGTGAGATTGTGAATACCTTGTGTCTGATGCTTATTTTATCCAGGGTATGGAGAGATGAGTAAAAAGGAAAAAAAAAGATTAAAAATAAATAAATAGGACCATGGTGGTTCATGGGCAGAGTTTTTGCCTGCCATACCAGAGACCCGGGTTGGTTTCCCAGTGCCTGCCCATGCAAATGAATAAATAAATAAATAGATAAATAAATAATAGGCAGAGATAAAGGGTAAAAATTGGATAGATTGAAATACTTTGGGTAAATGAGAGGGAGAGGCAAGGGGTATGGGATGTAAGAGTTCTTTTTATTCTGGAGTGATATGAATGTTCTAAAAATGATCATGGTGAAGAATACACAACTATGTGATGATACTGTGAGTCATTGATTGTATAATATGTATGGGACGACATATTTGGATATTTCTTAATAAAAATATATTTTTTAAAAGATGGAAAAAATGCCCAGGTCAGCATATGTTGCTTTAATCTTTAAATGCCTAAATTGGCCATTTCTCACATTCTTATATGGCAGAACGCAAATGTTCTGAAAATGCTGAACTGTTTGGTGTATTAAAAACCACAGATGGAAGAGTAATGATCTCAGAATGGTATCTCAAAGTGGTTTTATTTGTATCTAGGACATTTTAGAAAATATAAACAATATCTACAGAAAGTTGGCTTTTTTTTCCAACTTAGATGGATTGCTATGTTTGTGTTAGATATTGAGATGTCATGTTGCTAATAATACATGCTACTCACTGAACACCTCCTGTTGACTGGGGAGTTTACATATAACTTGCCATTCTTCCCACAGTGGCCCTTGAAGCAGATTCCACAAATAAGATGGTGACTCAAAGACATCAATCATCTTATGATCCTACACACAGGTTAATAAGTGTCAAAGCCTGTAAGAATCACAATTCTTTGTTCTCTTTTAGTCATTCTATTAGGACTTGCTTGTAGAGAAAGCACACATTGTGTATATATATATATATATATATAAAGGGAAAAAATCCGGGCGGGCCGCGGTGGCTCAGCGGGCAAGAGTGCTTGCCTGCCATGCCGGAGGACCCCGGTTCGATTCCCGGCCCCAGCCCATGTAACAAAAAACAAACAAACAAACAAAATATAATAAAATAAGAAAATGTTTCCCTTTCTAAAAAAAAAAAAAAAAAAAAAAAAAAAAAGGGAAAAAATCCATCTACTTCAAATGATCAGTACCCTCTTTTTTAATTATAAAATATTGATGCATACAAAAGACTAGAAATTTGTGATTTCCACGTATAAAATAACAGCCATAAACCTCTATCCAACTTAGGAACTAGAACTTTGCTCACACTATTAAAGTTCTCCCTGTACTTATCTCATTCCAGTCTTTCTGACCCAAGGGTAACCATTAATCTATTGTAATTTTCTTATCATTTATTTACTTTTTTTAAATAGTTTTGGGTTTAAACATATATTTTTGACCTTTACAAAACGGAATCTTAATTGAATATATTCTTCTGCAGCTTTGTTTTCCTCCCTTAAAATTATGTGGATCGATCGGTCTCTCTATCTATCTATCTATCTATCTATCTATCTATCTATCTATCTATCTATCACTGTGATTCATTTTCACTGCTCTTAAGTATAACTTTGCATGCTATAATCTGCTTATTCATTCTTCTTCATACAGTTTAGTTGTTACTAGGTTTTTTTCTCTTTTGAAAAATGCTGTTATGAACATTCTTGGAAATGCCTACTGTTTCATTATGGCATGACTAAGGATAAAATGGCTGGCTCATAGCTATGCATATCTTAATTTTCAGCAGGTAATGATAAGTTGATATCTAAAGTCATTGGATTGTTGTGACATCAGCAAAAATGGCATAGCGAGAACTTTCAAAAATTCTTTCCTCCATAAAAGCAATAAAAAACTGGTAAAAATTGCCAGAATCAACTTTTTCAAAATTCTGAAAATTAACCAAAGACTTGTAGCTGGTGCATTTACTCAAGAAAAGCAGCCTAATCCAGCTTTGTGGTATTTTAACTAGCCCTATTACCTTTCCCAAGGTATCTTGGCAGCCTCCAGAGGGGGTAGAATAGGGGTGGAACTCCTTCAAGGCCTCATTTCCAGAGAATTGTCTTTGTTTGGTTTGCCTGATAGTTTCTCTCAAAATCTCACTTTGTTAGGCTAGTTTTATTTTACTTGACTTGGGGTTCACCCAGTGTGAAAAGCTCCTGTACCCCCATACTCTACTGGTAGTATTTGTTGAAAACAGTTACAGGCAATTGGGTAATTTTATGGCTGCATTGAGCAGTGGATAACAGTATGGTAAACAATAAGTTAACTGAAATGCCTCAAAAAATATATGGTTAATAAGATGTCCATTGGGGTTTGAAAAGGTCTCACAGATTACAGGAATGTAGAAAGCCACATGAATAGTACAACTGTGCACATATCCAGGGCAGTGTGCCTACTCAGGAAAAGACCTGAGAAGAACCTTAACTCTCATCTCAGACTGATCTTGAGGTTATGCTCAAACAGCAAGTGAAAGCCACAGTGAAGTGCCAACTGTCTGGTGAAATATTGAAAGTGTTTACAAACACGCACACAGAGCCTCTTGACAAAATTTAAGAGAATTACTGGTTTTGCCCATTTATTATTTAAGCATTAAGTTAACCAAACAAAATCCTCAGTAGCCACAGAAACAAAGTATACAGGATTTTGTAATTAGTTCATGAAAATCAATAAACAAACAAAAAACAGCAGCAAACCCTAGGAAGAAAAGGGGATCTGATTTCCAGGTTGCCACATTATAAATAAAATGATCCATTTTCAACAAAATATGAGAAATTTTTATGGCCCATCCACAGGGAAACAAGCATTCAATAGAAAGTATACCTGAGGAAGCACAGATATTGGAATTACCAGACAAAGATATTAAAACAGGTATTTTAAATCTGTTCAAAGAAACATAGGAAATCATGTCTAAAGTACTAAAGGAAAATATGACAATGGTGCCTTAACGAAAAGAGAATATCAATAAAAAACAGAAATTATTAAAAAAGAACCAAAAAGAAATTCATGGAGTTGAAAAGTACAATATCTGAAATGAAAAATTTACTAGAGGAACTCAGTAGCAGACATGAATAGGAAGAAAAGTCAGCAAACTTGAAATCAATTTACAGCACCCATTCCGAGGAAGATAAAGAAAAGAGGAAAAAAATGTACTAATGCCTCATTGAGTAACAACATTTATGAATATAAATGCCAGTGCTGTTGTAATTCTGATTTGTAATTCTACTTTTTACTTCCTGTGGAATTTAAAATGTAATGATAAATCAGTGGTTTTGGATTCATAATGTATAAACATGTAATTTGTGACAAAAACATCATAAAGGTGGGAAGACAGAAGGGCATGGGAACAGAGTTTGTATATACTATTGAAGTTAAGTTGATATCAAAGCAAACATGTTGTTATAGATCTAGGACATTAAATTTAACCCCTATAGTAACTGCAAAGAAAATATTAGATGTTATACTAGCTCATAGAGGCAGAAATTAGAGTACAGGTTGCCAGGGGCTGGGAGCAGGGGGAATGGGGAGTTAATGCAAAATGGGTGTAGTGTTTCTGTTTGGGGAGATGTGAAAGCTTTAGTAAGGGAAGGTGGTGAGGGTAATTAATCCCATTGAATGTCATGCTTTGGAATGGTTGAGATGGGAGAATTTATGTTGTATACAAGTTAATTTACCACAATTGAAAAAACAAAAGCTAAAGAGACAATAACAATTAAATGCAATACATGATCTTGGATGAGTATGGAAAGGGGAGAGTAGATAGGGTTATGTTGGAGTTCTTTATATGGGATTTGTATTATTTTTGTAACTATTCTGTAAGTTTGACAGTGTTTCAAAATAAAATAAAAAAACTAAAAATATAGAAAAACACACACAAGCAAAACATAGCCTCAGAGATCTGAGGGACATCATCAAGTGTACCAACATATGCATAAAAGACTCCCACAAGAAGAGAGAAGGAGAGAAATGGGCAGAAAGAATATTGAAGAAATGTCAGTTGAAGCTTCCCGCATGTGGTGAAAAACATTAATCTACAAATCAAGAAACTCAACAAACTCTACATAAGATAAACTCAAAGAGAGTCACATCTAGACATATCATACTCAGACTGCTGAAAAACAAAGACAAAGACTATTGAAGCAGAAGAGAGAAGGGACTCCACCTACAAGGGATCATCAGTCAGATTAACAACTGATTTCTCATCAGAAACCATGGTGGCAAGAAAGCAACTGAATGACATATTCAAAGTACAGTAAGAAAAACTGTTCCAAACTAGAGTTTACATCCAGTAAAACTATCTTTCACAAACAAGGGAAAATTAGGATATTCCAAGATAAACAAAAATGAGATCATTCATTGCTAGCAAAACTTCCCTATTAAAAAAATATCAATGAAGGGTGGGCCACAGTGGCTCAGAAGGCAGAGTTCTCACCTGCCATGCCAGAGACCCAGGATCGTTTTCTGGTGCCTGCCCATGCAAAAAAAAATCAACAGAAATCCTTCAGATTGAAATGAAAGGATACTGCACAGTAACTCAAATCCACTGGAGAAATAAAGACCACCAGTAAGAGTAACTACATAAGGTAGTATTAAATGACAGTATAAATGTATCTTTTGTTTTTAACTCTTTTTCTCCACTCTGATTTAAAAGACAATTGCATAAAGCAAATAATTATAAATCTGTGTTGATGGCACACAGTGTATAAAGATGAAATTTGTATGGCAGTAACACCACAAAGGAGGGCTTTGGGAATAGCGTTACATAAGAGCAAACTGCAGGGGGTTTGTACTATTGAAATTAAGTTGGTGTTAACCTGAACAAGAGTGTTAAATGTTAAAATGTTTATTTTAATCCCCAGGACAAACACTAAGAGAATAACTCTAAAAATATTAAAAGAAATGGGAAGCAAATTAAATGATACACTAGAGAATATCTGTTTAACTGAAAGGAAAGCAAAAATGGAGGATCAGAGGAATAAAAAAAGGCATAAGACATATAGAAAACAAACATCAAATTCATTTTACCAATTTTCAACCCTCACCTGTGGCACATAAGAATTCTGCAGACTCATCTGCGTTTGGCGCTCTCAGATTTTTAAACCTGTTCCATTCTAGTGATTTTAAGTTGTATTTCCCAGACTACTAATGATATTGTACATTATAGATTGTGCGTTATTTCTGCTCATATTTCTTTTAATGTGAAATGGCTTTTTATGTCATTTGCCTATTTTTATGTTGGATTATTTGTTTTCTTATTAATTTTATGAGTTCTTTGTATATTTTGGATATTGATACTCTCTGTTACAAGGTTAGCAAATCTCCCAGGTTCTTGCTTCTATTTTCACATCTTTTATATCATGCATTCCAGTAAGATAAGTTCTTAATTTCCCTCCATTTATTCTGTTTTGCATCTTAAGATATATACTTAACATAATAAAAATATTCCGCTGTATTTTCTTTCTTCAAAGAGTTTTAGTTTTTGCAGTTAAATTAGGAATCCATCTGGAATTGATTTTTTGGTGTGTGTTATGAAATAAAGGATATCATTTCTCCTCTTCCTCCTGCACTTTTTCTTCTTCTCAATATGGGTAGTCAATGTTTCCACACCATTTCCTGATAATGTAATCATTTACTGACTGATCTGCAATGGCGTGTTTGTCACATACACAGTTTCCATACAATGGCCAGTCTGTGTCTGGTGGGCGGTCTGTTTTACTCCATTGCTTTATTTGTCTACCTCTGAGCCACTCCCACTTAGTACTCATACCTTAACTTGAAAATAGGCCCTGATTTTTTGATAGGATAAATTCTCCCATATGTTTTATACCTTTTTATTCTTCTTCACCAGATCTTGACTTTTCTCTTAAATCTTCAGCTTCGCATTTTGTGTGAAACGTTCCATGAGAGGTTGATTGGCACTGCATCAGATTTACAGATAAAAATATAGATAAGTTTGAGGAGAATTTACATCTTTAGAATAAGTCTGTTTATCATGGGGGGGTATTGAATCATGTCCCCCACAAAAGATATGATCAAATCTTAATCTACCTTCCTATGAAGGCAAACCCATTTCTGAATAGGAGCTTTTGAAAATGTTGTTATTAAGGTGTTGTCAAATTGAATCAGGGTGGGTCTTAATCCATCTGATTGGAGGCCGTTAAAGAGAAGAAATTTGGACACATTCACTCAGAAGACGTCATTAGAAGCCAAAAGTCAGAAGAAGCCAGGGTAAAGAAGAGATTGCTGTGTGATGGAGGACAGCGTCACCAGAATGCCACTGACTGCCGGCGGAAGCATGGCCCGTTGACGACTTGATTTTGGGCTTCTTGCCTCTGAACTGTGAAACAATACATTCTTGTATTTATTTTTTGCTGATTAAGTGTATGGCCAGCATTATTGTAAAACTATTTTATTAACTTTAATTTATCTGTAGATTATTTGGAGTTTTCTATATATTTGCATGTCATCCACAAACAGTAGCAGTTTCATTTCTTTTCAAGTAATTGTTCCATTTTAAATTTTGCACTACTTTATGATGTGAGCTAAAATCTCCAGTTATATCCCATATGTTTTATATAAACAATTTCAATAAAGTTCATTTTTAAAATACTGTCATTTTTATTATTTTCTTTTCTTACCTATTAGTATATTAGATGTGTATTTTGAATTTCCAAAGGTATGGTTATTTTAATTATGTTTTGTTATTAACTTCTAATTTAATTACAGTGTTTTTGTAGAATTTGGTCTGTATGATACTGTCCTAGTTTGACAATGCGACAATGCTGTTCTGACTCAATACCACAAACTAGTTGGCTTAAACAATAGGAATTTCTTGTCTCACAGTTCTGGAGGCTAGAAATCAAACTTCGGGGTATCAGCAGGCCTTGTTTTCTGTGAAGAAGACGGAAGTATAAACTAGAGGAGAGGACAGAAAGAGGTGTGATGGGGCCGTGCTTGAGCCACCACCAGAATGCTACAGACGGGAGAAAGCACAGCCTGCACATACGCAGCAGGATTCTACATTTCTGCTTGGAAAAAAATCCTTATGTTTCCATCTATGATGACAGACTTGTTCATTTCTACTTAGGGAACTGTTAATTTTTACTGCAGATATTTTGAACCTCTGATATTAGTTATAAACAAATTAGAATTGCTCTTTTTAAACCTTTTGTTAGCATTTAATAATTATCTCAACTAAAGCTTTTTGCCCTCTCATATTCACATGACATTAATATAACATGCCTGATTTTTTTTTCTTTTTTCAGAATTTGCCTGGTTTATCCTTTGCCTGCCTTCTACTTTCATATTTTCTGTTAATTATATATTAGGTGCTTCTTTTATAAACAATATGTGACTGGATTTTTTTTTCCTTATCTGACTTTTAACTAGGAATTTCAATTTATTTATACTTATTATCATTGCTAATATTCATATAAATATATATATCATCTTATTTTGTATTTTTTCTTTGCCCAATATTTCTGTTTATCATTTTCTTCACTCTTGCCCTCTTGCCTTATTTTGAATTGAATTTTTTCATTCTCTGTTCCCACTAGTTATTTTTAAATATATACAGTATACCTAATATTTTGTTAAATACTTTTAAATATTTAATCTAACTATTCAACAAATCATAAAATTAGTATCTTTACCCTTCCCCCTAACAATACAAGAACTTTATAATAATGTAAAGGAAATCACCCTGTCTTAAGGTATATGCTCTAATGATTTAGTACTAATGGTTTAGCTTTATCTTTTGAAAATACCACGGATGAAATATTATCATACTATTTAAACCACCAGTGTTTTTTACACATATACCATCGCCTTTATTCATCATTTAATCTTGTTTTTGAAACGTCCTTTCTGGGATTGTTTCTTCTTTTTAAATGTTTCTTTAGTGAAGCTTTTTTGGTTTTTGTTTATCTGTCATTGTCTTTTTGCCCTCGTTTTTGAAAAGTACACAATTCAAGGTTGACAGTTTCTGTCAACACTTTGAAGAGACTTCACTCTTTTCTGGCTTCCAAGTTTTAATGTGGAGAAATCATGGGTCAGTCTATCATTACTTTGTTGATGTTCTGTCTTTTCTTTCTGATTGTTTTTAATGCCTTCTTTCTGGCTTTTGTATTTGATATTTTGCTTGCCATGTATCTAGTGATGGACCTTACTTATGCAAAATTGTTTAAAATATGTATTAGCAAAGGAAAAATGTAATGCAGTCTGATGTTTTTTTCCTTATGTCACCTGCATCAGACTGAAAGTAGACTTGCTGGGTTTGATTGTTAATTATTTGTTCATAGAACAAATATGAATTGTGCACCTGTGATGTGTCAGGCAGTGCTATAAATGCTGGAAGTACTGTGGGTATCAAGACAGGAAGGTTGGATTTCCTCATGGAGAGCAGTGATAAATGTAAATTAATATACCAATGGTAGAACTTCAGGTGAAAATATGTGCTAACCATGAAAAAATAAAGCCTGGAAGGGAGTTAGAAGGAGACTGGGTGTGGTGGTTTGGAGCTGTATTTATCCAAGAAAAACATGTTCTTAAACATAATCCATTTCTATTGGTGTGAACCCATTGTAAGTAGAACCTTCTGATGTTACTTCAGTTAAGGTGAGACCCAGCTCAATTAGTATGGGTCTTAATCCGGTTACTGGAGTTCTTTATAAGCAGAATGAAATTCAGACACATGGAGAAAACCATAGGAAGCAAGAAGCTGAAAGTCAGGGGAACCAGGAAGAGAAGGAAGAGACCAGAAAAGGCTGCATTGCTATATGACTAAGAAACCAAGGATCAGTGACAGCCAGCCCCAGGATGCCCATCTTTGGGAAGAAAGCATCACCTTAATGATGCCTTGATTTGGACTTTATCCTTACCTTAAAACTGTGAGCTAATAAACTCCCATTGTATAAGCCAACCCATTGGATAATATTTGCTTGAGCCTCCAGGGAAACTAAAACACTGTGGTAGAGGTGTAACTCTTAACTTAGGTGATTAGGGAAGGTCTTACTGATAGGGAGATATTTGAGCTAAATAAAGTAAGGGAAGAAACATGTAGAGATGTGGAGAAAGAATATTCCAGACAGGAAGAAAATCAAATACGGGATGAGAGAAATATGTCTAGAAATGTTTAAGGAACTGAAAGAAGGCCCAAGTGTTCTGGGGAAAGAGCAGCAGGAAATGATGTGAGTCATATTTCAGGTAATATGGGATACACACACCTAGGCACACACGCAGGCACACAGCCCCCTGCCCCACATGTGTATATTAAGGCATACACATGTTATGAATGTGTAAAAAGTATTGAAAACTTTGGTCTGTTTCTAATAGCTTAAAGAATTAAAGGTTTATTTAACTGCTAATACTGGATAAGGCAACCTGAATTGCCATTTAGAATATATTTTGCCAACAATTTGGACTTACTTAAGATATTATACTTTTGTCTACCCTAAAATGGTGCAGTAAACTGACACAGAATGGTATGTTTTTGTTGCCTGAAATT
This sequence comes from Tamandua tetradactyla, assembly GCF_023851605.1. Lineage (NCBI taxonomy): Eukaryota > Metazoa > Chordata > Mammalia > Pilosa > Myrmecophagidae > Tamandua > Tamandua tetradactyla. The sequence continues at coordinate 105,192,057 of NC_135327.1, read as the reverse complement.
TTGGCCAATTTCCCAAGCTAAGGACAATGAGGCTTAATTATCTATGCTAGATACCTCTATAACTAATTCATTTGAGATGGCCGAATAGGCCTTCAATTATCAAACTCCCTTACCTAATCAAGTTCATAGAGAAGAAGACTAGATAATAGAGATTTGGTTGATGGAGGATTCTTTAAAGGGAATTTCAGTATTTTGGCTATTCTGCTCTGTTCTTCTTTGATTCTCCCACAACTAACTGAAATGTGTAACAGATGAGAAGAGTCCCAGAAAAGCACTCATGTCTGCGAAATTGGAGAAGTGGGTTTTCAGCCTTTAGCTGGATGCATGTTGAGCTACAGAAGGGTATAGGATCACTCTGCTATTACCAGGGTGGAATATGAAATGTCAGGAGGTCTTGATGTTTGTGTCAGGAGTTTAGGAGCTGTTGTAAAGATAGAAGACAGCACAATTTGTCCACTGGAGAAGTATGAAGTGATGAGATGGCTGAAACTGCACATTTGGGCAGGTTGAAGAGAGAGGGGTGAGCAGCCAGACCAGCTGCACTGATACTGTTGGTTAGGCAAGGATATTTATTCCCCAGTGGGCCAACTGGATATTTTGGATGGAAGCCATATCTGAATCATTTTGAAAGGGTCTCACCAAAGGAGGCTGCCTTCCAGGGTGAGAGTACCCAGTAGACTGATACTGAAGGTGTGAAAACTAGCTTATGAGAACTTTCAAGTTCAGACGAGTCTATTGCCCAATCAGGGAATGTTGTGGCCTGGAGTCTTCTGATGGTATCTCTGAGGAACCTGTGAATGCTAATTGAAAGGGGGACCATTTGGAGCTTGTTATGACAGAGGGCATTTCAGGAACCCACGCTGCATTCTTCATTCAGTCTTTGTCTCTTTCTTCTTCCTACTCTCCAGAACTGAAGCATTAATAAACTAGGGATGAGGAAGTGAAGCAAGAAAAATAATGCAATTCTTATGTATTCCCCTCCTCCCAGCACTCAGATATGTACACCACATTTGCCCACGGTTGACCTTGGACTTTACAGGCCACAAGGGGGTTCGGGCAAGCTTTAAATTTGATGTGACATTAGTTTTTAAATAGGCTGAACTGATATTTTGTTATCTAAAGATGAGAGTATTCTTACACCTGGAAGTGATTTGAAAAGCTGTAGAATATATTTGAAAAAGACTAAAGGAAGCTTAGTGGAGAAAAATATTTTTATACTGTTTTATAATGTCCTTTTTATACTGTTTCTCGTTCAGCCAATTCAGTATACCAATGCATTCATTTTCTTATAATAAATTACCTGCTGCTATAATAAATTACCTCAACATTAGTAGTTTAAAACGACAAATTTACCATTTACAATTCTGTAAGTCACAAGTCATGAACAGGTGTCACTGGGCTAAAATCAAGGTATAAGCTGGCTGCATTCAGTTCTGGGGACTCTAGAAAATAATCCACTTCCTTGCTCATTCATGAATCGGCACGATTCATTTCGAGATGGTTGTAGGTTTCTCCATTTTTTGCAGGCTGTCAACTGGGATCTGCCCTTTTTTCTAGTGGCCCCTTTCCAGTCCCTGCATATGGCTCCTTACTTCTCACAGCCAATACGAGGACATGGATCCTTCTGATGCTGTCATCCCTCTGGCCTTCCATCATTGCATGTCTCTATGACTGCAGCAGGGAAAGATTCTCTGGTTTTAAGGACTCATGTGACAAGGTTGGACCCACCTGGATAATCCAGGATAATCACCCTAACTCAGGACGTTTCAATTTAATCTTCAGAGTCTCTTTTACAATGTAAGGTAAATTATTCAAAAAGGTTCTGATGATTAGGACTTGGACATCTTTGTGTGGCTGTTACTTAGCTTACCACACCGGTTACCACAAATTCAGTGTAGGTCCTTGGTATATGACTGAAAGACATTCAATAATCAACTGAGACTGTTCATAAATAGATAAAATAATTTATTTTTAGATTAGAATGTAACATGCATTGAATAAAACATACTGATTTTCAAGGGTATGGATATTTTTTACAAACATCTATACCTGGAATCACCATCCCAAATAAGTTAGAAGATAATTAATCATTCCAAATATTTCCTCCATGCTCTTTGGGGTAGCCAACTGGCCACCACAGGCAAATATTTATCTGATTTTTCTCATCATAACCTAATTTTTCCTGTTATAGAACTTCAAATATATGGAAATATACAGTATATAGTCGTTTGTGTCTGACTTTTTTCACTTAACATAATATTTTTGAGATACAGCCATACTATTGCATGTAGCGGTAGTTTATTAACTATTATGTGAATATTACCCAATTAGTTTATCCACTCCAGTTTTGGGCTATTACAAAAAAAGCTACTATGAACATTCTTTTCCAGTTCTATTTTTGGACATATGTTTTTATTTCATATGCATAAACGCCCAGGTCAGGAATAAATGTTTCATAGGTTAAACATATGTATATCTGTATAATTAAATATTAAACTATTTTCCAAAGTAATTACCTTTTTTTTTCTGTAGAATCTGTATTAATGTCACCATTTCATTCCTGAGAGAGGTAATTTGTGTCTTCTCTCTTGTTTTTTTTGATAAGTCTGGCTAGTTGATAATCAGTTGATCTTTTCAAAGCTTTCACTGATTTTCTTTATTTTTTTTCTGTTTTCTGTTTCACTGATTTCTGCTTTGATCTATGTTACTTCCTTCTTTCTCTTTATATTGGGTTATATTTACATGCTTTTTCTAACTTAAGGTAGAAGCTGAGTCATACATTTGAGACTTTTCTTCTTCCTAATATAGGCATTTAGTGCTTTAAATTTCCTTCTAAACACTGTTTTAGCTGCATCCTGTACATTTGGTATACTGGTATGCTTTGTCTTCATTTTCATTATGTTCACAGTACTTTTCAATTTCCCTTTAGAATTTTTCTTTGACACATGGGTTATTTAGAAGTGTTTTATTTAGATTCCAAATATTTGAGGATTTTCTGGATGTCTTTCTGTATTTGATGTGTAATTTAATTCCACTAATGTCAGGAGCATACTTTGGATTATTTGAATATATTTATATTTATTGAGTCTTATAACAGCATAATTTTTTTATCTCCTCCCACACTTGGACTATTTCATCACATATTTTATTCTTATACATATTATAGACCCCCCACAAAAATGATCGGTTTTTGCTTTAAATAGTTGAAAGTTTATAAACAAGTTTAATGTGTTTGTGTGCATGTATGTGTGGTTTATGAGAGAAGGAAAGAGAGGGAGAAAGGAGAAAGATAGCATGTGTAATCTGCCTGAGAGAGAATGTGTGTGTGAGTGTTATATATACACACACTGTAAAGATAATTTTAAAAATACATGTTTGCCCGCATATTTACTCTTTCTGGTGTTTCACTCCTCTGAGCTTCCTTCAGGTATTATCCCCTTTCAGCCTAATGGATTTCCTTCAACTTCCTTTGTATTGTAGGTCTACTGACAATAACTTCTCTCAGCTTTTGTTGATAAGAAAATGTTTTTATTTTTCCTTTGAACTTTGAATGGAGTTATCACTGGATGTAGAATTATATATTGACAGTTATTCTACACTTTAAATATATCTTTCTAATGTTGCCTTAAATATTTCCTTTCTTCTTTCTTTTCCTTCCTTCCTCCCTCCCTCCCTCCCTTTCTTCCTCCTTCTGACATCAACTGTCACTCTTCTCATTAAGCACTTTGTTTAATGATTTAATTGATCCTTTTTTCCCTCTGGCTGGCTTTACGGCTTTCCATTTATCTTTGGTTATCACAATTTTATGATTAGGTATTTGTTTTCTCTGTATTTGTCCTGCTTGGAGTTTACTGAGCTTCCTGTGTCAGAGGATTGCTGGTTTTGGAGAATTTGTAACTAAAATTTCTTCAAATATTTTATTCTGACCAATTCTCTATGTCCTCTGTTTCTAACATTCTTATTATATATGTATTTGATCACTTCATGTTGTTCCACAAGATATTCACATTCTGTTCATTTTTTTTTTCTGTTTTGTTTTCTTCTCTGTGCTTCTGTTAGGATAATTTCTCTTAACCTGACTTCAAGTGCATTGATTTTATCTTCTGTTCGGATTATCTACTGTAATCCCCCCAAATAAGAGTACAATGTACTCTTCACTTCTGAGGTACTCACTTCTTTTTTTACTGTTTCCAAATTTCTTTTGAAATTTCCTCCCCTTCACTCATTATCATCTCTCTCTTTTTTTTTTTTAAGAAAAATTGTGAGTTTACAGAACAATCATGCATAAAATGCAGGATTCCCATATATCATGCCTTGCATTGGTGTGGTACATTTGCTACAATTAATGAAAGCACATTTTTATAATGGTACTATTAGGATTCACTGGGTAGTGTAGTTTCACCTATTTATTTTTCTTAATTTTTATTCTGCTACCAAAACATACAATCCAAAATTGCCTTTTTAAACAACATTCAGATACATATTTCATTGATGTTAATCAATTACATTTACAATGTTGTGCTACCATCAGTACCATCCATGACCAAAACATTTCCATCACTCCAAATGCATTTTAAGTTCTTATGTTTGATATTTATAGTTTTTCTTTTTCATGCCTTTTTGAGCCAGTATTTCTTTCTTTGATCAATATGCCTACCCATCCCTTTCTATTTGCAGTTGCTGTTCTAGTTTGCTTGGGTGTGGAAACTAGATTTCCAAAATTTATTAGAATAACACTTGTTAAAAATGAGCAAATGTGTCTGAGCAGGACTCTCACGGACTGCCCTAAAGTAAAGTGTATGGTGTTTCATGGACTTGATCATACATGTTTTGAATGGTTAGAATTATCTTTTCTCGCTCTTAGCTATGTTCTGCATAGATGTAGATTTTAGTGATAGTGAAGTACTAAAATCGCATGTTTGGCTTTGTTTAGAGTTCCTAGGGGAGAACTAATATTTGTTGTGCACTTGGTATTTACCAACCATGCTGGGCATGTTAGATGATAACGTTTCATGTAATCCTCACAATGACCTTGGATAAGTATAGGTGCTATCACCTCTTTAGAAAGAAACAAATAATGCCCACCAAGTAAAGACAGTCCCATTGATTGGGAGTGCATGTGGAGTGAAAAAAGTCAGGCTTATTAAGTTGCTGCAGCCAGGCAGGCAGGTACCCAAGGACCCATGTGGTATCTTGGAGGGAACCAAAGGAGTTTTGCCATGTGATTCTGATGAGCATCTGGGGAAAGCTGGCTAGTTGTGGGTTGAAGGCTACCTACCACACATGAAGTAGAGGTGGTGTAATAATCTCTCAGCAGTCTGTGTTTAGGATGCAGCAGAAACCCAGGGGATTGGGGAGTCATTGATAAGGTAAGCAGGCAGTAGTTACTCAGGGAAAGAGAGGTGGTTAGTCATTTTGGACCATATTGTGGTCTTTAGACATTATTTTTTGTCTGTCTTACATTGACCTCCCTGTGTTAGGAATGTCATTGATTATCAGCCAAGTTGATTTCACCTTCTCACAACCTAGATCAGAGAGGGTGAGGAACATGTTTGAGTCAGCAAATTTTAATTGGTTTTCAGTAATTTCGTATGATGAGCTTAGCATTGTAGATGCTGTGCCATAGGATATGTATTAAAATTTGGGGTGAGAGAGGACACATATTTCCTAATTTTAAAGCATCCTTGAATTTTTGGATAAACCTTTTTCATTATGCATTTCCTTTTAATATGTTAGATTATATTTTGTTTAGAATTTATGCATTTTAATATTAACTAGAAATTTTAATTTCTTGCAGTCTTTGCCAGATTTTAGATATCAAGATTATACTAACTACATAAAATCAGCTGGGAAGTGTATTTTCTTAATTTTCTCAAATAGTTTGTGGAGACTGATTTTCTTTCATCCGTAAATGTTTGGAAGAATTCACTGGTAAAGCCATCTGGAGTTTTCATAAGGGATTATTGATTCTGTTTCTTTAGTGTATATAGGACTATTAACATTTTCTGTTTCTTTGTCAGTTTAAACAAGTTTTGCCTTTCACTTAATTTTTTCCATTTCACCTAAATTTTCCAAACTGGCTTAATGTTTTTTACAGTATCCTTTTATGTTTTTGATGTTTTTAGTATCTGTAGTGATTTCTGCTTTTTAAAATTATTTTTATTGGTAATTTTTTGCCTCCTTTTAAAAAAATCTGGACTAGTTATTCAGAGAGACAGTTTTCAGATTTAGAAAGTCTGTTTTCTACTAATTTCTCTTCCACTTTTTGTTACTTTAATTTTCTGTTCTTTTTCAACTTCTTAGTGGAAACTTAACATATTAATTATCAGCCTTTTTTCTTTTTTTAATGAATACATTTAAGTCTATAAAAATTACCTCTAATGCAGCTTGTCATGAGTTTGACATGTCGTATTTTTAATCATTCAATTTTAAATATTTTTAGATTTCCATTGTGGTTTCTTCGATGACCCATGGGTTATTTAGAAATATATGGTTTAAATGTGAGGCTTAATCCCCATTTGGGATTTTCTGGTTATATTTTTGTAATTGATACCTAGTTAGAACTGCTGTGGTCTCAATTTTGTGTGGCCTGGAAAGGGCCTTCTAACACTTTATTCCCATTCTCTTCCACCTTTTGCTTTAGTTTAAATCCTAAAAGACATTATTGTTGCCGCTGTTGTAACAATAACATTGTCGATAAAACAGTTGTTACTGCTTTCAGTTGGCCCTCACACTTATACTTTCTGGACGTCTTAGCTTCTATTTTACCGTGTTTGCATCTTATGAAGCATGTAATAACATGGATGGACCTAGAGAATATTATGCTGAGTGAGTCCAGCCAAAAACTAAAGGACAAATACTGTATGGTCCCACTGATGTGAACGGACATTCGAGAATAAACTTGAAATATGTCATTGGTAACAGAGTCCAGCAGGAGTTAGAAACAGGGTAAGATAATGGGTGATTGGAGCGGAAGGGATACAGACTGTGCAACAGGACTAGATACAAAAACTCAAAAATGGACAGCACAATAATACCTAATTGTAAAGTAATCATGTTAAAACACTGAATGAAGCTGCATCTGAGCTATAGGGTTTTTTTGTTGTTGTTGTTTACTATTATTACTACTTTTATTTCTTTTCTCTATATTAACATTTTATATCTTTTTCTGTTGTGTTGCTAGTTCCTCTAAACCGATGCAAATGTACTAAGAAACGATGATCATGCATCTATGTGATGATGTTAAGAATTACTGAGTGCATATGTAGAACGGTATGATTTCTAAATGTTGTGATAATTTCTTTTTTTTTCTTTTTTTCTTTCTTTCCGTTAATAAAAAAAAAAAAAAAAAAGACACTCATGAAAACATACACAACTTATCACTAGTGAATTTGAATCCATGCAAATTTTAGGACTGAAAATAAAACTGAAATTAAGAACCAATGACAGGGTATAACAAGATATTGGAGAGGAAAGGTATAAGTAAACTGTAAGACTGGTCAACAGAAAATATCCAGACTGACACACGGGGGGCAGGGGGGTTGGAAACAGTGAAATGAATTAACAGAGCACCAGAAGGGAAGGAGAGAATTAGACGGAAACAATATTTAAAGAGATATTAGCTAAAAAAAATTTCCCTAAGTGACAAAAGACAGCAAGTGATGGACTCAAGAAGCCCTACAAACTCCATGCAGAATAACCGCAATAAAAACTACACATAAACACATCAGAGTAAAATTGCTAAAAACCAAAGACCAAGATCTTAAAAACAGCCAAAGGAAAACATATTAACTGCAAAGGAGCAACAATAAGCCCAAAAGCTGGCTTCTTAACGAAAGCAGTGGAAGCCAGAAGACAATAATAACCCTTTAAAAATGAAGGTAAAATGAACACATTTTCAGGCAAATAAAAACAGAATTCACTGCTCAAAGACTTATATTAAAAGTAATATTAAGGGAGTTCTCTATATAAAAGGAAAATGAATCATTATCATCTCTTATTCTCATAGCTTATTCTCATCTATCACAATTCTTGCAATCTATCATTGTAATATCTGAGTCACTTGTGAGTCTTCTTTTACATTAATTTTTACTTGATTATAAGTCTCATTTTTTCTTCTTTGAATGTCTTGTGGTGGTGATTGTATACTAGACATTGTTTTCATTAAAAAGTAAGTCTAGAAAGAGCTTGTTCTTCTGTAGTTTAATTTTTTTTAATTTTTCTTTGGGACCACAACTCTTCAACAGGACTATTTTTTTCACATCGTTTTTTCCCTCCTAATTGGGTGTGCATCTCTAAAACCAAAATGAGAAGATTTGAAATTTTCCTGTTTCACATTTTATCTCACATTCATAATGGACAAATAAATGCCAGTTATTGGATAGGAACATACTGACATTGTTCTCTGTTTGATTCATCACCTTAAATGAAGGAAATAACAAGTATGCACTAATACATTCTCTGTGCTATCTAAACCTCTGAGAAAGGGAGAACCTTGGCGGTTGTGTCTTCACCCTTGTCGGGGAATGCCTTATTCATGTCCTCCTCATCCCCTGTTGCACTAGTTGCTCCATCTCTTCCTGAAATCCCTAAGTTAGCCAAGTGGTGGACTGGTTTCTACCTCTGAAAAATGACATTGAAGCAAACACTTAAAAGCTCTCAGATGAAGGAAAAGTGGAATCCACCTATTGCTCAGATTCTTTGCTCAAAAACCAAGATGTATTGCCTGGTTGGACTGCCTGTGCTGTCTCTGCTACAAAATCTGTTTCCTTCTGGGTTTCTGTTCTGTCCATTTGCTTTTCTGATAGCAAATATTTCCGTTTCTGATCTGTAATTTTAAATACCTGTTCCATGGTTTGTTGGACTGGACTATTCCTATCCTTTCCATCTGACTCTTGGCTTTGTACTGTTCTGATTTCATTACTTATATGTGCTTTAGCTTTTACTAACAACTAAGAGTTGCTGCATGTTACTTCAGACCCTAAATATTTACATCCTTTCCCCTCTAATCTTTACTGAGGTTTTTTTCTTATTCTCCAGCACTGATTTTACACTTCTAACCGAAGTCCTGATGACATTTTAAAAAATAACTTGATTGGGAAAGAATGCTTCCTGAAATAAATTGCCAGTCTCAAATTTAACATTTATTTACACGGTTTTCGATCACAATATTTTCACATCAGTCTATAATAGTATAAACTCACAAAGGGTATAAAATTAAAAAAACATTCCATATAATTTATGTTCTTTTACTTTGATAATATTAAATTTGATACCTAATGGTTTATAGATAATGCAGAAGTTTCTTTGCTTTTTTTATTTCAATTTCTGCAAAAGACATTGCTTTGCTTTTTTCATACCAGTGCCTGAATTGTACATATCATACACACTTGGGGAACACAGAACATTGTAATTGTATGCAGCGGTGAATTTTATAAATACACACTTACACATATATAAACGTAAATTGGTTGTAAAATAAAAAGTCGGGTCAATTGATTTGGTGTTCTTTTTAGGTGATGCTATTATATACATAAAGCTACTTAATTTACTTTGTTTGAAATTTTTATTCAAATTTTATTCTGTTTTGATGGAGTTGATCAAATTTATATGTTGGTAGCTATTATTATGAAAGTGTGTGAGACTGTCAAGGATTAAAATGTAATGCAAGAAGAAAATTTACCATTACAGGTTAAGAAGAATATGACGAAAGTTAATCTACCCCTAAAGCCTAGACATTTAGATAATAGTTATAAAATGCACATTGCTAAGAGTTACTCTTAAAGTTTTTAAAATTTCATGTATCTAATTGAATAAATTTATGTATGTGCTGAAAGCCACCGAGAATATTAGAACTACTGTTGATGGACTATAATCTACTATAGTAAAATATGAATGTAGTGTCTAAGAAAATTTTACCATGGGACATTTGTTGATATGATTCCCCCCCCTCCCCATATCATCTTTGATCAGGTCTTGATGTTTTCTGTTATTTTGTGCTATTTTTTCACAGGGGAATACAGTCATCTGTCTTAAGTTTCAAGTTCTTAAAAAAATAAATAAAAACAAAAACTCTTTTCCTCTAATTCCTTTTTTTTTCTGAATTTTTCGTACTGATGAAAAATACCTGATTTTTCTGGTCAGTGTGGTCCAAAAACGAGTAATGTTTCAAAAAGTTCAGCCAATTGAATTATTGAGCCTTGTGTCAACTGAAACCACTGATTGATAAACAAATTGCTTTCAGTGGGTTATTATTGCCTTACCAAGACCCACATCCTGAAGATATTCTCCCTCACAATAAAAACTTCATAGTGGATCCATTGTTATTACTTTCATACAGGGCTCAACTTAAATTATATGTATTATAAACAGCTTAAAATACCATCTTTCCTTTCTGCCATGAGCCCTGGTTTTTCATAAATGCGTTCAATACTGTCTGTAGCCACAGGCTCAAGGCTGTAGGCATTATGGGCTACAGATGCCAGGCTTCCTAAGAACTGTTTTCCAAGGCTGTCATCGAGCTCCTTCCTTCCGGATTCTTCAGGGAGCAGGGCTGGCAACTGTGCATATGCCTTGGAGTCCACTATTCAGTTAAACTGCTAATGTCGGGCTCCTGTTTTCCTGGCTCCCTTGAGCTCATTCAAAGAAACAGAATGGTATTCCCATATGTCCCTTATTGTTTTTTTGGCAAATATCCCTACCTCCCTTAACTTCGCAGATTCTAGTCTATGAGAGACAAATTTTCTTTGTGAAACTCCCTTTCCTCAGAGGCTATAGATTAATAGCATCATTACTAAAGCAAACTGTCTTTTTAGAAGGCCCTTTTTGAGCTGAGGTGAACAAGTGTTAGGGAATATATTAGCGTATTCCAAAATATGTTTCATACTGGTGAACTGCAATTAAAGGCAAACACAAAAAATGTCTTGATTTATTAACACGAATGTCAAAATTGTATAAATAGTTCAGGTATTCATTAGGAGACAGCTATTTGTTGAGTGTTCGAATATTTTGCAGTTTAGTGTTTTATGCTTATGTTCCTTTTCAGTTCCTTCCTTTCAGAAAGCACCACAAAACTAGATTTCATTTTATTAAATATATAGTTAACAACAAGGTATTTCTTAAAGGCTTATAGAATTGCACACAAGTGGATAAAGTCTGATATTTGTCAGTGGTAGATCCCTTAATATGATTTAACTTGTTCCCCTCTCTCTTTCTCACATAAGCTGACATGGTAGTGCAAGACAGTTATCTACAATCTTAAGCAGACGTAATGCATTTCTTTTTACTTACAAATATGGTTTAATTCTAAGAAATTAAAACTGGGAAAGGAAATATTCCACTTTTACATCATTGCTGCCACACTTGATAGCATGCAGAACAATTTTTAATCAGAGATTGGTGTATCTGAAGAGGAAGACACTTAGAATGCATCAAGAATCCCAAATTACTACTGAATAGGAACTGTGAATGGGATCTGGTTTAAGGCCCGTTGAATAACGATAAGCTCTATCTCATTCATAGTGGTCAGGACAAGATTGCAGCCTGTTAAGCAGCTCATTAGCAACACTGCTGTGCCTGATCAGTGCCTGAAAAGTGGTATCTGAGCCCACGGTTGCACAAGTCCTTACAAATAAACAGAAGTGGGGTTAGTGAGGCAGGAAGGGAGAAAATCTGTTTTCCTTCCTCTGTTCCTAAAATGAGTCTGGTTATCGAAGTCCTCAAATTCATTACCAGAGACTGAAAGAAGGGGAAGGCAATAATCATTCTACTCTTATGCCTAATCTTACCTGAGTATCTTAACATTCAGTGATATCAGCAGAAACACAGTGAACCATTTCCATTGAGCAATTTTCAGTTTCTTTAGCTGAAAGAATTAAATCTCAATAATTGTGTTGAGTGCTACCAGCACCATTTTGGATGGGGGTGCAGAGTTGAACTGAGTTCAAATGAACTATCATAGCTGTTCCACACGCTGCTCGAGAATTTTGATTGATGTTTTTACCTTATTCAAAAGCAAAACATTCAGGTACCTGAATAGAGGACAGAAAATATTTATAAACTTAATATAGCAAAAATAAGCTAATAATAAATTGTTACTTATATTTTAAATCCTGTTACAATAAATATCATTATCCCTTAAAAAACAAAAACAAAACCCTAACTAAAGATTTCCAAGATTGGACAGACAGCACAATTACCTCAAGCAAAAATTATTGAAGGCAAAATTTCAGTGCTAATGAAATTTTGGGACCTGCTATCTAATGATGTCTTTCAGAACCATTGCATCTTTACTGTTGTGGAGCAAGTTGCTACAGCAGTACGTTGTGGGATCACAGGTTCAGGGCACAGCAGAAACTTTCAGCAACTGAACCCTTTATTACTTGCTCAGTATAAAGAGTTCAGAAAGGGCAACTGATCTCTGTCACACCACACAGATTCCAAAAGGGAAGGGAAGTAGTCCCATCATGGCTGGCCCCCCATGGTGGCCAAAACTACTTGGGGTTGAAGTCAGTAGAGGGCAGTTCCTCAGGCCCCAGTTCAGGTGGAAGGGAGACCACTAGATACTGGCTGAGTGTGGTTTTTATCCATCTCCAGAGGAGTGGGCCCTGCCACTGAGAATTTCTGTTCTGATTAGCGTTTGTGGTTGCTTGTTCCCAGTTTCTAAGCTTAAGGTCTGGCTGGACCTTTTCCTTAGATGTGACTCCTCCCACAGGTTGTGGAATGGCACATAATAGAAAAGAGGGAGGGGTAATGGAAGTGGGGAGATAGCCACTTTGTGTGTGTTCATGACCTCCCCAGAGAGGTGGAGGTAGTTGAGGGCTGGGAGATGGCTGCTAAGCAGGTATCTGTGATTTCCCTAATAACTCCGTGTCTGCTTCTTGGTCTCTGTGTAAATTAGCATAAAGGACAAGAAGTTTATTACCGTAAATCATTACTTAAAATGTATTGAACTAACTAATACAGGCTTTATTTTCATTACTCTTATAATCTACCACTTGGTAAAAGACTTGTACACATGGCAGGTTAGTTGGAGATGTTGTGAAAAGGCATTGCATATGAGCAAACACATTCGTTGGGAGGAAAGTCATGCCATCCTAATGGAGCCATGTAAATCGTAGGTTCTATCAGAGGCAAATAGCCTATGCACAGACATATTTAATCATTATATTTATCATTGGCTATCAAAGTAGATTATGAGATCACCAACTATACTTCTTTAAAAATATCAACTTATATATAGGTAAAGGGTTAGAACTTGAAGCCATTTTCAAAACTGAGAGTGCATCAGTGTGAATCTGCTTGGGTAGCTGATTTTGGGCTCCCAGTAAAATATTCCAAGCACATTAAACATTGCATAAAAATTTCCAATTCAGTAGATTCTTGAAAATAATAACTCAACCATCACATCTGGACTTGGAAACATACTGTAGAGGTTTTCTGTGGATTTTGATACATATTTTTTTCACTAAGGATTGATACTTAAGTACATTTAAAAATATTTTAGGGCCAATAATTAGGCATTAGGAAGTAATTATTGAACTCTAAATTAGCAATGCACGGAAAGAGAAATTTAGAAAGCAGATTCCCAATCTGTCAAATTGAAATACTCCATTAATATTTGGACAGTAGGTAGTCATTTAAAACATTTTCTGAGGAGAAGGAATTTCTTTGATTTTGTTCTTCTAGCTTCCCAAAGTAGAGTTAAAACTAAAAATTAAGTAAAAATCTAATATTTGATCAAATATTTCTAATGAAAAACATAATCTCATCTCTTGTTGCCAGTTTATAATAGTATAGACTTTTTATTCTTTGCACTTCAGTTACACTTTCATTTCAGCAAATAGATCAAAATTAACAAGTGACAAACAGAACTACTGGGTATTACAGGTAGTGTTAATTTAAGCTCTAGTTCATTGCTTAAAATTTTTGAAAGTTTGCATAAATAGGCTTTGCTTTTCTGCTTTGGGTTTTTTTACCTTTTGGCAGATTCTGATACACAATGTGTTCTTCATTTTCTACATCACTCTCATTAATCTGATTAGGCTCTTAATTTTCCGTGATTCCTGAAACCTAAATTACGCTGTAGAGGCTGGAATGAGTAGTGGCTCTTACTATCCACTAACTACTTACTTGGCCAAGGGATGTTAGAGAAATGGAAATATACCTATTTGCCATCCATAAAACCATCTTAATGTTTGTAAGAATCGAAATTAAAACATTGCATTATGCTTTTTGAATTTTCAGTACCCATCATTACCATGGCAATACATTTAATTTATCTAGCAGAATTTAAGCTTTGGTCACCTCACTATGGGTGGAGTCAAATAATTAAACTGTAAAGTGCTTCCAGTGAAGTGCTTAGGCCTGCCCTATATTGCTTGAAGAGGTTACACTTCTGGCATTTTATACCATGAGCCAATAAATGCATCTTGTTTAAGCCTGCACATTGTTGGGTTTTGTGATGGAAGTTCATGCAAAACTAAGACACTAATGTAGGCCTGCAACGACTTGGGGATGGTGAGGATGGGGCTGGAGCAGTAATATGAAGTTAACAAGACATCATTGAGGCAAAGAGAGTGGGGTGGGCAAGTGAAGGATATTCCACATAGAACAAGTAGCTCGTACAAAGGCTAATGACTGGAGGAAGCAAAAGGAGGCCAATGAAGCTGGAGTGAAGACAGCAAGGTGAACAGTGGTAAATGAGGCAGGCAGAGGTTAGATCATGCAAAGTGGATGTTTTTGTTAATGCAATGCTATTGAGATATATTTACACACCATAAAATCCATCCAAAGTAATCAGTCAGTCTTACCGTATCATCACACAGTTTTCATTCATCACCACAGTCAATTTTAGAACATTACCCTCAAAAAAAAAGAGAGATAAAAAGAACACTCATAACGTCCCATTCCACTCCCCCACCTTATTATATTTTTGTCTTTATTTTATGACTCATCTATCCATACACTGGTAAAGGGAGTGTCAGTCACAAGGGTTTTACAATCACATGTTTACATGATAAAAGCTATGTAATTATACAACCATTTTCAAAGATCAAGACTACGGATTACAATTCAACAATTTAAGATATTTCCTTCTAGCTATTCGAATACACTAGAGACTAAGAAGTAATATCTATGTAATGTCAGTAGTCATAATCATTTGTTAGAACCTAATTTCTCAGACTTCCCACCTTTCATTTGATCATTCTCTCAGTCTTCAGGGATATATGGGAAATGACCAACTTAAAAGGGGTGTTGACTTTTTGGGGTAGAAGAATGAAGCTGGTTGATGTTCTCGGAGAGACTGGTACCATTGGGTTTCAGGGCTTATCTAGCATAGGAACAATCTTGAGACTTTTAAGTTTCTGAAATAATAAACTCATTGTGAAAAACTTTTATAGAGTTTTAGATGGAGTCCAGGGCATTCTCCAGGGTTTTCAGGAATAACTGTTGGTGGGGGCATGGCGTACTGTGGCATTTTGCAATATCTGGCAGAAACTTGCATGACAGCAACCTCCAGAATGACTTCTTGACTCTGTTTGAAAACGCTTAGCCACTGAAACTTTATTTCTTTTCTTTCCCCATTTTGGTCAAGAAGGCATTCTCTATCCCACGATGCCAGGGCCAACATGTCCAGCATTGCCAGGGTGACTTACACCCCTGGGAGTCATGTTCCATGAAGAGCGGGGGTGGGGGTGGGGGTGGGTGGGGTGGGTAGTGAGTTTCGTTGATCAGCTATAGCCTCTCTTAGAGGCTAATGCTCTCTCCAACAAAAAAGATGCCTAGGCATAATTATAAGCAGGCTTAGCTTCATCATTTCAGAAATATGTTTTGTAAGGGTGAACCTCAAGGTTGAGGGCTTGACTTATTAAATTGAGAGTCCCTAATTCCTTGAGAGAAATTCCCCAGATGGGGGAGTTTAATAGTTCCACATTATTTCCCAGTCCCCAAGGGGACTTTATAAATACTTTTTTATTTGTTGCCCCAAATACTCTGAAATGTATCAGAGTATTGTTATACTAACCTGTACAAAATAGCAAAATCTCATTCCCTATTCTAGGTTCCTTGTAATTATGTTGTTTAAATAAACTGACCAAAGAGGTTAAATTAGTGTGCTACAGAAAATTTAAATTTTGGACCAAATAAACATCTCTTCCTTTGGTCTCAAACAAAAGTTGAAAATTTAAAATACAGACAATATCACCTTGTATTCTGATTTCCTTTAGTTCTAACCAGGTCCATTTCATTCATATCTCTAATTGAAGTCTGATTTCTTTTTCAGCTTCTTTAATAGTTGTTGTTTGGAGTAATGCTGACTCTCAGAGCTGTAGAACTTTAACTCAGGTATCACACAGATACCCAAAAGTTCCAGCAAGGATAGTCAGTCTTAAATGTTTGTGTGTAAGCGTCAGTTTGTCTGAAATGGAATCCCAGCACTGCCAATTACTGGCTGTGAGCCTTCAGTAAGTTTTTACATCTTTCTGTGCCTCAGTTTCATCATTTTTGAAATGGAGATATTATTTACCTCATGGATGTTAAGATTAAATGAGTGTGAAACTTCAATTGTGTTATGTATTATTATTTATATTGTTTTATATTAAATGCAATATATATTTTATATATATAGTATAACAATAGTATTTGCCATTTTATTCATTTTATTTTGTTTTTATTGAGGGCAAATATAAACATGTTTTTTTTACTCAAGTGACAATAATAGAATATAGGAAAATATTGATGACATTAGAGAAAGAGGGTGAAAGTGTAGGTTGAATGTCCTTGAATGGATTACAGCAGAGGATTAAGTGCACAGGTGAATTAATACCCCTTAAATAGGGTCAGGGACTGGTGGGTGTAGATTGGTAGGTTTTTTGGTAGAAAGATGTGAAAGTTCTATTCTAATTGCTTCTATTTTTTTTTAATGCAATAAGAAACAATGCTACCAGAAAGGAGTTAAAAATGAGTAGGAGTTAATGGAGATTTGAAGAGAGAGAAGCAGGTTGAAATAACTGCAGAAATACTGCTTTGGAAGACTGGGAAAGCTACACTAAGAATAATTATAGGCGGGGTGATATGACAGAGAGAGAGAGGCAGAATGTCAAAAGGTGAAATATTCAAGGAACAGATCAGAGAAAATAACATAGATTTGAGTGATCTTTAGAACACAGGCTCAGGCACAACAGAAACTTTCAGCAAATGGTTGGTTTTTTACTTACACAGCACAAAGGGTCCAAAAGAACTGAGAAGAGTTCCCATTGAGGTTGGTCTCTTGGAGAAGCCAAACTGCTTGGGTAAGTGTTAGTGGAGGGCCACTTTGCACACCATCATGGCCATGGTGTTTATTTATACAACCCATGGGAAGGGAGCCCTCCCACTGAGAGTTCCTGCTCTGATAAGAAGCTGGAAGGGCATATTCAGTCTTAAAGTTGTACCCAAGTAGCTCCATTAAACCTAACATCTCTCCTGGGCTGCAGAATGAAAACGCATTGAAACATTTGTACACAGTATATAAGAGGGGATGAGGGTGAATGCTGGGAGATGGCCATTACTCATGTGCAAGGCTTCTCCAGAAGGGAGCTATTATGGATGATTCATTGGCCCCTGACAAGAGCCATAGGGTGAGTCATGGTATTGTTGCTTATGTAGTGAGGGCTGGAAGAAGATCAGGAGTTTGATCTTGGACATATTGAGTTTGAAGTAGCCTTGATATATCCAAGGGAAGATATTCAGTAGGTGGGCTGATATTTTTTGCCTGATGTTGAGAGGAAAATTGATCCTAGAAATAGAAATTTATGAATTATCTGATGATTCATATTGGCTGAATTCCTGATACTGGGTGGCATTGCCCAGGAAGTAAATGTAGAGTGAGGAGAGGAGAGGCCTGAGACTGGATCTTGAGTAATTTCAATATTTAGTGAGAAGGCTGAAGAGTACAAGCTTTCAGGAAGACTGAGTAGAAGGTACAAAGAGAGCTAGTACAAAATCCAGGGGAGTACAAAGTCATAGAAGCCAAAAGAAAAGAGAATTTAATAAAGGAAGATGGGGCCAATAGCATCAAAAGCCAAAGAGGGGATTTTTTTTTTTTTTTTGGTGGTTTTATGTCCCACAATCATTTTCCATTTGTCTAAATAGTTTTAAGTAACTCTGAAATATGTGCATTGCTTTTTAGAAATAATTTGTTCTTGAGGCTCTTTGAACTCTGGAGATCTGAAATGGCTGAATGCCAAAATGAATAACCTATGCATGTGTCGTATACACATATGGGAATACATCTAAAGGAGAAATATCATATGGAATAGATCTGCAGGATAAGCATTTCTAGGTAAATACCTAAGAGTGGGCCTGCTGTGTATATGTTAAATCAAAACCTATATCTAGGAGTGATGTCATCAACATGGTGATGTAAGACATCCCCCCAAAAAGCCTCTCCAGAGATTTAGTGTATAAAAGAACAAATCTGACTTGTTTAGAACTCTGGAAGACAGTAGATATTGGAGAAGGATCCACAATTGCTGAATCAAAGAAACAGAAAAATCTCAGGTGGAGAATTCCATCCTGGACACCAATCAGTTCCCAATTTCCTCCCCCTCATTTGGTCCACTGCAGCTTGGGTGTTGCATAGAGGCAATATGGCTCAAGCCCCTTCCACCAAAGACCAAGATGGTAGAGCAACTCAAAGAGCAACTCTACACATATCCAGACACAGGGACCCATGTCCACAGAGACCCAGGGTGGAACACAAGAACCTGAGGAGTGCTGCATACAAAAGGCCCCCAGAACAAAAAAAAGGAACAAACAATAGATAGACTGGTAAGAACTGTTTTGTGCTCATTCAATCCAGTTTCATCAGTTCTACACCAAAAGGCAAAACTGATTTTTCTGAAGTGACCCACCCTTCTGTATTCACCCCATCTGCTTCCCAGGGCAGGATGCCCTAACAGAGAAGAAAGCAGAGGCAGTAAAGCCTCACATAACAATAAAGGTGGGAAAGCTTAAACTGAACTTCTGTATGATAGGGAGGTCCCAGAACTGAAAATTGTAATAAAACAGGGCGCTGAATGAGGGAGAGAATTTAAACAAATCATAGGAGCTGGGGAGAAACGTCTGTATAGAAAGAAGCAGAACATTTCAAGGTCCTAGAGAAGGAACAGAGTAAAGGAAACTCTCACCTGGAGGTGAACAATTGGAAGAAAAAAAAAAGCAGTATTAAAAATTATACAGCATATCCAGGGCAAGTATCAGAGGAAGAATAGCTAAGGAAATCTGGACACTTAAGCCCAGGTTGCTCTAAAAGTCTAGAATAAGTTAGACAGGCATCAAAGAAGAGCATTAACACAAAGTCAAGCAACAATTAGACCTTAGACAAGAGGAAGAAACAGACCTTCAGAGTTAGCTCAACAAGATAATCAGATGCCTAGAAATCATCAAAAGATTAAAAACCAAGATATGGCTCAGTCAGGGGAACAAATTAAAACATCAAAAGAGACTCAGATATTGGAACAACTAGTCAAAGGTCTTCAAATCACCTAAACCAATGCAAGGAGATGAAGGAAAATATGGATCAAGCAATAAAGGATATTAAGATGACAATGTGGAAGCATAAAAAAGAATTTAAAAGTATAAAAAGAAACATAAATATGAGGGTGAAAGGCACACTTGTAGAGATTAAAAATAAAGGCAGATAAGAGATCTGAATGGGTAGAAGAAAGAATTCATGAACTAGAAGTCAGGATAATTGAAATACAATCAGAAGAGCAGATAGAAAAAGGAATAGAAAAAAGTACAAAATATTAAGTGATAAAATGAGGCAAAAACAACGTAAAGAGAGGAAACAGAAAGATATGGGAGCAAAGAACTTGTATGCTATTGAAGCTAAGTTGATATCTTTTCAAATTAGTAGGTTATAGATATAAAAGTTGTAAAATATAAACCCCAAGGTAAACCCAAAGAAATTATTTAAAACCAGAAACAGAAAGGAGAAAAGGATCAATAATCACTGATCAGTAATCAGTAAATCACAAAATATCAACCCTACAGGAAAGCAAAGAAATTGAATCAGTCATCAAAACCTCCCAGAGAAGAAAAAACCAGGGTCAGATGTTGTTCTGGTTTGCTAGCTGCTGGAATGCAACACACCAGAGACGGATTGGCTTTTAATAAAAGGGGATTTATTTTGTTGGTTCTTCAGAGGAAAGGCAGCTAACTTTCCACTGAGGCTCTTTTCTTACGTGGAAGGCACAGGATGGTCTCTGCTGGTCTTCTCTCCAGGCCCCTGGGTTCCAACAACTTTCCCCGGGGTGACTTCTCCAAAGGCCTGGGCTGAGCTGCAAGTGCTGTGATGAGGAATGCTGAGCTGCTAGACTGTGCTACATTGCGTTCTCTCATTTAAGCACAAGCCAATTAAGTTAAACGTCACTCAAAACAGCAGACACGCCTCCTAGCCGACTGCGGATGTAATTAGCGACAGATGAGATTCACCTACCATTGGCTCATGTCCACAGCAACAGAACTAGGTGCTTTCACCTGGCCAAGTTGACAACTAAATCTAACTACCACAGATGTCTTCACAAGTGAATTCCACCAACCATTCTAAGAAGAATTAATATCAACTCTGCTCAAACTCTTCCAAAATATTGAAAAGGAGAGTATAATACCTTAACAAAATTTCTACTTTGCAGAAATGGGAAAGCCAGTTATCAAATTTATTGGAAGGGTATGTAGTCTCAAGTAGTCAAAACATCTTGAAAAAGAAGATCATATTTGGAGGGCTCATGCTTCCTGATTTAAAGCTTGTGTCAAAACTAATCAAACAGCATCAAGAATAGATATATTAGAAATAGACCCTCACACCTATGGCCAAGTGATTTTTGAGAAGTCTGCCAAGTCCACTCAATTGGGAAAGAATGGTCTTTTCAATGAAAGGTACTGGGGCAACTGGATATCCATATGCAAAAAATTAAAGAAGACCTCTATCTCACACCATATACAAAATTAACTTGAAATGGATTAAAGACCTAAATGTAACAGCCAGGACTACAAAACTCCTAGAAGAAAATGTAGGGAAGTATCTTCAGGATCTTTTGTTAGGAGATAGTTTCTTAGACTTTGCATGCAGAGCAGAAAGAAAAAAAGGAAAAACAGATAAATGGAACCTCCACAAAATTAAAAACTTTTGTGCATGAAAGGGCTTTGTTACAAAACTGAAAAGACAGCCCACTCATTGGGAGAAAATATTTTGAAACCACATACACGATAAAGGTTTAATATCCAAAAAGACAAGTAGCCCAATTAAATAATGGGCAAAAGACTTGAATACACATTTATCCGAAAAGGATATGCAAATGACCATAACCTCATGTGAAGATGCTGAACATCATTAGTTGTTAGGGTAATGCGAATAAAAGCACAATGAGATATCGCTTCACATCCACTAGAATGGCTAATATTAAAAATAAAAATTACCTGTGTTAGATAAGATGTGGAGAAATAGAAACACTCATTCATTGCTGGTAGGAATGTAAAATGGTGTAGCCACTGTAGCAGACAGTTTGGCAATTCCTCAGGAAACTCAATAATTACGATATGACCCAAGGCTACTAGATATATATCCAGAAGAACTGTAAGAATTTGCACACATATTTTCACACCATGTTCAGATCAGCTTTATTCATAATTGCCAAATGATGGAAACAACCCAAGTTGTCCATTAGCTGATGAATGGATAAACAAAATGTGATTTTTACATATGATGGAATTTTATTCAGCTGTAAAAAGGAACGAAGTCTTGATACATGTGGCAACATGGATGAACCTTGAGGACATTATACTGAGTGAAATAAGCCAGGCACAAAAGCACAAATTTGTGTGATCTCATCACTGATATAAACTAATTATAATAAGCAAATTCATAGAGTTAGAATCTAGAATGTAGGTTACCGGGGGATAGACTGGGGGTAGAGAATTGATTGATGCTTAATTTGTACAGAATTTCTATGTAGGTTGATTGTAAAGGTTTGGAAATGTATGATGATGATGGTAACACATACATTGAGTGTAATTAACAGCACTAAAATATATTTGTGAATGTGGTTGAAAGGGGAACTTTGGGTCATGTATATTACTAGAAGGAAAGTTAGAAGATAGAACGTGGGACCGTATAACACAGTGAACCCTGTTGTGGATTATGGACTGAGGTTAATAGTACAAGCATAAGAAAATTCTTTCATGAATTATAATAAATGTATTAACACTTTAATACAAGGTGTTAATAATAGGGGAGTATATGGGGAAAAATATACCTCATGTAAACTATGGACTATAGTTAATAATACTATTTTAATATTCTTTCAACATTTCATGGAAAGTTGTAGTTTTTACATGACTTTTCTGTAACCCTCCTACTTCTCTAATTAAAAATAATAATAATAATAGGGTACACAGGTGGTTCAGTGGTAGAATGCTCACCTTTCATGCGGGAGACCCAGGTTCGATTACCAGACCATGCACCCCCCCCAAAAAAATGATAATAATAATAATAAAACACATCATACTAAGTGAAAGAAGCCAGACACAATGTACTACATATTTTCCAGTTCCACTTATCTAAAATGTAAATATAATGAAATCTATAAGACAGAAATAGATGAGTGATTATGTAGGAATGGGGAAGGATAGAGGGATTGAGAGGTGGCTGCTAAGGAGTATGGGGTTTTCCTTTTTGAAGTAATGAAGCTGTTTTAAAATTGTGGTGATGAATGCACAACTCTGTGAATATACTAAAAGCCATTGGTTGCGTACTTTGGATGGATTATATCGTATGCAAATATAGCTCAATAAAACTGCTTTAAAAAATAAAGCTAGGGTGATGCAACAGTGGCACAGTGGCAGAATTCTTGCCTGCCATGCCAGAGACCCGGGATTGATTCCCAGGTGGTGCCTGCCCATGCCAAAAAATAAAAAATGAATAAATCTAATGAGGGGCTGAGTAGCTTGAGCATATAAACATGTCATTGGATTTGGTGACAGTGAGATCATTGGTGACCTTAGTGGCAGAATGGAAGTGCAAGATAAATCAGAGAAGCTTGATGATTGAGGCAGAGGTGAGGAAAAGGAGACAGCAAGTTAGACCATCTTTTCAAGAATTTTGGCATTAAACGGGCAAGAAATTAAGTATGACAGCGAGAGGGATAAATGGGATAATTTCAAAATGGCAGGAAACTGAACTTAAGTCTCAATGAAATGGTTGTAGGGGGTAAATTTTAATATGAGTTTAATATGTTAGTATTGCAATATGTTACAAAGAAAAGAGTAAGTGAGAGTGGGGAAGCAGGAGGGGACGATCCAGAATACAGCTGGTAAGACACATTCTTATTAGAATAATGCCCCTCTAGTGAGCTCAAGTGCCTAGAACTTGGTCTCAATTATCTTCCCCCACCCCCATCTTCCCTCTTTCTTGGTGATCTAATCCATTTTTTACGAGAGTATTATGGGATGTGGGTGCAGTGGGCTTTATGCTCTGGAAGCAGCAGGGACAAACAGGAATACCAACTCCTTCTGATGTTGGCAGGTTTGTGAGGTGTGAGAGAGGAAACAGCTACTACCTGAGAAGATTGTGGGAAAGCAGGCTTGCCAGACGTCGGCTAAAGAAAGGAGAGCACTCAGACCAGACGGGAAAATGTGGGGAGTTCATCCCCGCTGAGGGGACGGTGGAAGGTTTGGATCGATTGCGATGACTGAGAAGCATCGTTGATGTTGGCAGGAAGATTTTCAGCCACTGATCAGACCGCTTCAGAAGCATTGCAGCAGAATGGTGGAGGGGAAAGGTTATTGCCAGAGATTATAAAGTGAGAGGAAGACCCTTTGTTCAAGGAATTCGGCTCTATTTTGAAAGAATTGGAATAGGGAATTCAAGTTCTCTTTGGCTTTCTTTGTCCTTTGTAGTCTAGCTACTTAATTGTATATATGTTTTGTTTTTTTACGAGAACTCTGGTCAGATTGACTCCCTCCACCTAATACTTTGTAAAATCCTCTCTTCTGAGCCATTGCTCCTGCTGTCCACCTTGCCCAGACATCCTTTCTGTCTTTTCTCCATCTGAGTAGAAGTCTTCCTGGAAGGCCCAGTTTACAATTCCCTCTCAACTCTTTCTTTTATATATGTTCACTATGAAATAATTCATTTGTTCTAAAATCATTTGGAAAATATTTGAAATTATCAAGTAAAAATAAAACAATCCATAATGCCATCACTAAGAGGTATCACACTGTGTGTATTATTTTAATGTTAATACTTAATGTCTTCCTCATTTCACTAAATCATCATAACAAAATTTTAATAACTGTATGATATTCATTAAATCATACAAAATGATGTACCAACATTCATTTATTCATCCTCCTAATATTAGATAATTTAGGTAGTCCCCATTTTTATTATAAATAAATCTGATTATTTTAATGTAAATTCTTGTCTGCACAGTTAATAATACCTTTATGGCAGCAGTCTTTTAAGTTGAGTTACTAGTTCAAAGGGTATGACATTTTTTAAAGGCTCTGGGATTTGTAGATGCAAATTATTTTCCAGGAAAGTATTATAAATTATCCCCCTACAAGCAACATTTGACAGTGTGTAAGGCACTACTTCATTATTGGCACACATTATCTTTTTTAAT
This sequence comes from Tamandua tetradactyla, assembly GCF_023851605.1. Taxonomy (NCBI): domain Eukaryota; kingdom Metazoa; phylum Chordata; class Mammalia; order Pilosa; family Myrmecophagidae; genus Tamandua; species Tamandua tetradactyla. The sequence goes on along the minus strand of NC_135327.1, from coordinate 105,167,389 downwards.
TTCAATTTTCTAGGTGAAAATTACTTCTCATTTGGATTTTTAATTTGAGTGAAATTATTACAGATGAATTTGAGCATTTTCTTCTTGTCGTTATTGGTCACTGTTTATTTTCTTCTTTGGCTTGTCTAGCCATGCCCTTTACTTATACTAATTTTTATTCAAATTATAAGCATTCTTTAAAATTTTTAATCTAATTATAAGTTATTTGCATGTTAATTATATTGCCTCAAGCTATATTTATTATTTTTACCCTAACTATTGTTTTCCCAATGAAATATTTTGTATCTATCCTAATCTTTACTGAACTCTCCATTCTCAGGATTGCTGTAGCATTTATAGTCTCATTCCAAAGTCTTAATGTTTCAGTCTCTATTGTTTTGTGTTGTGCATTGAGAGTTTCTTTCATATTTGCTATTTTATCTCCAGGGAGACAGTAAGTATCTGAAGATCAGGAACAAGGAAATATGTTTATCATGATTTCTAGGTTTGTTCTTGATATTGTATTATTTGAGTTCTAATTTACTTCCAGGATTGTCATTATGTATGTGCTCTCCAAAATATATAGCAAATTAATTATCGTGTTAATTACCATAACATACTGGAAAATTTTGTGTATAAAGCCCTAGGTGATCGATTTTTCTCTTTCTCAATAATATCTTTGTTACAGTGAAAGATTTGGAACAAGCATCTCTCAGACAAACTAAAATTATTTTCAGGGTTTAAGATTGTATGCTCAAGAAACATTCTCTTTTGGGCATGTGCCTCTAGTCATAGTTCAGTGAAAGGTGGTGTGAACCATCTGACAAATGATTTTTTTTCACTTTAAGCAGCCCTACTTTTCTGAGCATGATGGCTCTATAAGGATTTATAGTTTCCCTGTCTCTATGCTGGAGTTACTTCAGCTTTCTGTGATGCATTCCAAGTAATCTAGAGGCTAAGGCATTCCTTGATCATGGATAGATCTGATTGCTACTCAGTCCTGGAATTCTTTATAAAATTCCAGAACATAGGCTAGAAATTGACTTAGGGAATCCAATAAAGTTGCAAGTCTTGGCAGTCATCCAAGCTAAATTTATAGACTGGAAGAAATATGGGCTTTCCATTGTTCTCTTTTTCACCTTTCTGGGGTTTCTTTTCTATGTATGTGAGTGTGTGAGTGTAAATTTATCATTTTACTGACATTGGAGTGGAAATAACCTTTGAGGAGACCCAGCTGAAGAATTTTCACTTTGGATCTTCCCTGGTCTTTCCAAACTTTGACCCAAATCTGCACTAGGAGGGAATTTCTTCCCCCCTCTGTGTGATGTTGATATCAGAACATAAGTTGTTCATGAAAATGAATTGTGCTTGTTTGCCAGCTAGGTACAGCTCCCAAATCTCTGTTCTTCCCCAGTCTCTGTGGGAGCCTTCTTTCTGAGACATGGTGGGAGAAAATGTAATCATATGTACTTTTCTATTCATTCTGTGAAACGGTAATGGAGGCAATAGAAAGTAAGCTCAGAAGCCAGGAATAGACTGTGCTTCTTTCTGTATGCGCCTGCTGCTTTGCAGTACATGGAAATCTAAGCAGTTCCCCCCATATCTGATCATTGAAAACCTGTCTCATTCTTACAGAATGGATTTGCTGTTGTGAGGCCCCCAGGCCATCACGCTGAAGAATCCACAGCCATGTAAGTACTGGGGACTGTTGCCCATCTCCCAGCGCCACGGTTCCTGGCGGTCACCTGCCCTGTGCATGTCTCTGAAGCCTCTAATTGTTAGCAGATGGACTGAAAAATCTTGCGAGGTACTCCCAGAAGCAGATTTATGGCTTCAGAGATCATATAGCATTTTAAAAAATGCTCTGAACATTATTTATAATGGTTTTCCTGGCTGATTTGCTTTCTTATTTCTCTGTTCTTCTCTATTCCGCAGGGGGTTCTGCTTTTTTAATTCAGTTGCAATTACCGCCAAATACTTGAGAGACCAACTAAATATAAGCAAGATATTGATTGTAGATCTGGTATGTATTCCTGGCCAGAGCTGCATTTTCAATGACTCTAGATTAAAAAGGAGTGAATTTGTATTTCTCTGTCAGGCTGTCTTGCTTTTAGCACTTGCAAACAACTAAAGGGTGCGTTTCCTTTGAATGTGGAAACTCATTAAATTCAGGATTGCAGTTCTGAAACCATAAACATTCACGTTTCACTTTCATGGTGTTAACTGCAATTTAATGAGAAGAAGGCGCAGATCAGGGCAACTTTTATGATCCTTAAATGAATTGATACTTCCACAGTTAAAATAACCCAACAGAACCTGAATTTACTTTTCCCTACAGAATATAGACTCTAAGTAGTCAGATGTGCTGGAAAGAATGCTGTTGCTTGGGTAACCAAATTGGCCACTTCCCCTGGTTAGCAATCATGTTGCATGTTGTGCAACAGTGGTATTATTAAAACAAGTTAGCATGTCATTCTTTCTGCAAAGATCTCAGATCACATATGCCAGTTTGGGATGACTCCCTACAGGAATCCTGGGTGATTAAAAAGTCAGCGGCATTAGATTAGTCTTGCATTTTAACATGATGTGTTCTTACACAATAGAGTTATAATTTGTTTAACAAATGGTTTGTTTAAATGCAGATGACATTCAGCATGTTGTCTATAGTATACTCATGAATAATGAGCAGGAGAGCTGCCTCATCCGAAAAGGACCAACCTAGGAACGGGTGAAAGAGACCTGAATTGTGATTTATGAGCCCCGTTTGCAGTTTGCCTCCAGTTCACGAGGAGGTGTAATAGGTTGTCTGACAAAGCATAGACAGGAAATGAACCCTGGCATCCAAACCGAACCTGCTACATCTGCACTTAATTAATTTTTGCAGGTGATAAAAGATTTAAAGGCAAAATATGTTAAAGGTTTTTTTGAAGTGCAGGGCTTAATAGTCTAAATCTTGTTCATATCTGCACTCATAATTAAATCTTATTGGGAAGTCGTGGCCTCACCATCCAGCCCTCCGATTTAGTTCAGCAGGCACACCAAAGGGTTGAGAAGAGAGCACAAACAGAACCATGTGAAGAAATACTTAGTTAAGTTAAAACGGAGATAAAAGGAATGAAAACACTGGCAACCATTTCTAGTGCTTGGTTGGAATGCATGTTTTTCACACCCTGTATTGTAGCCTTCATGCAGACACTAGGGTGTGGAGAATATTACAGCCCTCTTTTCCATGCATTTTTTCCCCAAGCGTGCAGAGTTTCAAATATAGGTTGTAGATCACCATTAAAGAAAAATGTCAAAGGCCTAGATGTACTGCAGCAGCAAAGGCTTACAGTTTTACAAAACTGAGGACATCAGTACCTGTTTTCCCATGTACATAAAAAAAAATGACATTTTAGATACTTAAGAATTGCTGTTTGGGTTGATTTATAAGATATTAAGTTATTTTTAAAATATGATTTGATCTAACTATGTAGTATGCTCCTCATACTGTAAGTTCTGTACCGGAAGGATGAGACAGAAACTTAAAGAAAAGAGAGTAGATGAAGACCAGGAATTGTGAGGAAAAATTTTCCCAGCTTTCTAGATTCGTCAAAATGATGTGGGAAGGAGATTGGTAAATGGTGGTCATCCTATTCTTGAGACTCCTTTAGAATTTACTTTCTGATGAATCACCTATAATTGCCATTTTTTTAAAAAGATAATCAGTAACTGTTAAGAATCTCCTTTGAGAGCACATGGGTGACAGCCAAACTCAAAAGTAATGAATTGTATAATCAGTTGTGATAGATGGATGCATTGTACCTCAGATGATTTTTGGCAAAGTTTTGTTTTTGTACATTAATATAGGAATAAAAGACCACTGGAGAAATTTTGATATGATTTCTGAAATAAGTCTGTTGATAGCCCCAACGATGTTCCTATAAGCTCACTGATCTTTGTGAATTTTCTCTATTTTCCGATCATAAAGGAGGCTGGTTTCCTAGCAAGCTGTAGTAGATGAGAAGTTTTTGCTTCAAATTCTCTCCATGCATATGAAGTTCTCTCCAAAGGGTTGCCTCTGAGATTACCATGAGCCAGTTGACATTTTTTCTTATAAGTCTTCCCAATTCTGCAGCTGTTGGGCTACTTTCAGCAAATTCCCAGTCCTTCCAGCTGCTGAGAATGAAGTTCTGAAGAGTCGTGTGGCTCTGAGACATCACTTCTCCCTGGCTGGCAGGTTTGTTTGACAAAGAGAATAGGTGAAATTTCTTCAGTGGCAAAAAAATTCAAACCTGCATACCTGGAGTCATTAATGTTAGCTGGTACATGTGGACTACTTCCACGAATTCTTGGGCAGCCAGAAGGCAAAGCTGCTCCATTGTCCAAAAGCTAGTTTCACCATTTTTGTATGTTTAGTAAATCAAGTAGTCAGAGTTCTAATTCACTTTTTATTTAGGGTTCCAGTCAAATTCACAAGAATATTTTTGGTGAGATGGATATTTTAGGTGGAATGATTCTGCTGTGGAACTTCCTGATTTCAGTTCTCTTTCTGGGGAAGCTTCCAAAGACAATCAGATTGATGAGAAGCAGGAACAGGTGCATGCGGTACCTTGCTTCTCAACTTGTGGGAGACTGGCCTAGGAGAGGATTTGCCTATATGACTTGGGTGACTTTTATGTCATATGAATTTTAGTTTGAAATTAATACCTTTTTATGACTTTCCCCATAAAGAAAAGTCACTTCAAATGTCCTTAAATTTTGTCCCGTTTTTTGGCAATTACATTTAGAATTTGTCACAAGTCCCTATGCTATATATTTATGAGAGATAACCTTATCTCTCATATTGTAGGATTTATTCAAAGCTATTTTCACATAATCAAAAATATGTGATCTAAATCCTTATATAGAATCTATTCTTGCATTGTTCTTCTAACCAGCAAGTTACTGACAGGATATTTGCAGCATTTCCTAGCATACATTAGATACAGGGTCTCTTTGGGGGCTTTTAATGATTCAGTTCATTTAATTTCTATAATAACTTTTCACAATAAGCAATAATTTTCTTATATTAGCCTAGTATAGTTTCTCGTAGGTGATGGTGTTTTATTGCTGTGCAAAAACAATCTTCAGGGCAGACCTAAACAGTCAGTGCTTTGTATGCAAATAAAGATGAAAGAAAAAAATACTCTCAAGTATACAATGTTATTGCCCATAACAAAAGCTATATGTAGATCTACCTTCATCTCTAAATATTTCATGAATATAAGTAAGAGATCAGGAATTGCCCAACTATAGAATGAGTTCATGCATTTCCATGACTGATGTCAGTTGAAAAATCTTGTTATACTGAGGACAAGGCGATACTTCTTGCTCAGAAATTTATGTACTACTAATTCCCCAAGACATTTTTCAAGAATGAATAATTTTATATCTAAGACAAATTAGCATCTTTTATTTAACCTCCTGAAATAAACTTTTACTAAGTCCCCAAGGAAACAAAAGTAATCAAGGAAATGTTCTGCATTTCATAGTGTGGTTGCCTCTATGCCCATAGGAAAATTTTCTTACAACTCTAACTAAAAATTGTATTGTGTAGTGAAAATACAAACATCCCTTCACTGTTGTTTTTCCAAGTATTTTGTTTATCCATTTTCTAGGTATCTAGAAGCAAACACAAAAAAACTGTGGTTTAAATTGTTTCCTTTTAGTTCAAGTTAGACAGCCATTTTGCTATCTCTTCCTTCCTTTCCTTCGTACATGTAAAAATTCAGGAATTAATATATTTTCAGTGAGCTATATTTTTTTCCTGATGAGTATGCCTTTAGCCAGAGCAAGTTTCTGATGCTGCATATTTGCCCTGACATTTTATGATTTCTTCATTAATTTTGGTTATGTGTATGTAAGAAAAAGAAAAAAAAAAAGAGTGAGGATATTAACAAGCTCAGTACAGACTTCCAGAACCTACCAAAAGGAGACTTTGGTAATGTCTGATGAAGGAGTTCTAGGCTGAAGGTTGAAGCAAGTTGTATAAACCTCGACAAGGAGCAATAAGAATTTCCAAACTTACCTCACAGGTTTGCTAAGAGGATCAAAGATATAACAAATGTAAGTAATGTAAGTACTGGTTAACAGTATAGTGGTTAAGAGTTTGATCTTTGGAGTAAGTAGCAGATACAAGACCCAGTCTTGTAACTTACTTTCTGTGTAACTTTAGTAAGTTACCTAAACTCTTTGACCCTCAGTTTATTTATCTCTATATTAGGAATGATACCACATACATTATTATTAAGTAATTCATGCAAGATGTTTAAAATTTTGTCTGACATAAATTGTAGAAATCAATGTTGAAAATAATGTAATTCTCACTGATAGAAAATAAAGTACAATGTAAATGTATATTTACAACTTACCATGCTGTTTAAATGGCAGAAACTATATATAAACTAAAGGTTCAGCAATAATACTCTATTGAAAACAAATATATTGGTTACCCACTTTTATGAGTGGTTCTCTTTACTTTTGATCAGAAGATATTGAGAATTACATTAATTTATGTGCTTAACACCTGAGGCCTTTCATTGAAGACATTTAAAAAAATAATAGTTTAATTTCTCATAGCTTTCCTAGTTACTGCATTTCTTGTATCATTCCCTTCGTATGTATAATATCATAAAACAATAAGAAAAAAAGCACTGTGAAGTCTTGAATCATCAATCATTATCATTTACACAGTACTAAGAACTTTTCCATTCATTTAAATGACAGATTTTTTTGTTTTTGTTTTTGAGTGAGAAATGGGGGGAAAAAAAAGAAGTGGGGGGAAAGAAAAAAGGGCAGGAAGAAGGCTGGGAAGAGAGCCATAATATAATATTAAAATCAGGCAGACTGGACAAGATTGCATAAAGCCCCATGCCATCTTTCTGCTTGGTCCAACTGATTTAATAGCTAATGAGCTCATGCTCCCGGGTCTTCAACTTTTGCTGTCACCATTTTAACAAAATGAAGTATGAAGTCCTTTTTGCATCTGGCATCTCTTTTGAAGTGATTCTAACTGCTGAGGGATTGCTAACTGAACTGAATGCTTCAAGAAAGCCAATTTACTCAGCTGGTTGCAAAGCCTTTGACCTCAATGGTGGGACTTGGCAAATCAGCGCGTACACGTATGTTTAGTGTTCTGTCAAGAATTGCGAAAATGCTCTGTAAGCCATAGATCCTTCTGCAAAATACTAGTTTGTAGTTTAAACATTAGTCTTTCTTCAGAGGCCAATGAGGCTAGTTAATTAAGCCTGAGGGGTTATGAACTGTTGGCAGTTAATAAGTCATAAAATTCCTCCATAAAACAGGATGCGAGATTCCATCACTGAAGCAAGGAGTACAAAGAGCCGGTGTATAAATATCTAATTGTACCAAAGGACTGGGCTTTCTCAATGACTGCTCATCTGGAGTCTCCAGGGCATGCTCGCTGTGGTTTCCTGATTTTTAGAAGCCAGTTTAAAAAATGAGTGCATTAAAGGATAATTTGCCTGAAAGTTCAGGAAGTAAAGGGGGTGGCGTGGAAGCAGGCTGAATGGGAGAAAGAAAAAGAGGGGTATAGTGAGAAGACCAAAAAAAAAAAAAAAATTAGGAGGGTGGGGTAGAAAGAGGGAACTAGAAATCAGGAAGGTTGTCTTCACCAGAGTTAGACATGACTGTATTTGTCATCTGTGTTCTTTTCCCTATAGGATGTTCACCATGGAAATGGTACACAGCAGGCCTTTTATGCTGACCCCAGCATCCTGTATATTTCACTCCATCGCTATGATGAAGGAAACTTTTTCCCCGGCAGTGGAGCCCCAAATGAGGTTCGGTTTATTTCTTTAGAGCCCCACTTTTATTTGTATCTTTCAGGTAATTGCATTGCATGATTACCCCTAATTTTCTTGTCCTTTGCTGGTGTTTTAAATTACATGAGATTATTGAATTGTCCCATGAGACCAAGACCCAGTGCAGAACAAGTGCATAACCCAGAGCACTGGTTGTCAGGCAAGGTTGGGCTGATTTGATGTGGTGTTTGATGTTTATTTCAAGAGCTCACATGTGTTTGTTTTCCTCTCTTCTTGCTTTCTTCCCTCTGGCCTCTTCTCTACCTACTGTGGCATGTTTTCCTCTTCTCAGGTGGGAACTGGCCTTGGAGAAGGATACAATGTAAATATTGCCTGGACAGGTGGCCTTGACCCCCCAATGGGAGATATCGAGTATCTGGATGCATTCAGGTTGGTACCTCTTTCTCTCTGAAAGGGGCAAATGAGAAAATAAATGTCCATTGCAAAAGCACCGTATCAAAAAGAGAAAAGGTGAATTTCTAATTTAGGTAAAGTGGCTAAAAAGAGCCATCCTATCAAAGCTTCAAGAAAACTTTGAGCATGATGGACTTAATGTTGCTGCAAAGCCACGTTAAAAAATATGTGTAAGAAATGAGTATATCAAGACCTAGTTGTAGCTGTACAGGTTAAGTGACCAGTGGCCCAGGCATGCTGTACATCTACCCCTACCCTGAAAAAAAGGGAAAAAAAAGCTTTATTATTAAACAGCTTTAAAAAGTCTACCTTTTATAAGATACAATGTTATTCACAATGAACATGAGCATATTAAGTGAGCTGAGAAGTCCTTCACTACCTATTTGCTTTTGTTGAACAGGTATTTCCCACTTTCTTTGACCATGGAATCCTTTTATCACTTTTAGCTCTGGAGAACTAGTGCACTTTAAGGAACGCTGGCTTAGGTCATCTTAGTTGCTGGTAGATGAAATGGCTTTTGTATATTTTCCTTCTCATTAGAATACCAACAAATTAATTGGTTGGATTTAGTTCCTACAAAGTGTAGGTACTAAATGCAATGTACATTTATATATATGCACTGCATTTTACTACTTTGTTTTTCTAAAACAAGAACTTTTAAAATTAATTTAATCAAGACATACAATAAATCAAAAGCTTTCTGTTTGGTGATAGAGTTTATTTTTTAAAAGATATGCCTTTTTTTGGAATTAAAAAGAAATTCGGTACTTGGAAAGGTCTCTGTTCTGTGGAGAAACATCAGATTGGAGAAACATGTGCCTGATTTGCAAGGCTTTAGGAAGGGATTATAAGCTATTGCTAATGCATATTTTTGAATGTTTTGTTTGGTAGAAAGCAACTTCATGATAAGAAATTTTAGAAGTATGCGTGGTTTTGAAATTTACCATTTCTAAATTCCCAAGGGGGAAATTCTTTTGATGATATACTTTAAATTTTAGAAAATAGGGGAAATTTTTCATAAATAGGGTTTTGGTGGATTTCTGCTGTCCTGGGTGTCATGCATACTTACTTCATTTTCTCACTAGAGAGTTATATCTCATTAAAAAATAGGCCCTGGAAAACTAATAGAAAATAGCTTTCTATTTAAAAAAAAAAAATGTAATTAAATGAAATATCTTTGGCACAGATTCCCAGATACACAAGATAATTCAACCCACCTTCCAGATTTGTACTTTGGAAAGATATATTTTTAAAATATCTGCTATTTAGAAATATCAAATTAACAGAAACGGAAGTAGATTAGAGATTCCCAGGGGATTGGGCATTGCTTGGTGAGTATAGGGCATTTACAAGAAACAATTAATAAAAAATATCTGGAATGTTTGTTTACTATAATACTTGGGTAGTCAATGAAGACAGTTTGCAATAATTATCAGTATTAAACAAAAAATATATTTTAAAACCCTGAACGTTTCAATTTTATGAATTTTATTTGTCTGTATTTCAAAATTAACAAATTTACTAATTTCTTAAGTGAATTCTAATGGCATAGTGTATGACCACATTTTTCTGGTTCCCAAATTAGCCTAGTGACTTGTGTGACACACGTATTAGATTTTTGACCTAATAGCAAATTGTCATATCCATTGGTCTGTAATACAGTATTCTTAGATTTTTTTTATTATAATACTATTTGTAGTACTACAGCTCTACATAAAAATGGATCCTATAAGCACAGCAGGGAAGCACAATTTATATTTTGTGCCTGGATTTTCTCACATCACAAAGCGAATGGCTGGCCAGATTTTTTTTTTTTAAAGAACCCCTTTGAATGTAGTAATTTTTTTTTAAGTTATGTGAAAACATATTGAGAGTACTCACAGTGTATTGAAAGTTTTAAATTGTGACTTTTAAAAAATTTTATTGTGGTGAAATTCATGGAACATAAAATTAACCATTTCAAAGTGAACAATTCAGTGCCATTTAGAGCATTCACATGTTGCGCAACAGCCACTTCTGTTGAGTTCCAAATTTTTTTCATTGCCCTAAAAGTTAACCCTGTACCCTGTACTGACTGTTTCCCCACAATCCCTGGAAGCCATCAATCTGCTCTCTATCTCTATGATTTACCTATTCTGGATATTTTGTATAAGTGGTATCATACAACATGTGACCTTTTGTGACTAGCTTAGTTCACTTAGCATGTGATTTCAAGGTTCATCCACATTGTAGACTGCATCTGTACTTCATTCCCTTTTATAGCAAAACAAAATACCACATTTTGTTTTGTTTATCTATTTAACTGTCATTGGATGCTTGGATGGTTTCCATCTTTTAGCCATTGTAAATAGTGCTTCTATGAACAGGCATATATTTGCTCGAGTACCTGTTTTCAGTTGTTTGGCATACATACCTAGAAGGGGAGT